>NW_006399835.1:7602882-7611250 GCF_000299155.1 Elephantulus edwardii | reverse complement strand
TGTGTTGTCAACCTCTTTACATCATAATCTAGGCCTAAGCATAGTCCCATTTTGCCTTTTATTATCTTTATTATTTTGGGCTTTCCTCCCAGGTTTCTGATGCACTTTGAGTTTATTTTTGTGTATGGTGCAAGAAGTGGATATTATTTTAGCTTTCTACAGGTAGTAGTATTCTGGTTTTAGTATCACTTGTTAAAGAGATTGTTGTTTCCCCATTTGATAAGTTTTGTTTCCTTGTCAAATATCATTTGAGCATAGATAGATGGTCCCATTTCTGGGTTCCAAATTCTGCTCCATTATTCTACATGCCAGACATTGTGCTGGTACCATGCTCTTTTGGTTATCATAATTGTGTAGTAGGTTTTGAGATAAAGGAATCTTATATTTCCCAATTCATTTTTGTTTTCCAGAAGTTTCATCATCGTTTGATGCTTCCTTCATCAGTCAATATTTTGCCCACAAATATTTCAGTATTGCAATTCAAAATTTGAATTTTACTTTAGTGCTGAAAGTATTCTCCCCTTTTTTATTTTATAACTCTAGCTTTTGGGAATATTATGATACTACTTTGCTCTGTCTTCTAATCCTGCCTATTAAAAATTACCTGTTTACCTCTGTGGTTTTAGCCTAAGGATGGCTTTTTTTAGCCATTACCTTAGCTCCCTCTTGTTTCCAATTACCTTAACTGCAGACATGTGGTCTAACAAATCATCAACAGCTGTAGGATTAGGAGAAAAGAGGGAGTGCTTCCCATACTGAGTGATAAGACTTGAGGGACTCTCAAGGAAGACCAAGGTGATAGTGAGACACTGATGGTGAGACCCTCGTGATGGTGACAGAGAGACTGTTACATTACTTTGGACAAAGTACGGCAAGGTGTAACCAGAGGAGCCCTGAGAGAAAGACCATATTTAAAGATTTTTCTGTGCTTGCTAATAATTAAAGACAAGCTGACTTAAGAATGCTCTAAGGCAAATCTTGTTGGATGATTGACGAAACCATAGGCTTCTTCAATTGTGTTTCTAAACTGAAATTGGAGTCTGGACTAACTGAGGAATTGTGCTTTGGAAACAGTGGACTGAAGCCTTATTTTTCACTGGGTGATATTTTTTGCCTCCACCACTCTCCAATTTCTTTGCTTGATAATCCCCATTATATAATACCACATTTGTGAGCAAATCTGTGAGTCAACATTGAACAAAGGAACCTTTAGCTGTTAGTGTGATTCTAGAGGCATCATGGGGCTGGAATACTGGCTCTTTATCTGCTTTCTGTCTGGGGAATGAAGGAACTGTGCTATACTCTCTCCCTCCAGTCCTTTCTGAGAGCAGCTCAGGGCCATTTGCCCCATGTCTCATTTTCTACTCTTTTTGAAAGTTCTTATAGTTCTGTATTTCTTCCCTTTTGGGGGGATTCTCTACATTCTAGTGCAAGTTTCAGAGTTTCTTCCACCATACACTTTGATCACTTCCTTCTTTTCTATCTTTTTAGTGATTTTTTTCCCCTCTCTTCATGGATGATGTCCTTGATGCTATTCTATAGCTCAGCTGGTTTTAGTAATTAATATTCAGGGAATTAAGTCCTTTCTTGAATTTTTTTTAAATTCAAGTGGATAAACCAAAGGTCATAATTTGACAATTGGATTTTTTTCCAACTTCAATTTATAATTATGTATGAATAATTGATTATATGATCCACAATTGTGTCCTAGTCTTGTTTTAACTACTGATATTGAGTTTCTTCACTTTGTTTTTACATAAATACAGTCAACATTATTCCTGTGTATTTTATCAGATGGAAGTTTCCAAATAATGCCATTACTATAACACACAAGTAAAATCTTGTTGAATGTAATAAAAAAAAAACCCCAAAATCCACAAAACAAAACAACAAAACATCTCAGGCAATACATCAACAGAGAACAGCCAAAATTGAAATTGGAGTAAGGGTAGTATGTAAAACAAAGAATAAAATTGATGATTCAAGGTGAATCTTAGAGGCAGAGAACACCATAAAGATATTTTCTTGTGTTTTTCTTTTAATGTGCAAAGGCAGGCAGCTGTAATTTGTAATAACTAACTACAGATAATATTGCTAAGAAAAGAAATTCTATAACACTTACTTGTACTCCAGAGAACCCTCTATATAGACAAAGAAGCAATCCTTTGACCAGAATAAGAGAATGTGTCAGGATTGTATTTTTTTTTCTCCATACCTCCTCAATATATGTTGTTGTTGTTGTTGTTGTTGTTGTCATTGTTATTGCCATCGAGTCGCAGGAGACTCATAGCGACCCAATAAAGGAGAGTCCTTGACACTTGGGTGTCTTTCATCCTCTCTCCAGGTTCATAGGATTTCCAGAGGCAAGCTATTACGGAAGTGGATGTCACTCCTGCTTCCAAGCCTCAATATATAGACAGAGTAAATACTTTGACCATTTGAACCATATGAAGAAGTGATCCATATGACATACATTAAATGAATAAATTGAAGAAAATGAAGCACTAGCAGAGATCACAAAATGTCTACAATTTTTAACACGGATTGCATCTCAAAAAAAAAAAAAGTCCTGACTACTAGCAATAGGCAGCATCATTATAGATAGCAAAAAAATGTCAAATTTTCAAATATTACATTTCTTTTTATTTACAAAAAATCCTGCAGACAGCAGTTAAGAAACCAAAAGTTTTTTGCATTGGCAAAGTATTGTGGTAAGGACATCTTTAAAGTGCTAAAAAGCAAGGATGTTAATTTAAAAACTAAACTGTGTGACCCAATCAAGGTATTTGCAATTGCTTCATATGCATGTGAATTTCAGAAAGTGTATAAGGAAGACCAGAGAGTAACTTACGTTTTTGAATTGTGGTGTTGGTGAAGTATATTGAATAGACTGCCAAAGAACAAACAAATCTGTCTTGGAGGAAATGCAACCAAAGTGCTCTTTAAAGACACGGATGGTGAAATTTCATTCTACCTGTTTTGGAAATGTTGTAAACAGGTACAAATCTTTAGAAGGAGATATCATGCTTGGAAAAGCAGAGAGTCAATGATAGAAAGGAAATTATCAATGAGGTTAGTTAACACAGTGAATGAGAAAAATGGGCTTGAACATAGCAGATAGCATGGGGATGCACAGGATAGGTCCAGGTTTTATTCTGTCATTTATAATGTCATTATGAGTTATAATCATCTCAAAAGCACCTAATATACACACATACGTACATACATACATACATACATACATACATACATACATACATACATACACAAGAGCATAGTATAATTCATGTTGGATTGAAATATCACTGGTTCAAATTCTGCAGTCCCTCTGCCAAATAAAATTGAAACAATCTGTTCTGATAAATATTTACTACCTTGGAAGACAAATAGAAAGTTCCCAAGTGCTAGAATTTATTTAAGGGTAGTAGGTTGGGTTTATTTGGTTGACTTAAGGTTGTTCGGTTTGTTTGTTTGTGCTTTGTTGTTGTTTCATGTACACCCAGGCATATACATCCACCTATATGCCACACATAGACTCTAGGGTTAGATAGACAGAAGTGAGACAGAAACTAAGAGAAAAAAATATATTTAATTGGCTAGAAGAATTATAAGAATTAGTGGTTCTAAAATCTGTGGAATCTGTGGGAGAAGACAGCAGTCTGGAAATTCATGTAAGAATTGATGCTGCACTTTTAAGTCTAAATTCTGTGTGGTAGTTTGGCAGATTAAAAACTAAGCACAATTTCTGTGTTACAGTCTTGAGGCAAAATTCCTCAATTACTTTGCAACTTAAGTTTTCATTGCCGAGGTTGTCAGCTAATTGGATGAGTCCTATATAGATTATTTAAAACAAACAAACAAACAAAAAAAAACAAATAACCAAAAAACAACAAAGTCCTTTTGTGTAAATCAACTACTATAAATACTATTCACAAAATATCTTCCTAGCAAAATCTAGACTGACATTTAGCCAAACATCTAGCTACTATAATGTAGCCAAATACATAAAATTAACCATCATACTTACTATCCAGGAGAATAAAATACTAATTTTTGTGCAGAGTATCAACTGATTAATATTTAGACTCACTTTCAAGGTCTTAATTCAATTTAAATATGCCTTGCTGTTGATTGAAGATGTTCATGAAGACAATGAATTGTGACTGATAAACTAAGGACCCTAAATATTGAAAAAATTGCAATAATACAGAAGAAAAAATAAAATACTGACTAGAAGCGATATAGTACATTTTATCAATTGTTTTTTGTTTGTTTTTTCTATTGAGTTTTTTTCATTTTTGTTCTTTTTTTATTTATACTAGCTTATTTACCAAATTTGAATACATTGTTCCCACACTTTTCCTTCCCATTTTCCTCACTCCCTTCACCCATCAAATTGTGTAATCCCATGATTAACTTCCTCTGCCCTCACATTCTCACCCCTCTGCTTCCACCCTCCCCCCACTTGGATCCTTACACTCATTCTACAATAAACGTTTTAAACAGTATGTATCTTTTTGGGCCTGAGTTAATTCACTCAGCATAATGCTTTCCAGTTCCTCACAACTTAAGTAATAATTTACAAGACCATTGTTCCTACATGCTGCATGGTATTCCATTGTGTAAATGTATCATAATTTCTCAATCCAGTTGATTGTGTTTGGATAACAAGGCTGTTTCCATGTTCTGTGATAGTTAATAATGCTGCTATGAACATTGGTGTCTAAGTCTCCTTTTGTGCATCAGTTCTCATTTTCTAAGCAGTGAAATTCTAAGCCGTGAAATAGCTGAGTCATATGGAATGTCTATGTTCAGCTTTTTCAGGAAGCACCAAAGTGCCTTCAAGAGTGGTTGTATAATTTTATAACCCCATCAACAATGTGTAAGAGTTCCTATCCTTTCCAACATTTATTACTTGCTGCCCTTTTAAACTTTGTCACTGTTACTGGAGTAAGATGGTATCCCATTGTGGTTTTGATTTTCATCTCTCTTATTGCCCATGACTTTGAGTATTTCTTCATGTGTCTATTGGCCATAGCAGGTATGCAAGGATCATTCTGTTTAAGAAACATAATTTAATTCACCATATTAATGAAATTAATAACAAGAACCATATCATCTTAGCTGTTGGTACAGAAAAGGCATTTGACATACTCCAACACCCCTTCCTGATATAGACATTCAGCAAAATTGGAATAGAAAATGATTTCTTCAACTTAATGAAAAGTATATGCAAAACCAAGATCCAACCTCATTCTCCATGGAGAAAGACTAAAAACAAAGAAGAGACCACTGTCACTACTTCTATTCAATATTGTATTGAAAGTGCTTGCTAGGGCAATACGATAAGAGCAGGAAATAAAAGGCATTTAGACTGGCAAAGAGATGGTTAAACTATCAAGATATTCAGATGATATGATAGTATACACAGAAAACCCCAAAGACTCAACAACAACAACAACAAAACAAAACCTGTTAGAGTTAGTAGACCAATTTAGTAGAGTGGCAGGATATAAGATTAATATCCAAAAGTCAGTCGGATTCCTCTATAGTACCCAAGAGAATCGAAGAAGGAACCAAGATAGTCAAATGTGTTTAGTCATTGCTTTTGTGTCTAAAAGATAAAATCATTTATAATTTGGTTATTTCTTCCTTATTTCATTCTTTTTTTATTGTTTGTGGATGAGGAACAGAGAAGATAGAATATATAATAGTGTTCTTGAAAATTCATACTATCTACTACTAGTACTACTACTAATGCTGCTGCTGCTGCTACTACTAGTACTGAATGATTATTTTTATGATGCATCATGGCACGAGGTTAATGTAATGGACTCAGGACACACAAAAATGAAAATAAAAGTACAATCATTTATATCAATATTTAACTTGTGGGCTATGTGACACTTCATAATTTGAGTATTTAGCTCTATCTCAAAGGACTTTTAGTTTAAAAATAAATTAAAGAAATCCTAAGTTTAAGGAATATAATTCAGTAAAGAGGAAGCTATTACCGGCAATGTCCTGTGTCCTCAATTCTACGTTTTGAACTGTGGCATTTAGAAGTAAAATAAATTTTTAATACTATTACTTCTACCCTCAAGATGCATAAATCTGAATGGATCAAATAACATAAATGTAATACAGCTAAATAAAATAGAAGCTTAACTAGGTTAAATAATTATTCAAAGACCTTAATGTTGATATAAAATTTGATACTGATTCTGCTCTTTGTTATTTAGACTAATTTTCATTCTTAATAACAGAATGTCTTACTTCTATGAAAGTGTATTAACTGTGGCAGAACCTAGCAGGAGATTTACATTAGGCTATATTGAAGAGGTCTCTTTTTTAATTTACACAATTAAATGTATTTGGTTCCTAATAAGTATTGGTTAAAACAATAGAGAGGAGAGGGTTTTTTTTTATCCTGTACTTACTTAATAGAATTAATTCATTTTTAAAAGTTATAATTAACAGATAGTGTGAGCCTGCTATTGATGTTGGCACAAGGGAGACAATAATAATAGGGAAAACAGTCTCTGATTTCAGGAGCACACAGACTAGGATCTTGCCAAAGGAAACATTTCAATTAAATAATGTTATGTTTATTAGTTAATATGTTGTTGTTGTTGTTAAGTGCTATCGAGCAACCTTATGAAAGAAAGACCTGAACATTTGTATAACTTTCATCTTTTTTCCAAGTCCGTAGGGGTTCAAAAGGCAAGCTATTTCAGAAGTAGATGCCACTCCCACTTCCAAGCTTGTTTTATTCAGGGAAATCCACCAAACACAGTCCACCATGGGTCACCATTATTGTATTTGACACATTAGTGTCACAGTGTTCAGCTTCACAGCAACCCCAAGTTATCTCTGTACAGCATTAGTTAATACAGTCATTGAAAATTTTTTCTTGTTTTTTGAGTATAAAGAATGAATCAATAACTTTTATGAAACCACTGATGATTCAGTGGCAGAACTCTTGCCTCCCAAGCAGGATAAAGAGGTTTGTTTCCAAATCAGTGAGCCTCGTGGGCAACCACCCCTGCTTATTAGTGAAACCTTACATGTGTCTGTGATTCTGAACAGACATTAGAAGTTTCTCAATTAGAATGAACTAATAAGAAAGGCTTTTAAAATACTTTTGAAAAATCAGCTAATGAAACCCTTATGGATTACAATTATATCCACAGCTCATCGTGTGGATACTCTAATTAAGCAATGTTTTCTTCCATTCATGAGGTATTATGAGTTTGGGATGAACTCAATTGTCTGTGAAATAAAGAAAAAATAAAAATCTTCATCTTCAAGAGAAAGATATTTCCACACTTCAAGACACACCGTAAGTTGATTGAATATATTGATACATCAAAGTTCTTTGAAAGTGCTATTTGAAAGAAGGCTGCTAATATTAGAAGCAAGAAAAAGAGAAATATTTGTGAAAATATTTGCAGTTCCTATTCAAACACTTACCCAGAAAAGTATGTTCTTAAACAATGAATAGTTTCTCAAATCAAGAATTAAGACCTAACAATATTAAAGCTTTTATACTATGCACATCAAGCAAGCTGCTGAATTTTTATTTCAAAATAAAACATTGGAATTTGATTTAAGTATGTTGTGTGTGATTTTAGTGAATGTGAATCTAACATTGCATGCCGTTAATGTTCTATATGCTGAAGCAGTCACGATACTAAGCCTGGAATCCGAGGACTTGATAACTATAGATTTATAAATGTTGTAAACGATACTCTATCAGAGCATGTGAGAAGTCATCAATTGACTGTCCCACGTCATGTTGTTGGTGTTGGTGTTATGTGCCGTCGAGTCACTTGCAACTCATAGTGACCCTATGTACAACAGCCCTAAACCCTGCTCTATCCTGTGCCAATCTCACTGCCTCTGACAAACCCATCCCGATTATCCCAGTCACTGAATCAATCCACCTCATAAAAGACCTCCCCCTCCTGTGCTGTCCCTCCACCCTCTCAAGCATGATGTCCTTCTCCAAAGACCAGTCTCTCCTTACAACATGTCAGACGAAGTATGTCAGACAAAGCTCCAGAAACCTTGCCTCCAAGGAGCAGCCTGGCTTAACCCTCTCCAGGGTGAATCTGTTTGTTTTCTTGGCAGTCCCAGGTACATTCAATACTCTTCTCCAGCACCACAGCTCAAAGCCATCAATTCTCCTTCTATCCTCTTTAGTCATTGTCCAACGCTGATGCATAACAAGTGATTGCAAAGACCATGATCTGTATCAAACACACCTTCATCTACAGAGTGACACCATTGCTCTTCAGTACCCTGGAGAGGTCCCTAACAGCAGACTTTCCAATCTCAATGCATTTTGGATTTCCTGATTACTAGT
>NW_006399835.1:7595817-7601602 GCF_000299155.1 Elephantulus edwardii | reverse complement strand
TCTTCTGACATCCATTTTGGTCTTTTCTTCCTCTTCTGTCTTTGTTATGACCGTCTGCACTCTTCCTGGATGATACATTTGACATCCTCCCACAACTCATCAGGTCTTCGCTCATTAGTGTTCAAGGCCTCAAACCTGTTCCTGAGATGGTTCTGAAATTTCGGTGGGATGAGCTTAAAGTCATATTTTTTTCCCATGGATTCGGTTTCATTTTCCTCATCTTCAGCTTGAACTTGCATATATAATCTATGTGATTCCTATGCATACCATCAGGTGAAATCCATGTTATAACTTGCGTCTATGTTTCCTATAAAATGTGTTTGCAATGCTCACATTTTTACAGTAATATTCTAAATATTACTTTCTAGAAAGTGCTTTAGGTTCCTGGGTAAGAAAGGAGACTGTAGCTATATGGATCAGAATGTTATTTTGAGATGTGCCAGAGAGGGATGGACAATCTCCTCCCATGCAGTTAGCTGTCTTTAAAAATCCACTGGAAGGTCAGCTATAGGTCCATTACCTCTATAGTATACAACAACAACAATAACAACATATTTAACTTTGGAATTCTAGTGGTTTAATGGTGAAGGGTTTTGTTACCCAAATATGACAGCTGCTCCACAAAAGAAAGATGAACAATCTCCTCCCACATGATTTACTGCTTTGGAAAACCCTCTGGGGTGTCAGCTAAGAGTCGGTTCTGACACAACAGTAAGTAACAACAACATGTCTAACTTAAGCCCAGCAGATTATATTGAAAAAAAAAAAATCCTTCAATAGGATTTTAAGCATTGGCAGTTATTTTAACATGCTATTTAACATATAAACTCTAATAGACTGAATAAATGAAGATTGACAGAGTATTGTGTAGGGAAGATTTCAGAAAAGGGAATATGAAAACGAATGTTGTTGTTGTTATGTTCAGTTGAGTCTCTTGTGAGTCATAGTGACTCTATGGACAACAGCCCTAAACCCTGCTCTATCCTGAGCCAACTTTATTTTCTCTGACACACCTACCCCCATTACCCTAGTCTCTGAGTCAATCCTTCTCACCAAGTTGTTGAATGCATGCATTAGTATGGTAAATAATTTATCCTGGAATTTAATGAAAAAGAATTATTCTAGTCAGTAATTCCAAGCACCTGTATTTAACAATTAAAAACAAAACCCAAACCTATGCTGAAAATTAGAGGAATCCTTGTGTGGTTCAAGGGTTAAAGGCTTATGTGTTTATAGAAAGGTTAGACGTTTAAGGCTACTCTGAGTCTCCTTGGAAGAAATCCCCATGATCTACTTCTGAAAAAAACAGGCATTTTTAGTATCATTTTAAATACTTGGAACATTGTTCTACTATGAAACACTGGGGTCATTATAACCTGAAATTGACTTATTAGTAACTGACAGAAGTGCTGGTATGACTTGGAAACTAAGAAACTAAATCTTTCTTCTAAGAAAACCTATTTAAAACTGTCCTATTAAAGTAATTCACAGTTGATTCTTTATGTCTAGAGTATCTCCTATAAACTGTCATTTTGACTAGAGTTCTCAAGTGGGGGAGAGGAAGAACATATTTAAAACTATCAACTTCCTTCCCTCCATTCCTCTTTCTTTCCTCTACATAATTTTGTTTTCTTTTTCTTTCTCATGTGTTTGCTCTTCTTGGTGAGAGACCTCCAGTCAAATTATCATGGCTTGAACTTCTATGTACTCACAATCGTTAATTGAAAATTCCAAAGGAACGGCTGTTGTCATTGTTCATCATACTGTTGTTGTTTTAGTCATGACTGAACTGGCAAAATGCTTACAGAACTTGACATACCAGAAGCTTTGCCCAAAGATTAGCTTCTTCACAGAGATGAGGGAATGGGGAAGACGCAATGGCTTTAATTAAGTACAGATGCACTGGATTTCTCTCAGTTATTGCCAGGGAGATTCGAAGGGCAGAGGGTTGCTGTTAAATTTTTGGCTCACAATAGTAGACGCAGTATTCCCGATAGTACTAGCAAATTGCACATTGATTAAGAGTGAAAAATGTGTTTCTTGCGCATTTTATCAATGAATAGATCAAACTATAAAACAGAATCACCTTTCTGTAACTTGGTTAATTTAGTGGGATTTTTGGTATTAGATAGTAATGAAAAAAATAGTGTTATTTTGTTACTTATGCAACATTTATAAGCATGCAATTATTAATCACTGATACACACTTTCTGTTCATCACCAATAGGCAAGACAGGAATCAGTTTCAAAACAGAATGAAAAAAATAATTAAGCTATTGGAGGCAGAACTATTGGTATGCCTATAGGTCAAGGAGGGTTCTCATTGAGATTATTCTCCAGTAGGCTAACTTCCTCTATGAAAGGGAAAACAAACCCAGGGCTTACCTTATATTCAGATTAATTAGCTGCTGAGTAGCACAATAAAAATTAATTAAGAAAACACAGATAAGATAATGCACAATAATATCACTGAGAATTGCTGTCTCCAGCATGTGGATTCATAAAAAGAAGCTGGTGCCTCACGCTTGGGATTAACCTGTGTTAATGCTTTGGAGAGATTTTCCAGAGACATTTGTCAAAGTTTCTCAGTCATTCCTGGAGATGTTTGATTTCTGGCAAATAATTGTACATTGTTTTCTAAACAATCTATAGGAACTTAATGAAACATTTTTTGTTGTTGCTATGTGCCTTCACGTTGCCTGCAACTCATAGTGACCCTATGCATGATAGCTCTGAATCCTGCCCTATCCTGTCTTGAGCCAGTCTCAATATCTCCATCCATCTCATACAGGGTTTTTGCCTCTTGCACTGTCCCTCCACCCTTTCAAGCATGATGGCATGATGTCCTCCTACAAGGATTTGTCACTTGTGGCAATACACCTGAAGTGTGTGAGATGGAGCTTCAACATCTTCACCTCTAAGGAGCAACTATAGGTTTCACCCTCTCCAGGACAGTTTGTTCTGTTAGAAGTCCATGGAAATATTCAACACTCTTCTCCAGCACCACAATTCAAGGACATTGATCCTTCTTCTGTCATCCTTAGTCATTGTCCTGCTCTCTGATACTAGCAAGTAATTACAAAGAACACAGCCTAGATCAAGTGCATTTTAGTCTCTAGACTGACAATAGTTCCTCTTCAGCAATGAAATGAAAGATATTAGCTTTTTAAAATTTGTTTTGTTTAGTGTTTTTAGGTAACAAGTGTTAAAATAAAAACAGTCAAATAAATGCTTAATTCCAACAAAAGTATTGAAAGTAATAATCGCCAACAATGTCATCCTTCCATAATACTGCCTATGAAAATTACAAAATATTTCTCCATAACCATATTTAAAATACATGGTATCATAAAAATACCATCGTTATCGCCATTTTCATAACAAAATGTGTAATGATATATTTCATTTCTAATTATTCATTTTCAAAACCTGAAAATTAGTTCTAGAAATCTCGATCTAAAAATCTAATCTAAATCTGTTTGAATGCAGTTCTGTTTAACAGACTCTTAAATTTCTGGAGATAATTAGAGTTCCTAAAAATAAAGCTACATATAGTGAAATCCTGTTGTACATTGCAGAGCAACTCTAAGCCTGACCCGCAGCAACAGTGTTTTAAAAAGCCTCCAGTGTTATTTTCCACAATAGGGCTCAGTATTTCGCAGAACCCCTGGAAGCTATGCAAACACAACACATCTGTTCCCTTAGAGAAAAAAAAAAAAGCAGTGTCTCACTAAAGATGTTAATTTCCTCTACTAGCATCCTTGTGAAAGAGTAAGCCTAGAGCTGGCTACAAGGAATTTTCTTATACAGGCAATCTCCACTCCTCCACCCCCCATGAATGAAATCAATTCTTGATTGTGTTTTTATGTTACTAAGTGGGATTTTTAGGTGACTTGGATCAGGTGTAAATGGTTCTTATTTAGATTTATTTTAGAGTAAGGCAGGATCAAAGTTTTTTCAGTGATTTAAATGCTACATGTGCAGGAGAAATGGTGATAAAGAATTTTTAAGAGTAAGAGTTGATGCAATAGGTTCAAGGTGAGGGCAAATTTGCATAACATTAAAGAGCTAATTGGAATAATTGTCCATAAGTAAGACATTCATAACAAGGGGACTGCCTACATAAAATTGCATCTCTTTGTGGGAAGAGAATACAGTGGTAATGACAATGAGGGGGGGACTCTTCATTTTGATCTGTGACATTTGGAGCCACTTCCTTTTCATATTTCAAAGTCAAAGCGTAATCAATATTTCCATGTTTGAGTGTAGACTTATGACTGAGTATGAGCTGACATCCACAACAGGAAAGGACAATTTAAAAGTTAATTAACTGGCTTGCTAAAAGTATTATTTTTGAAGCTAATTATTTACTTAAATATTCAACCTTGATTTTTAGTGCTTATTAGTAAATGAAATACTTCGCATATCATAAGTATACTTGAATTTCTCTTTTTTTAAAAGGAATAAATTCAAACAAGATTTTTATGTAATACCCCTCTTTTAAAATATGCCTTAAGCTAGAGAAACAAATAACAACCGTTTATGGCTAAATTTCCAACTTCTTTAGATTTTATCCTTTTTATTTTATAAACATTTACAAATATCATCTTTATCATGAGAACTTACACATCGGCATCTATAATTTTTTCATCCACTTGCGCTTCAACATCCTATTCTCAACTACTTCCTGAGCGTTAAGATATATGCAAAAACTATAAAAAACTAACAGGTTAAATTTCCAAACTCTTTATTTCAAATCTTCTTCTTCCAACCTGCATTCCTTCGTTTGCTCTTGTTGCTTCCAAACAATAAATATATATGGTATTATTTTTATTCTCTCATTCAAATAATGAGTAAAAACTTATAATGCTTCTTGCCCCAATCTAGTCAATGTTGTTCATTTCTATTATTAAAGACTACTTATTAGACATATTTTCTAGATTCTGTAAACACAGAAAAATTCCTCTTACCAGTCTCCCCTTTCATATATATTAAGAACAATATACATTATAAATTTTCCAATTCAGAATTCTCTACTTCTATCACACATCTCTGAAGAAATTTTAACTTAATGATCAAGATTTAACCCTTATAAGTAATTAGTATGGGTTGTTGAACAAACATAAATACAGAGAAATGCATTTCATAACTAGTAGGTGGATGCTCATGAATTACAAGGTGAACTAAACTAACATGGCATTTATCCTTATAAAGACTATACATATAGTCCTCAAGTTGTAACTGAGAAGTGTGTATTTAATTCAAATTTGTAGGTAAGTCTGGAGAGGTACATACAGTTATCTGGGTTATTTTAATGAAGAAGGCTTAAAAGCGACATGTGCTATAAAATCTGAAAAGACGAGGTAATGGCAGGCATACTTGAATGGTGGTTCCCTTCGAAAAACATAATGGTGGGAATGATTGCACAAAACACAATGTGTATGAAGGATGTTGTTGTTGATTGCCTTTGAGTTGAGCACAATTCATAACAACCCTATGAACAAAAGGCCTGAAGCTTTCTATAACTAGTTTTATCAATGTTCATAGCTTCCAGAGGCATGTTGTTAAGGAAGTAGATGCCACTCCTGCTTCCGATGATTGTTGTTGTTGTTATTATGTGCCATCGAGTCATTTCCGACTCATAGCGACCCTATGCACAACAGCCCTAAACCCTGCTCTATCCTGCGCCAACCGCATGACGTCTGACACACCCATCCCGATTACCCCAGTCACTGAATCAATCCATCTCATAGAGGGTCTTCCCCTCCTGCGTTGTCCCTCAACC
>NW_006399835.1:7592954-7594807 GCF_000299155.1 Elephantulus edwardii | reverse complement strand
AATCAATGACACTGTTCTGTAGTTTCCACATTCAGTTGGGTCACCTTTCTTTGGAATGGGAACAAATATAGAACAAAATGGGAACAAATATAGAACAAAGCTTGTAAGATACAAGCTTCCGATGATAGTGTGAAATATAATACATATGAATTTTGTATAAATATATAATGTGCATTGCTGTACAGAGATAAGTCATGGTTGCTGTGGTGCTAAACACTGTGACACTGATATGCCAATTGAGATAATGTTAATCCATGGTGGACAGTGTTTGGTGGAGCTTCCCAATTAAAACAAGCTTGGAAGTAGGAGTGGCATCCTCTTCTGAAATGGCTTGCCTCTAGAAATTCTATGATCATGGAGAAACAACCAAAATTTGCAAGTGTTAAGGTCTTTCATTCATAGGGTGGGCGATGAATCATCGGCGACTTGATGGCACCTAACAACAAACAACAACAAATCTAAAATAAAATTGTCTTTAAAAAATAACCCCCCCCCAAAAAAAATAAAACCCAACAAACCTACATATGACTAAAAGGAAGTCGTTTGTAATGAATCACGTGTTGCCTTTACAGTTTAGTTCAGTTATTTCTATGTAAGGGAAAATTTACAAAATATTAAAGGGAAAGTATATGTTGTCTTCAAGTCTGATGTTCATTACTTGAGGATTTAGTAAATTTCACTCAGTCTAATCAATGATAATCATGTCTACATGTTCCTAACTGGATTACTGGGGAAGTAATCTGACTTTTCTGTTTCTCAGTAATCTCTTGTATAAAATAGTGACTAAAAAACAAAAAATAACTTACAGGGCTAATGTTAAGATTAAACAACAATTGTATCCTCATATTAGTCCTGGAATACTTAATTTGAGATAATTTATTAAAGCAAATCTTATTTCTTTCCAATTTTTAGTATTATAGATTTATTTGTGTCTTCTTGTAAAATAAAGTCCTATTCCCTGTGAATATGATCTTATTTAGAAATAATGCCTCCATAGCCTTTGTAAAAGCGATTAGATAAGTTAACTAGGTATCCTACTGAGATGATTTGTTGTTGCTGTTGTTGTGAACCTTCAAGTTGGAACTGACCATAGGTGCATCCAGCAGCTTTTCAGAGGCAGTTAATTGCATGGGAGAAGATTGCCCTTCAATCACAAAATCCTGTAAAAGCACCTGGTAGATTCAAATCATAACACTTAGGAAAGGACATGTATAGTGGATCCTATTCCGATTTGACTCAAAGTCATTGCCATCAAGTCAGAACTAACTCATAGGTGGCCCTACAGTAGATTTTAGGAGGCTGTCAACAGCACTGAAGATTGTCCACCTTTCTCCCAGGGAGCTGCTGATTGATTTTAACTGCCAAAGAGGTGCTACCATTGAAGGGCAATTCTTTACCTACAAGGCCACCAGGGGAACTGTGGTTCCTATCCAGTATGTCAGTTTCCCTGGTTGCCTAATGGATAGAAAGTATTGGTGACCTAGTCAGCTTTTCTAAAGATAAGGATGACTAAATCATTACAGAAGTGTGAAATTATGTCATTACATATCTGTCATACTACTAAGAAATATGGTTCAGGCAATGGGGCATACAGCCTTAACTACCTGGCAGCATCAGTATGGATGGTGAAGAGATTGAGATAGATAACAGTTTTCGTTTACTTGGCTCCACAGTCAACACTCTTGATTCCAGCAGCCAGGAAATTAAGTGACAATTTGCATTGGGAAAGTAAGCTATGAGGGACCTCTCAAAAGTACTGAAGAGCAATGACGTCAGACTGGAGACGAAGGTGAGCTTGATCTAGGCTGTAGTCTTCACAATTACATGCTATGCATTGGAGAGTTGGACAGTGA
>NW_006399835.1:7591053-7592695 GCF_000299155.1 Elephantulus edwardii | reverse complement strand
GAGTGTGTTGGAGATGGCAAGGTTGGCACAGGATAGAGCAGGGTTTAGGGCTCTTGTACATAAGGTTGCTATGAGTTGCAAGCGACTCGATGTCACATAACAAGAACCACATTAAACATTACTCTTATCCTACATCTAGACTTTTGCTACAACTAATGTCAGAAAGTAACTCAATAGTAGATTTTTTTTAACTTTTGTGATTAAAAATATCAGGGAACAGTCAATAAGTGACAAGTAGGTATTTTAATATTTCCCTGAACAAAATTAATGCTTCCCCACATTTGTTTCGTAAAAACTATTTTAAGCAATTGATAGTCAAATGACTCATTTTCCAAGATACATGAGAATTATTGTTTCAAAGTGGGATATTCCAGATGATTGTGGATTAGCTTGGATCATTAAATAGCTATTTACTATGTGCCTTATATTAATTATTATTATTATTACAAGTATTATTATTGTCACTAAATTTACTAATATCCTTTTCACCATAATTACTATAGATTGTCATTTATTACTGTCTTAATCTGATATAGGTAACACATTATTTTTTTAATCCTCACAATGTATATTATTACTCCAATTTAAGAATGAGAAACTGGGTGAATTTATAAAGGTAGAGAAGAACATTAAGCAGATTATGAGATCATATATAACACTAATAAGCAGTGACATCAAGATTTAAATCCACATCAACTTGATTAAACTCATATTTTTACTCTAGAGTATTGAGAAGCCAAAGCAAAGGGAAGAGAGGCTGAAGTAAAAGAATTGGACAGAAGATTTGAAAGGACAGCTAAAGTAGATATAGCAAAATATTATAACAGAAGGTCCAGAATTGGAGAATAAAAAGAAGAAAAAACTTAGCATTTCCCAAACTGAAAGAACTAAAAAACAAGTTCAAGCCTTGAGTTCCAATACTTAGAGATATTAGATGAAAACCCTTGAATGACCCAGGAAACATGAAAAAAAAGA
Source organism: Elephantulus edwardii (assembly GCF_000299155.1). Classification (NCBI taxonomy): domain Eukaryota; kingdom Metazoa; phylum Chordata; class Mammalia; order Macroscelidea; family Macroscelididae; genus Elephantulus; species Elephantulus edwardii. The sequence goes on along the minus strand of NW_006399835.1, from coordinate 7,591,720 downwards.
AGAAAAGAAATGAACACACACAATCATAGTACCAAAAAGATTTGGTCAACACTGAAAAATTTCAAAAAGTACCAACTGGTCATAGAAATGTATATGTGTGTTTCATTGCCTACACAAAAGCATTTTACTTGTGTGGATCATAACAAACTGTGGCTGACTCTGAGAAGAGGAAGACCAGTACACTTGATCTTGCTAATGAGAAATCTATACTTAAACCAAGAGGCAGTTATCAGAACAGAGCAAGGAAACGCTGCATGGTTCAAAATCAAGAAGGGCGTACGCCAGGGATGTATCCTGTCTCCATACCTTTTCAACCTGTATGCATAACAAATTATCTGAGAGGTTGGGCTCTATTAGGAGGTATGTGGGGTCAAGATTGATGGAAGATCTATCAACAATCTGCGTTATGCAGATGACACAACCCTGCTTGCTGAAACTGAATAGGACCTGAAGCGCTTGCTGCAAAGAGTCAAGGACTACAGACTCCCATATGGATTGAGGCTCAATGTCAAGAAGACAAAGATTCTCACCACCGGAAGAATTGGCAGCATCAGGATGGATGGTGAAGAGAAGAGATTGTTCACAGCATTAGTTTGCTTGGCTCCACAGTCAACACTCTTGGCACCAGTAGCCAGGAAATTAAAAGATGTATTGCCATGGGAAAGTC
>NW_006399835.1:7582781-7586893 GCF_000299155.1 Elephantulus edwardii | reverse complement strand
GTAAGGAGGATTTGAAGAGGTTGTTTCAGAAGATCAAATACTGCAGCCTTCAATATGAATTGCATTTCTATGACGAGGAAGCAAAAATTCTCACCTCTGTACTGTTAGGCAACATCATGATAGATGGAGAAAAGACTGACACTGTCAACAACATCATATTACTTGGGTCCAAAATCAACACACTTGGTACAAGTAGTCAGGAGATCAAGAAATGTATTGCATTTGGAAAAATTAAGGACTTTTCTAGATAACTGAGTAGTGCTGACGTTAGTGTAAGGACCTAGGTGTGCCTGATTCAAACTATGGTCTTTTCAACCATTGTCTCTGAGAATTGGACAGTGACTAAAGACTGAAGAAGAATTTATACCTTCTACCTGAGGTGTGTGAGAAGAATGGTAAATGGCTTATGGACTGTCAAAAGAACAAAGAGATTCATCTTTGAGAAGGTACAGTTTTCCTTGGAGGCAAAGGTGGTAAAGCTTAACTCACATACTTTGGACATGTTATTGTTGTTGTTATGTACCATTGAGGTGCCTGTGATTCACAGCATCACAGTGGCTCTGAACCCTGCCCTATTCTGAGCCAGTTTCACTAATTTTGACACACCAACCCTGATTGCCCCAGTCACTGCACTGTATCAATCCATCTTACAGGGATTTTCCTCTCTTGTGCTGTCCCTCCACCCTTTCAAACATGATGTCCCTCTTCAAGGACTGGTCTCTTCTGGCCACATGCCCAATGTATGAGAGATAGAGATTCAAAATCCTAGTCTCCAAAGAGAGATTTTGTTTCACCTTCTCCAAGACAGACCTTTTTTGTTTTCTTGGTGGTCCATGGGATGTTCAAGACTCTTCTCCAGCACCATAATTGGAAGGCATCTATTCTTCTTCTGTAGTCCTTAGTTACTGTCCAACTCTCTGAAGTATAACAAATAATCATTAAAACCATGGCCAGAATTAGGTGCACCTTTGTATCTAGACCGAGATCTTTGTTCATCAGCACTCTGGAGTGGCCCCTGACAGCAGATTTTCCCAACGCAATTTGCCTTTTGATTTTCTGACTGCTGGTGTTAAGAGTGTTGATTGTGGATTTGAGCAAGCTGTAGTTGTTAACAACCTCAATCTCTTCTCCACCTAATATGGTCCAGTGGTGAGAATGTTTGCCTTCTTCATGTTAAGCTTCAATCCATATTGAAAACTATAGTTCTCGACCTTCTGCAGCAAGCAGGTCAGGTCTTCTTCAGTTTCAGCAAGCATGGTTGTGTCATCTGTACAATGTATATTGTTGATGAATCAACATTGCTCCTCATAAATCCCTGCTTCCTGAATGATATGTTCTTCATATAGAATGAAAATGTATGGAGACAAAATTCATCCCTAACACACTCCTTTCCTGATTTTGAACTATGCAATGTTTCCCTGCTCTGTTCTGAGTATTGCTTCCTGGTCCAAGTATAGATTTCACATAAGCACAATCAAGTGTTCTTGGATTCCCAAATCATCAATGTTAGCCTCAAATTGTTGTGATCCACACAGTCAAATGCCTTTGCATAGTCAAGGAAATACAGACTGACGTTCCTCTGGGACTCTGTTTTCTACCAAGATCCATTTGACATTGACAATAATGTTTCTAGTGCCACGATCTCTTCAAAGCCCAGCTTATATTTCTGGTAGTTCTCTGTCAATGTACTGTTTCAGTCATTTCTGAATAATCAGCAGGATTTTGCTAATGTGTGAAATTAGTGATATTGTTTGATAATTTTCACACTCTGTCAGGTCACCTTTTTTTCTAATGGGAATAAATATGGATCTCTTCCAGTCAGTTGTCCTCCAGATTTCTTGGCACAACTTGGTGAGCACATCCAGGGCAGCATCTATTTATTGAATACGTCTATTAGGAGAGGCTATTCATAGGAGGAAATAATGACTTGAAATGATGAGGACTGGTGAAAGAGAAGAAGACTTTCAACCAGATGATTAACACAGTGACTGCAGCAATGGTTTCAATCAAGTATGTCAGAGACTGTGAGAATGCCACAAGGTAAGACAGAATGCAGATCTGTTTTTCATAGGCCATGATGAGTTTTACTGAATTTAATGACACGTAATAACAAAAACATACAGTGATGCAATCCCTAAGACACATGGTTCAAATTCACTAGCTGCTCTATGGAAGAAGGATGGACAATCCCACTGTAATTTCTTGCCTTGGAAAATGCTCTAGAGGGTCAGTTAGAGTGAGTTCTGACTTGATAGCATACAAGAACAGCAATATACTGTAGTGAGCCTGTGCTATCCAACCTTTTAGAAATGGATTTGTTAATCACCTGTTATGCTTTGTTAATCATACTAACATTTTCACTGCCTCTTCAGGGGCATTACAGATAATAATTACTCAAAACACACATTGAATGAATACATGTTTGAATGAACGAGAGGTTAAGCTTGCAGAATGGAAAAATCTAGGGAAATATGACTCAAAGAGGGAGCTATCAAATTTTCTGTGTGAATCATCCTTTCTAAGCATCATAGACAAAATTGAAATGCAGGGGGGAAAAGAGCTATGGACCATGATGAAGATGATTAAAGAGAGCGGAGAGCTGCTGTCAAAGCAAATATCAAGCAACATTAATAACTTCTTAGCTCACCATGAGGCTGTCTCAAATATTTCCAAGAAAACAGGATCCTTGCTGTTGCAGGGTAAGTGAGACTAATAATCAAGTGCAGATTCAAGTAATTTTGCTCATCAGATACTTTCAACTGCAAAATTAAAAAGAAAGAAAGAATCTTAAACTAATGGAAAAAACACATGACTCAGAGGAAAAATATTATTTTATTCTTGGTATTTTGTTTGGGGGCAGAGTTGATAAGAAACAAGATCTGCGACACTTGCCACCTATTATCTAAGTTGTTTTAAAAGTCAGATAATACCCCTTAAATTCAGATGCTTATCCAAAAATAACTAGTTTGTGAAACTTACCAGTAAAATGCTTCAATGTTCCAAGGATTTACTTTGCAAAAAAAATTTCAAACTATTGAGTAGATTAGAAAAGTGACCTATATGGGTAAAAGTACAATATCTAAAATGAGATGCTAACTTCTGTCCAAAATATGTAACTATTTGAAACAGTTTGCATTCTTTTAAGTAGTAGTGACACTGCTAACAATCTTCTTAAGTATTTTTAACAAATTAGCTGCTTGATTTCTTGGTCATAGTAACTAATAAACTGTTAATTTGCTCATTTGCACATTCACTAACTGAACATAGATTTTGTTTGTTTTAGTGTGTGTTATTTGTGCCTTCCTGTATGTAGATGATGGCAGAAACAAAGGAAGTAGAGGATTTGGTTTCTGGTTTCCCTATCTGACATTTACAGTTTAAACACCAGAAACAAACAAACAAGCAAACACTTCTAATTATATATTAATATGGAATGTAAAAAAATAAAAAAGCCATCATTGTTCTCAACTTTCATTACCAAGTTTTATGTTGGATAGAAAAAGAGGAAAGAATAACAAGAAAAAAGGAGGAAATTTAAATAAGAGAAAAATAATAAAAACAATGCAGTATGATTTAAAAAGGGAATGTAGTATAAGGATAAACTGAAGTGGTACTGGACTGTGATTATCCTGTGAGTCTATAAATGATAGACCAAAATGAAAATGCCATCCACATACTTTTAAGCTGTGCCTCACTTTTTTTTCCCTTTTTCTCAAACTTCACACCTTAACTTAAATGTCATCCCCTTAAGAATACGATCCCTAAATAAATGTTCTGAGGAGATTTACTCACACTCATCTGAAGTGGCCACCAGGCAATCTGTTATTCATTTCAATTATTTCCTACTTAAAGGTTTACATCAAGAGTTTTAGGTATTACTTGCATAGTATGTTAGTTCTGGCGTCACTTGTTCCTAACTCATAGTAAGGACTCATTGTTGTTGTTGTTGTTGTTGTTATGTGCCGTCAAGTCGCCTGCGACTCATAGCTACCCTATGTACAACAGCCCTAAACTCCGCTCTGTCCTGTGCCAATCACACCGTCTCTGACACTCCCATCCCAATTATCTCAGTCACTGAATCAATCCACCTCATAGAGGGCCTTCCTCTACTG
>NW_006399835.1:7574962-7582396 GCF_000299155.1 Elephantulus edwardii | reverse complement strand
AGCAAACTAAAGCTGTGTACAATCTCAATCTCTTCATCATGGACTCAGGGGCACCTAATGATAAGTTCAAGATATTAACAGACTAGATAAAACGTTTAAAGTTCTACTAGTCACAATAAGTATGTATGTAATTCTTTTCTAGGAGAATTTGTGTATTATAAATGCAGCAGTACAAAATAAATAATAAATAAATACTACATCACAACATTTATTTACATGCTTCACAAAGTGAAGGAGAGAGAGATACAAAAAGAGAGAATACAAGAAGTATTAATATATACATAAAATCTTTGGAAATATTACGTACAGTATAATATTTTATTAATTAATTTCATTTAATGAGTCCTTTTCTAAAAAAAAAGTTTTAACATTTAAAAGCTTTAAACGTTTTATCTAGTCTGTTAATATCTTGAACTTATCTTATTAGGTGCCCCTGAGTCCAGTCAATTCATAGTGACTCTGTAAACAACATGCCTGAAATCTATCTTATCTTGTACCATCCTCACAATCTCTGATACATTTGAGCCCATTGCTGCAGTTATTGTGTCAATCCTCTTGGTAGAAAGTTTTTCTCTCCTTTGTCTTCCCTCCACCTGTGATATCCCTCTTCAAGGAATTGCCTCCCTTAGCAACATGCTCAAAGTATGTGAGATGTTTTATCATCATTGCCTCCCAGCAATACTCAGACTGCACCTTCTGCAAGACATAATTGTTTGTTCTTTTCACAGTCCATGGGATATTCAGTATTCCTATCCAACATCACAATTCAAAGGTGTGATTTTTTTTCTGTCATCAGTAGCATAGCAAGTGATTGAAAGACCACAGCCAGAATCAAGAGACTTTACCACTGCAATATGTCTCCATTTTGAAAGAACTGAAAGACAAAGTCAAGCCTCAAGTTGCAATACTAAAGTGCTGTAGAAAAAATCTTGAATGATTCAGAAACATCAAAAGAAGATAGAAAGAATACACAGAATTGCTGTATCAAAAAGAATTGGCTGACATTGAAATATTTCAGTAAGTACAATATAACCAAGAACCAATAATAATAAAAGAAGTTCAAGCTGCAATGAAAACATTGGGGGTTGGAGGCGATAAAAAGGCCCCAGGAATTGATGGGTTATCAACTGGCATGTTTCAAATGACATATGCAGCAGTGTATGTGCTCAACAGAAATTTGGAGGAGAGTTACCTGGGTTCTTGACAGTAAGAAGTTTGTATTTGTTCTGATTCCAAAGAAAGGTAATCCAACAGAATGTATAAATTATAGAAAAATATTATTAACATCACATGCAAGCAAAATACTGCTGAAGATTATTTTAAAAAATGGCTAGAACAGTACATAGACAGAAAAGTGCCAGACATTCAAGCTGGAATTAGAAGCGATTGTGTCACCAGGGTTGCTATTGTTGACATCAGATGGATCTTGACTGAAGCAAAGAATACCAGAAGAATGTTTATACAAGATTGACTATTCAAAGGAATTTGACTGTGTGATTAAAATTGAGAAGAACGGGAATCTTGGAATCTTAATTGTGTTCATGTGAAAACTATACCAAGAGCAAAAGGCTATTGTGCAAGCAGACCAAGGGAAGACAACATGAGTTAAAGTTAAGAAAAATATGCTTCAAGGTCATATCCTTTCTCCATTTTTATTAAATCTGTATGATTATCAAATTATTCATGAAGCTGGAATCGATGAAGAAAAATGTGGCATCAGGATTAGAGGAAAAGTCATCAGGAATTTGGTATGCAGATAACACAACCTGGTTCGCTGAAACTTAGGAGAATTTGAAACACTTGCTACAGAAGATCAAACAATGAAGGCTTCAATATGGATTGCATCTCAATTACAAGTAAACAAAAATTTTCGCCACTGGACCAATAAGCAGCATCATGATAGATGGAGGAAAGATTGAAAGGTCAATGATTTAATGACTTTATTTTACTAACATAAGTCATCTTACTAATATCTTGGATATCAGTACACCTGGTATCGGTAATCAGAAGATCAGGAGATGTATTACACTAAGAAAAAATAGAATCTTGATCTGGCAATTTTATATTCATTTTATAACTACCACACTGTGTGCTAACATGATCTGAAACATTCTACTGTCTATGGAAGGCATTTCTTGATCTTCCTAGCTCAATAGGCATTTGCATTTTTAATACTCTTCTTAACACAGAAAAAAAATCACAGGTCTATAAAAGGTAAAGTAACAATATGTTCAAAGATTAAGATCTAACTTAAAAAAGAATAATACATCAGCACTCAAATTAAATACAATTAGTTTCAAAATCAGTAATCATGTCAATAACTTAAGCAAATTATACATTTCTTTTTAGAATGGACAAGTAGTAGAAGTTTGAGGTTACAAAGGATGTTGTTATGTATAGAATTTATGAGATTGTCAAGCTAAAATTTTCAAAATTCTGTAGGAAATTGTAAAATGTCAAGATCTTTTGTTCATTTGTCTAGACTAAAAATTGGGGTAAGCAATATCTTGTGCTAGCTCTATAGATCTAAAAGGACATGTACCTAAAATAAAAACAAAATTCTTTTTTTATTGAGATTTTATTGTGAGTTTATAAAGAGGTTGGACTTCCATCTATTCATTGTTGCACATTTTCCTCCTTGCCCCCATCCCCTCCAGTTTGATTTTTTTCTTTGGAAAAAAAAGTTCTTTCATTGTTATACAGTCCCGTCCCCTGTCCCAGACCACTTTATTATGCAGCTTTTATTCTGGGCTCTTGTCAAACCAATAATACATAATCATATATTCTTTTTCTACAGTTCTCTCCCTCATCTGTTTCAATGCCATGTACATTATTTATCCCCTATTTTCATGATTTCCTATAATACCACTGTCAGTCCTGTTTTATAACAGTGGCAATTATACGGTATTTGTCATTTTGTGAGTGAGATAATTTACTCATCATGTCCTTCACAGTCTCCTATTTTGTATAATATTTCATGCGTTCTTTATTTTTCAGTGCTGCATAATACTCCATTGTGTGAATATACTAGAGCTTCTCTATCCATTCTTGGGTTGTTTCCAACTCTGCTGTTGTGAACAAACCTGCAATAAACATGAATGTGGGTGGCAGTTCTTGTTTCTTTAGGGTATATTCTCAGTAGTGGAATTTCTGGGTCAAATGGTATTTCTATTCTCAACTTTTTAAGAAGGCGTCATACTGCCTTCCATAGTGGTTGCACCATTTTACACTTCCACAAATAGTGAATAAGAGAAACAAGGTAGAAGCCAACTCACTGCCAGATTTCTAACCCTAATACACTGCCGTAGTGGTCAAGACAGCATGATATTGGTACAATGATAGACATATAGATCAATGGAATAGAATTGAGAAACCAGAAATCAGCCCATCTGCCTAAGGTCAACTGATTTTTGGCAAGGAGATGAAATCAGGTAAGTGGGAAAATGAAAGCTTTTTTAACAAATGGTGTAGGCAAAATTGGAAAACCATCTGCAGAAAACTCAAGACCTGCACTTCCCCCATGCACAAAAACTAACTCAAAGTAGATCACAAATTTCTCTTTTCAATTGGATAATAAAATAGAGAAATAATTTTTTTCTTTGCAATAGTATTTTTTTTTCTACACAAATTTATAATAGACAATGCAACCAGAAATAGTTAATTTTAATTGTTATTAACTTATCTATGCTTGTTGAACAGTACTGACCAATAAGGTCAAAAGAATAAACAAGTGCTGCCTAGACATTTCTGACTCACAGCTGGCCAATGGAACAGAATAGATCTCTTTCAAAACCTTTCTAAGGCTATACCTTTTTGGAATCTTACTACTACATCTTTCTCCCATGCAGTCACTGATGAGTTTGAAGTGCAAGTGAACACTTTAAGCTCTGCACCAATTAAGCTCCTTCTTAATCATAGGGGTGCAAACTGAAAGGTAGGTGGTTATAAAAAAACAGATTGTTTTTGTTTTATTTTAAATTTTATTTTATTATTTTTTGTGTACATACCATCAAATCGGATCTGACTGGTACAGGAGGAGAAGCCCCTCCTTCTCCAGCAGAGCATCTGGTGGATTTGAACAGCATACCTCTGGGATTGCAGTGCAACTTCTTGCCAGTAGGCCACCAGACCTCTCTAAAAACAGAACTTTAAGAGAGAAAGAAAAGAGTTGGTTTCTGTAAAGATTTACAGACTTTGAAGCAATATGGGATAGTTCCTCTCTACCCAGTAGGATTACTATGAGGTGTAATCCATTTAAAGGCATTAGGTTTGGTTTTCTGGAGTTTCATATCATAGAATTTCCAATGAGATTATCATAAAAAGAGTGTGTATTGCCGGTCACTGTTATGTGTTGTCAATTTGGTTTCAACTCACAGCACCCTATATACAATGGGATTTATGTAGACAAAGGGCACACTGCCTGATCATCATGTACCAGCTTTACAAGGCTGCTGTGTTTAAACCCATTGTTGGAGCCATTGTGCCAATCCATGTTTTTTATCATCTTCCTATTTTTCATTGATTGTACTTTACTCAGCATTTTGTCCTTCTTTGGGCAATGGTCCTTTCTGATAATCTGCATAGAGTGTGTCAGGTGAAATTTCGCCATCCTTGTTTCAAAACATTATTCTGGCTACACTTCTTCCAAGACAGATTTATACATTGTTTTACTAATCTAATATTCTTTGCCATACTACAATTGAAATACAACAATTCTTCTTCATTCATTGTCTAAGTTTCACATGTTTATATGGTAATTAGATGTATTTTATTTTAGGGCAGGTTTAGTTCTCAAAGTGACATTCTTTCTCTTTAACACCTTATTAAAGATGTCTTTGCAGCAGATTTTACAATTTAATACGTCATTTAATTTTTTATTATTGCTTCCATGGATGTTGACTGTAGAACCAAGTGAAATGAAATCCTTAACAATTTCAAACTTTTCTTTATTTATCATGGTGGTGCTTTCTAGCCCAACTGTGAGGGTTTGAGACAATTCAGATAGTCTAATAAGGTCACATGTTATATCACCAATGGATAAAATGATCCTAAATCAAAATACTTAGAATTTCTTTCAGTCCAAGAATAAAACAAATTTAAGAATTATCCAAATACATATTAAAACTCCCATTTGATTTAACAACTTCGTTGATGTAAATGGAAACTTTTTTACTATTGACATTAATGTGATAGTCACTTATTGTTATTATTTTCTCTTAAAATAACCAGAAATGAACAATCTAGAGGGGATAAAATTGATTAATGGGACCTTCTAAAGATTAATTCCCTGAGTGCATTAAAAACATATTCCAAAAGAGTGAAAAGAAAATCTAATGATTGAGAAAAAATATAACAAAAACATTTGGCAATATTGTTTTAGACAAGGGTCACATTTCAAAAGTTTGCAGAATCCTGCAAAAAAGACTGATAACACATTAAAAATGGGCAAAAGACATGGAAAGAATTTTTATAGAAGATGATCTTCAACAGACACATGAAGAAACGTTCCAAATCACTGGCAAAAAGAGAGATGCAAATCAAAAGCACAATGAGATACCAGCTCACCCCAGTAGCAGTGGAGAAAGTTTAACAGGGCAGCAAGTTACAAATGTTGGAGAGGATGTGAAAGAGAGATAGGAAATGTTGGCGATAGGAAGACTTATACACTGTTAGTGGGGTTGTAAAATGGTACAACCATTCTGGAAGGTAGTTTGATGTTTCCTCAGAAAGCTGAACAGAGAAATTCCATATGACCTAGCTATTCCACTGCTTGAAATAGATCCCAAGAGAATGAGAACTGAGACACAAATGGAGACTTGTACATCAATGTTCATAGCAGCGTTATTCATTATCACAAGGATATGGAAACAGCACAAATGTCTAACCACAATTACATGGATTGGAAAATTATGGTACGTTCACACAATGGAATATTACAGACTATGGAAGCAATGATTTTGTAGATCACTACCTAACTTGGGAGGGACTGGAGAGCATTATTCTAAGTGAACTAACTCTGTCCAATAAGGTTTTACTGTATAAGACCATTATTGTAGAACATGTAAGAGGATCAAAGCCGGGGGGGGGGGACCAGACCAGAGGGGTGAGGATGGAGGAGGAAATAGTGCGGGAGGGAAGTAAGTATAGGGTCGCACAATTTTATGGGTGGAGGGAGGTTCAGTAAAGGAAGTGGGAATGATCCAGAGTGAAAAACAATGTATGCAAACTTTGTAAGTAAACCAATATAAAATAAAAATTTTCTTTTCAAAGAATAACAAATGACATAATAATAACTTTTATATATCATTTTTTTATTTACCTCTTTCCATATACAAACATTTATGGTTTTATCTTTTAAATTAATTGCAGCTACATGAACATTCCATTCCTTCTGTTCATGTAGTGAGGGATGCCTAAAGCCACAGGATGTGGGATTATTAGATATGTCTTGCTAAGGAGGAAATGTTCAGACAAAAATGGCCTGCCTGAAGTTACAGTTTATATATTGGAAATAGGCACAGACAATTAAAATATTGAGCTACTTAGGGCAAATTACTTGCAATCAAGCTGCAGCTAAATGAGCTTCTTGATGAGGAAGCCAAATTTATGTTGTTTCAAACCAGGGAGTAACATTAAAGAAGTTGAGAGGTGAGCAAAGTGATAGCGCAATTGGATCCAGATAGGTTGAGAAGAGAGGTTATGTAGGCAATTAAAACTATGTTTTCTGAACAAAGACAAAACACCCAACAATAAAGGTAAGCAGAGCTTACTTCTGCTTATTTATTTATCTCTGAAGAACAATTTCATATGAGTTTCAACACATCTTTGATGTGTCAGAGAGTGTAAATTTGAAAAAAGTCTTTGTAGGATGGTGCTGTGGAGTTGAGAGACAGATGCCAGCTAAATCTAGAGGCAGAATCTTTGGTGTAGTTGAAAAATATGAGAAATTGTTCAGATTAATAAGAAAGCACGAGTAAGCCCTTGCTTACCTTAATTATTGGGTAAACTGACACTGCTTTGAAAAGTACCTACATTAGCACATACACATCCCCACCCATAGAACTGCAAAGAAAACATCTCAAAATACGCAATTATTTTATTACATACACCTTATCCTTAATTTATATATGGGGCAAATGCCCCTTCCATCACAGTAGCATGATGGTTTTAGAAGCTTATTCACAAAATATAGTTCCTCCTTAATCTGCAATTTACTATAGACATTTTATTTGAAAATGAGGTATTGCTTAAACTCTGTACCATTATGTTTTCTTTTTCCCCATCCACTCTATAAATTATCCCCTTGGGAAATTCCGCCGAGCTCAGCAGGGCAACCTGGATTCTCAGCTAACCTCAGAGAGTTACTATAAAGAAATCCTGAGTGTCCCAACTGTAGAGCACATTATTCAGGAACTTAAAGATATATTTTCAGAA
>NW_006399835.1:7571747-7574132 GCF_000299155.1 Elephantulus edwardii | reverse complement strand
GTTACCAGGTATTGAGTTACAGTTCTTTCATGAAATACATTTTGTGGAGGTGTGGGAGTAAGGAATATATTTTATAAAATGTTACAATGAAACTCATGACTGATTGTTGATTAGTGGGAGTTTTAAAAAGCTGTAATAGACAATTAAGAAAATTACCAGGGTGATGCAAACTATGAGCTTGCCAAATATGGTTTCAGTGTAGATTGTCTTTATCATATGAACCTAAAGGAACAAACTACAGTTAAAGTGTGAATGGAAGAACTTACTATAGTTGTTATAGGTTAGGTTGCTGCTGTTTACATTCCTTTGTTGAGCCTACACCTTCATAAACCTTTTGGCAGGTATATAGTGAACATTTCTCTTTCATGGTCTAAATAGACTGTAAGGCCACGGACACTAACAGCTGATAACTTTGGTCTTTTTCCATGATTATATCTACTGCCTCATCCTGATTTATAAGATTAAAACCTGGGAAATTTACAAAAATAAGTGTGTTGTGGTTTATCTAGAAAGAATACAGAAATTATTACTGTTCTTTTTGGTGAAGAAAATCAATTTTGTACAGTTTATTTCAACCTGAATAAAATGTGAATTTTGTTTAAAAAAATTATCCCCTTGTGAAATCGTTCAATTGATTTTGAAAGAATAGATTTGATCACAAAGGCAGAACTTACAGAAAACACAAGAGTTTTATGACAGTTTCAAATGTGAAACGTTACATTTTTTGTTCAAAATACATTTTCACATTTAGTACTGAATACTTCAATTTCACTAAAAATGAAGCATTCTCCATGAATATCTTGTTGAGTGGGATCACTTTTCAGGGCTTTGTAATTTTGAAAATGCATTGAGCTAGGCTATCCTTCATCCCATTTCTGTTGCATTGGAATCTTAGATATAATGAGTGAAAGAAAGAGAAAAAAAATAACCCAACACATAATGCAAGTCCTCCTGGAAGTCAGCAAGTACATGTATAAAGAGATTATTTTCTGCTGACAGTCTACATTCTTTTTCATCTTTATTCCCCTAACTCTTTAAGCACTGAGTTTTTCATGAACACAATCTGGGAAAACAAAAAAAGGAGATTGTTTGAAATAAACCCCCCAAAAAAAGTAAAAAGGATTTTTCTCCTTCAAATAATCATCTTTAGAAAGTAAGATCTCTTTCATGCTAAATAACTGGGGGGGGGAACTGATGAAAATGTTCATATTGATAGTAACAAATAACTGATGATTCTGAAAGATAGCATTGTCAACATTGGCCCTATATGTCCCATGAAAAATGCTTAAATAAATGTTTAAATGCTCATATTAGTATTCCAATGGTATTTTCTCCATCAGATATAATGCTACATTTTCCAATGTATTACTATGTAATGATACACAACTGAAAAGACTCCACAGAACACTAAGATGAAGTTTGACTATGAAAATGTCTTTTGAGGGGGCAGTCTAAATGTGTTTTTTCTCCTTCAATTACAGAATATCAATGACATGTTAAACATACTTTTAAAAGTTATATTATTCTATTGGCAAAAAAAAGCATTTGGTGGCTGAAATTATACAGTTGAAAACAATGGACATTTTGTTGTTGTTTGCTATGAGCAATCAAGTCACCTGAGACATATAACAACCCATGTACAACTCTGAACTCTTCCCTATCCTATACCAGTCTCACCGTCTCTGACACACCTACTGCCATTATAATATCACTGTATCAATCCATCCCGTCCAGGGTCTTCCTCTCCTGCACTGTTCCTCCACCCTTCCAAGGATGATGTCCCTCTCCAAGGACTGGTCCCGCCTAGTAACATGCCTGAAGTATGTATGATGACCATTTTAGATTCTCCCAGGATCTGTCCATAAAAACATTAAAATAAAACCTCAAATTCTAAGAAACTCATTGCCATTGAGTCAGAGCTAATTCACATCTGACCCTCCAGGGGATTTCAAAAGACTACAAATGCTTAGGCAGAGTTTTCCCATTTTCCTCCTTAAGAGCTGCTATTGGGTTTGAAATCAAAGAAGCATTATCTTTGGGTGAGCAGCAGTACTGTTAAGAGCTATGCTACCAGAGTTTCACAAATAAATGAATTCATTTCTGTCAAATCAGTTCAAACCCATGGTGACTCTGTTTTGTTGAACTCCAAGTCACAGAGTTTTCAATGTTGGTACTTTTTTAAAGTAGATATTGTAGCTGATGTTAGATGGATCATAGGTGAAAGCAGAGAATACCAGAAGAATGTCTATCTGTGTTTCATTGATTATGCAAAGGCATTTGACTGCATGGATCATAACAAACTGTGGCTGACTCTGAGAAGAATGTGAATCCCAGAACATTTAATCGTGCTAATGCGAAACCTATACTTGGACCAAGAGGCAGTCA
>NW_006399835.1:7565463-7570987 GCF_000299155.1 Elephantulus edwardii | reverse complement strand
ACTGAGGTAATCGGGATGGGTGTGTCAGAGGCAATGAGATTGGCACAGGATAGAGCACGGTTTAGGGCCGTTGTACATAGGGTCGCTATGAGTTGCAAACGACTTGGCGGCACATAACAACAACAACAACAGATCTTCATACTTTCTAGGTCCTTCTGTTGTTGTTATGTGCCATTGAATCGAGTACAACTCATAGCAACTCTGTGAATAACAATTCTGGAACCTGTCCTAGCCTGTGCCATCTTCAGTACTTCTGATATACTTGAGCCCATTGCCACATCCATTGCCTCAATCCAACTCATTGAGGGTTTTCCTCACCTTCCACCTTTCCAAGAATGATGTCCTTCTCCAAGGGATAGTCCCTACTAACAACATGTCCAAAATATGTGAGATGAAGTGTTATCTTTGTGTTTAAGAAGCATTCTGGCTAAGTAGATTCACAGTTAACCTTTCAGTTGATAGCAGAATCTAAACCAAAAACTAAACCTGAAGTCCTCAATTTCATCCCAATTTAGCATAACCCTATCTTTAGGAAAAAAACTGCCTTATCTTTCTCCCTCAGAATGGCTTGTGCATTCAAATTTTTGGAATTTTGATTAATAGCCTAACATGGAATACTAAGGTTACTAGTAACATTCTGCAATTCCTGAATCATTCAGGTGCTATTGTTTTTAGTAGTTAAAATAAAGTTAATTGTTAGCTATCCACCTACTAACTGTTAAGTGTCTAAGAAGGTATAAGGATGTCTTGTTTTCATCATGACTTCTTGCTATGCATAACTAGAGAGACAAGCCTGCTTTTAAACATAGTCTGTTGTTAATAATCAAACATTCTTTGTATCTAAGACAATTAAGCAACTAACCATTAATGGAAAAGCATAGATCTAGAATTTATCATTTAGATTGTTTTCTGTCTACATTATGTAACAGAAAAATTTTACATACTGGTCTTCCCTAGTAAAAACACACTGTTACTTGAAACTGAAGGAATTATACTAAACAATCTTCAGAGTTCATAATGTTAGAAGACTTTAAATATGCTTCCATCACCATACTGGTTAAAATCACTGAGCAGAAAAAAAAACTAAAGAAAAAATACAAAATATACATAGTAAAACCCTTTGTTTATGCAGGACTGGAGGTTAGAACTGTTTTGGAAAGTGTTGGCTCAGTGGCTGGTTTTTTTCTTAAAACATCATTTTTTTTCAAACACAATGTTCTCCAGGGACTGGTCCCTCTTAATAACTTAGTTTTTTGGGTAAAAGGGCTGCTGATGGAATAGTCTCATAGTAATTTGACAGATTACTATGTGCTTATATTACTAACCCTCTTGGGAATTATTGTGGAAAACATTTCTTTCAGGTTTGTGTTATACAATTCAAAACATATCCGTGTTTCTTAGTAAGGGATTGTACTGCCAACAAAGGCACACTGTTCAAATCCACTAGCTACTCGGCAGAAAAAAAAAGATTGGAAATTTCCTCCCATGTAATTTACAGCTTCTAAAAACTAACTGGAGGGTCAGCTATGAGTCAGTTCAGACTTGACAGCCCATGACAGTAACAATAACAACACTGCTAGATGATGATTCTTTAAGGTTAAAGGATAATACTATTGCACTGCAGTAAATCATTTGTGGCTTTCTTCTAGTGATGCTTTTTGTAATTTTCAACACAGCTGGGTTGCTATTGTTACATGGCCTCACATCTAACATCTACTAAGCCTCATGGCGACCCTATGAACAATATTTCTGAACCCTGCCCTATCCTGAGCAAGTCTCATTATCTCCAACACACTTTTTCCAATTATCACAGTCATTGCTGCAATCTATCTCACCCAGGGTCCTTCTCTCTTGTGCTGACCCTCTACCTTTCCGAGCATTATGTCCTTCTCCAAGGACCAGTTGCTTCTAGTGACATGCCCAAAGGGTGTGTGATGGAGCTTCAAAATCCTCTCAAGGCACAATTTGGTTTCACCTTGTCTAGGACAGGTTTATTCTTCTGAAGTCCATGGATTTCTGTACTCTTCTCCAGCACCACAACTCGAAGTCATTGATTTTTCTTCTGTCATCTTTACTCATGTCCAGCTGTCTAACATATAGCAAGTAATTGTGAAGACCATGGTGTGGATCAGGAGTACCTTGGTCTCCAGACTGACACCATTGCTCTTAAGCACTCTAGATAGTCCCTGACAATGTTGTTGTTGTTGTTATGTGCTGTCGAGTCATTTGCGACTCATAGCGATGCTATGCACAACAGCCCTAAACCCTGCTCTATCCTGCACCAACCGCACTGCCTCTGACACACCCATCCCGATTACCCCAGTCACCGAATCAATCCATCTCATAGAGGGTCTTCCCCTCGTGCGCTGTCCCTACACCCTCCTCAGCATGATGTCCCTCTCCAAGGACCAGTCCCTCCTGGCAACATGCCCAAAGTATGTCAGATGAAGCCCCAGAATCCTTGCCTCCAAGACAATAGTCTTTCTTAATGCAACTTGTCTTTTGATTTTCTGATAGCTAGTGTCAAGAGGAAGAACCAGATCAACTTTTAAATACAAAGGCCTGGCCACAAGATCCTGATTTCTTAAATAAGAGGGTTCCAGCCTACAACTGATTGTTAACGAAATCAGAAACAGCCAATCAGCTTACATTTGATTGTTAAAACAATCAGAAATATCCAAACAGTGTATACCCAGCTTCAAGTTAAAAAAAACATAAAGCAGATTGTTGATAGATCGTCCACCAATCCTAACGCCACACTTCTCCTCATAGAGCCCAGCCTCTCAGATAATCTGCTCTGCATACAGGTTGAAAAGGTATGGAGATAAGGACACATCCCTGGCATACACCCTTCCCAATTTTGAACCATAATGGAGTAGAGGTGTTGCTGAGCATATAAATTAGCAGAGCTAAAAGAGTTACACTTGAGAAAAGGATTACAGACCAAAGTCATGTATCCAAAGGCCAGAAATTCTTGCCCTTTGGCATGGCTGTTAAGTTGTTGTGATTGAAAAACTGTATCCTCAGTTATTTTTTATTCTGACTTGTGACTTGTAACTTTCATACTTGTGAGTATTGACTGTGGGTTCTGTGTGGCCATGACAAGGAATTATCAAACCCAATGGACAAGTAGAGAGTCTTGTAGGAGGGACAGTTGGTGTTAAGTATCTTAGAAAGCATAAATGTGGGCCATAACAGAACTTGTAAAAGTTAACTTTTGGCTTCTGTTTATGCTGATAGATATTCTTCGAAGTGGAATGGAAGGTAGAAGTTCACATTATTTTTCAGCTGACCTCTCCAAAGGGCTGAAAAGCAACAATGTTAACCTAGAGCCTAAGGTGTGCCTGATACAGGACATGGTCTTTGCAATTCCTTGCCATACATCATAAAACTGGACAATGACTAGGGATGATAGAAGGCGAATTGATGCCTTTGAGCTGTTGTGCTGGAGAAATGTATTGACTATACCATGGACTGCTAGGAGAACAAACAAGTTCATTCTGGAGAGGGTGAATCCAGGCTGTTCCTTAAAGGCAAGGATTCTGAAGCTTCATCTCACATACTTTGGACATGTTGCAAGGGGAGGTGAGTCCTTGGAGAATGATGTCATGCTTGGGATGGTAGAGGGACAGCAAAGGAGAGGAAGATCTTTGATAATATGGAGTGATTCAGTGACTGGTATATTGGGGGTAGGTGTGTCAGAAACACTGAGATTGGCACAGGATAGGGCAGGGTTTAGGACTGCTGTACATAGGGTCACTATGAGCCGCAGGCTTGATAGCACATAACAACAGCAACAATATTATTTAATTTATGTCTCATTGTTGTATTTGTTAGTTGCTACCCAGTTAAGGAGCTCTGTTTGGCACAGTGTTTAAGCACTCAGCTACTAATCCAAAGGTCAGCAGTTAAAAACCTCCAGTTGCCCTTCTTGGGAAGAATTTTATATTTTATTAATATGGAGGACAAAATGATTTGTTCCAATAATACCAGAATCAAATTACTCATCAGAATATGGGAGTCAAAAAGAATCTCAGTGTTTAAACTATCACACCAACCAATTATTCTAACAAAACATCATTTCTCCAATTTCTCCCAACCTTCTTGTTGGTATTTTCTGGGCTCAGCAATTCAGAAGTTCCTGAAAAACTCATGCAGCTGTTAAGGCAACAGTTACCCCAGGAAAGCTAAAGTAAAAGGCCCAAGAGTTCCAGATGCGAGCTTCTTTTATGCAAGTGTTGGAGCATAGACTACACCCTCAGGGGATCTAAGGGTGGTGATTGATCCATACATTTCTAGTAGGGCAGGCAAAATTGAAGCAACTATATCTAGGGAAGCCAAAAATTTTCATCAAGTCTTTCCACAGGAGAACTTAATAATTGGGTAATCCATATTAAAGCCTGTAGTCTTTGATCTTCTTCAGTGTTTCAAGTTCTCTTGACTTTCAGCAAATAAAGCTGTGCCATCTGCAAATTTCAAATGTTATATCTTTTCTTCCCATCCTAATGTCATGTGTTGTTTTTTTTTTTATTTTTTTCATACAGTCCAGCTTCTTGTCTTATATTTTTCAGTATATTTATTGGACAATCGTAGTGAAAGGATACAGCCATAATATTCATATTTCCTGACTTGAATCCATGTTGTATTTTCTTATTCTCTTTGAACTATCTCTTGGTCTATTTACTAGTCTGCATGAGTGCATTTGTGTGATTCAAACTTGCAATTATTCACAATGCTAACCTTAATTTGTTATTATCAGCACAGCAGAGTGCTTTGTATAGTCGATAAAGCACAGGTAGATGTTTTTAATAGCCTCTACTTTCAGTCAAGATCTATCTAATGTCAATAATAACACTGTTTATAACCTCTTTTGAATCCAATTTACATTTCTGAAAATTAATTGTTGCTATACAGTTCTAGCTGTTTGTTGTCTCTTATTTTCTAGGAAAATAAATTAGATTCCTTACATTAAGACAGTCTCAGTACAGTATTATAAGAAAGCAAGAAGAAAATTCTTTAGAAAAATCTTAAAGCCCAGATTTCAGTATTAACACAATGATATTCTTTTGTATTCTATTGAATAAACCATGTTTAAAACCATATTTCAATGCTTAACCGATGAATATCAAAGACTACAGGCTCTAATATAGATTATCAAATTATTAAATCCTCTTGTGGTAGGACCTGCTGAACTTATTGGCTTCCCTAGTCCATTTTAGGAGAGAGAAAACAAACTCTCTCTTGATGTAAGAATCATAAATATTGCCTTGTGTGATATAGATTAATTATCTAAAACAGTCCTCTTAGTCATTGATTTTGGCTTTTACCACATGGCTAGGTGAGAGTATGCTAATGATGTGAATAAAGTGAATAACACCTTTGAGAAGAAAATACACAGCGGCCGTATTCAGCAGCTCTTAACCCTGCTCTATCCTGTGCCAAACTTACTCTCTTACACATCTACCTCATTACCTGAGTCACAGAATCAATTCACCTCATTGAGGGTTTTCCTCTCTTGTTCTGT
>NW_006399835.1:7557033-7558073 GCF_000299155.1 Elephantulus edwardii | reverse complement strand
CTGGACTTCTGGCAGTTCTCTGCTCACGTGCTGTTCCAGTCGTTTTTGGATAATCTTGCTTGCATGTGAAATCAATGATATTGTTCTTTAGTTTCCACACTCTGTTGGGTCACACTTCTTTGGGATGGGAATAAATATAGATCTCTTCCAGTCAGTTGGCCAACTGGTTGTTCTACAGATTTCTTGGCACAACTTAATGAGCACATCCAGGGCAGCAACTGTTAGCTGAAATATGTTAATTGGTATGCCATCTATTCCCAGGCCTTATTTTTTTGCTATTTCCTTCAAAGCAGCTTGAACTTCTTCCTTCATCACCATAGACTCTTGCTCATACGCTTTTTCATGAAATTCCTCTGTGTCTGCCAATTACTTTTATACAGTGACTCAACATGTTCTTTCCATCTTCTTTTGCTACTTCCTGGATCATTTAATATTCTTCCTAAAACATCCTTGATTATAGCAACTCGAGGTTTGAATTTGTTCTTCAGTTCCTTGAGCTTAAGAAATGCTGAACGAATTCAGCCCTTTAGATTTTCTTACTCCAATTCCTTCCATATTTCATTGTAATATTTTACTTTGCCATCCCGTGCTGCCTTTTGAAATCTTCTATTCAACTCTTTAGTATCTTGAATTCTTTATTCTGCCTTGGCTTCTCTGCACTCCAGCTAGTGATTGCGACATAGAATGTGAGAACCATGAAGGTAGGAAAGTTAAATATTGTTAAGGAAGAAATGGAACACTTAAATATTGACATAGTAGGCATTGGTGAGATGAGATGGACTGGCGTGGAGCATTTTGAGTCGGATGGTTATGATATATTACTCTAGAGATGAAAAGGTGAGGAAAAATGGAGTTGCTTTCATAGTTAAGAAAGTCATTTCTAGATCCATCTTGAAGTGCAATATTGTGAGTGACAGGATAATATGTATATACATACAAGGAACTCCAGTGAATATCAGTATCGTTCAGATATGTACACCAACAACCAGAGCCACGGAAGAGGAAACAGAAAATTTTTACCAACTTTTACAGTTGGAGAT
>NW_006399835.1:7541901-7556933 GCF_000299155.1 Elephantulus edwardii | reverse complement strand
TGTAGATTGAAAATGTATGGAGATAGCACACATCCCTGGCATACACCCTTCCCAATTTTGAACCATACAGTTGCTCTGTTCTGACGACTGCCTCATGGTCTAATATAGGCTTTGCATAAGCATGATCAAAGGTTCTGGGATTCTCATTCTTCTCAGAGTTAGACACAGTTTGTTATAATCCACAGAGTCAAATACTTTTGCATAGTCAATGAAACACAGATAAATATTGCCCTGGTACTCTCTGCTTTCAGTCAAGATCTATCTAACAATATCTATAATGTCCATAGTATCACGGCCTCTTCTAAGTCTAGCCTGCACTTCTGTAGTTTTCTGATGATGTGGTGTTGCAGTTGTTTGGGGCAATTGTCAGCAGAGTCTTGCTGGCATGTTATATTAATGATATTGTCTGATATGTTCTACACTCTGTCCTGTCACCTTTCTTTGGAATAGTAGTGAATATGGATCTCTGCCAGTCAGTTGGCCAGATCGTTGTCCTCCAGATTTCTTGGAACAACTTGGTGAGCACATCCAGGGCAGCATCTTTCTGTTGTAATATGTCAATTAGTATGCCGTCAATTCCTGGGGCCTTGTTTTTTGCCAATTCTTTCAGAGCAGCTTGAATTTATTACTTCGTCACCACAACTCTTAATCATACATTGTTTAATCTAATTTTTCTGTGTCAACCAATTCCTTTTGGTACAATGACTCTTTACACTCCATTTCTTTTAATGTTTCAAATTTCATTTCATATTCTGGCCGATGCATCCTTAAGTATTGCAACTTGAGGCTTGAATTTGTTTTTCAGTTTCTTCAGCTTAAGGCATGCGTACCAGATGTAGAGGACACATCCCTCTCTCCTAGAAACTATCCTCCTGTGCCAGAATCATGCTGCAAATGAAAGAGAAGAGACACTAAGCCATAAGAAGTGAGTCCTGGAATAGAAGTTCAAAGCAGAGATCTTTTCCTCAGTACTGTCTGAGATAGGACGTCTTTTCTAATGTTAGTACCTGGTATTTGGACTGAGGACTCCTGAACTCAAGAGACACTGGGCATAGCGTAAGAAACTGACAGTAGTGAGAGGCATTCAGAATCACAGAGACCCAGAAGGCTTGAGACCTAAGCCATCACATCAAGGGCTAGATAGGGAGAGAGAGGTAGTGAATGCTGTGGGAGTGGAAGGGGGCACTGGTGGAGCAGGGAAAGGGGTGGGTCAAGAACAGGGAGAAACACTAAATCCATTGGTTGCTTTCATAATTAACAAATGTCTTTCATCTGCACCTTTCTGTAAAATGCTTGTCAGAGATTGTTCTAATTCCTAGCATTTGCATTAAGACAGACTAAGAAAAAGGATTGGCCATCTACTTCTCAAATGAAAGGCCTTTGGAAATCCTACATACAATATAACCATGATATATAATAATGAGCTTGGTTGGTCCATTCCTCTTAACTCATAACAAACTGATAGCTGACCCTCCAGTGGGTTTCCAAGGTTGTAAATTGCCTGGGAAAGGATTGTCCATATTTCTTCCATAGTGCCACAGGTGGAAATGCCAGAAAGCAACTATATTTGGGTACAACATGCTATTTGCTATGCTAGTAGACATTCCTTGTCATTTAGCCAGGCTTAAATTGAGCAGATTTAGGAACATAGAAGGAGAATCTCTGTACAAGCAAGAAAATAAGAAGCCCAAAATACAGCACATGACCATGGGACCACAGATTCCTGTATGATTCTGACTGACACTTGGACCAGAGTAGCAGTGGTATAATAGCAGAAGCAGAGGTGGTGGCGAACATGAGATCCAGATGAGACAGAGCCAAACTGTGGTTGACACTTCACCAACTCTGAGCCAAGGGTCTATTTTCAAGATTGATGGAGGACTAAGTGGTAAGTAAGATGCCATAATTGGCAGGTCTGGAAGGCATTTGGAGCACCGATCCAAAGCTTCTAGGCTATAAAAGGGGAACTACAAGCACATCTTAGAAAGTGTCCTTAGGGAAGCTTTATATCCTTTTTCTAACATAAATTGTAACTCTTGAAAATCCCTGATAAAATTCTGTATTTGTGTGTCTGATCTCTGCATTTTGAGTGGCCTTTGAAATAGATTAGAGGACACAGTAGCAAACCAGTGAAAACTATAGGGGGGGCATTGGGTGTTAAACCTGATAGAAGTAGGTGCAGGGACATTGGAAACCTCTGTAACCTTATAAGAATCCTTTTTATGTACTACTGTTTATATTGGTTGATGGACACTGTTTCTCACTGTGGAGTTAATGAAGGTCAAATGAGGTCATTACCATGTTTCTCATGCTCTACGCATTCTCCCTGGGTATGAGCTTTGGAAACAATTATATGACTACTACATTATATAAATGTATACTTTTATCTTCCCCCTTGAAATATTAGTAAATGCAGACAGGAACCATGTGTTGTTGTTTTAGGTTTGTTTGCTTTTAAATTTCTATCCAATAGTCATCACTTTTTAAAAAATTTATTTTATTTTATTTTTTAAAATAATTTTAATGAACATTTACAGAGAATTTGGATTTCCACTCATTCATTGCTGCACTTCTCTCCCCGACCAGCCCTCTCCACCCCCGACCCCCAGTTCGCTCCTCTCTTTCAAAAGTAAAAGAAAGACTCCCTCCCTGGTACACAATCCCCCTGCACCCCTCCCACAGCCCCAAGTACATTCCACTATGCAACCTTAATTGTGTGTGGACTCTTGTGATAACCTATTTTAGACATGTAATTGGTTAAATAATTAAATTAATGAGTCCATGAATGAGTGAATTAACCAGTAATTAATTAATAGTAACAATTAGATTTTATAAACCTCTAACTGTTGAGCTGAAGTTTTACCCATAGAAGATGAGAATTCTCTTACTCCTTGACCCTCTGAAAATGTAGATATAAGGTTAACTGAGTGTATTTAAATTTCATTGAATAATTAATGTTACTGGACGTGGAGTTAAGATACCCAAGAAATGTATAGCATTGGGGAAATCTGTAGTCATGAACCTTTCCAAGATACTGAAGAAGAGCAGTGATGTCAGTTTGAGAACTAAGCTGTGCCTGATCCAAGTCATGGTCTTTTTCAATTGCTTCCTCTGCAGCAGAAAGCTGGGCATTTACTGAGGAATACAGTAAAAGAATCAATGCCTTTGAATTATGGTGGAGAATACTGCTGAATACTCCAAGTGAATATCTTATGGACTATTAAAAAACAAACAAATATGTCTTGGAGAAAGTGCACCTAGTGTGCTTCTTAGAAGGATGGATGATGAAACTATACCTCATATATTGGAACATATGATCAGAAGAGGCCAGTTCTTGGAGAAGGACATTGAGGATGAAAATGTGGAGAGTTAGGTAAAGAGAACAAGACCTTCAACAATATGAATTGGCAAAGTGGCTGGAGCAATGGACTCACGTATAACAGAGATGGTGAAATGACGGTGAATAGGGCAGGGTTCTGGTCTGTTACTCAAAGGGTTGCAGTGAGTGATGGTCAATTTGACAACACTTAATAACAACAATAACACAATAACATTGATATTCTATCACTACTGCAAGAACAGATTATACATGTAACAGGTTAAAGAAATACAAATTCATTAAATCACAGCTTTATTTATAAACAATCTAGCATGGTTCAACTGAGTTTTCTGTTCATATTCTCATAAAACAGAGATCAAAGTATTGACTGATCACAGATTTGTGAAGAATGGACTTCTAGACTCAAAACGTTGGAAGAATTCAATTCCATGTAATTATGAAACTAGAGTTCTTTTTTCCTACTGGCTAGTGTCTAGCAGTTATTCTCAACTCTTTCAAGCTTCCCGTATTTCTTCTCACATAATCACTTCCATCTTTAAGTAAGTAATGGCATCTCAATCCTCATATTCAAGACCTTCTTTCTAACTTTCTTAGTTGGGGGAATGCTCTGCTTTTAGGAATATATGTGATTACACTGTATCCAGGATAATTTCTCTAACTTTAATTACATGTATAAAGTAATTTTTACCAGGTATTATCATTTGTTCACTCATGTGACACTAGACCAAAAACAGGGACAAATATCTTCCTACAATAGATGCTAAACAGCAATAAACTTTAAAATCTTAGAGGAAAGGAGATTATTTGTGTAAAATTGAATCTTTTAGGCAGAACATAAATGGAAATCAAAACTGAAATTTAGTATTTATATGATTATGATTTACTCTGTCGTGGTAAGTCTAACTTATTTTTGGCCTGAAAAATTCAGACCTTTTTGTTTACATTATCATGTTATTTAAATATTGTGTCAGATAAAAAAATGGAAATTATATGTAATTATTATAATACACATATGTGTGTATATATCTTTACCTAATGGAGAGTGTGAACCCAAGTCTCTCCTTGGAGGGTAGGATTTTGAAGCCACGTATCATATACTTTGGGCATGAGGCCAGGATTAACTGGTCCTTGGAAAAGGACATCATGCTTGAAAAGGGGGAAGGACAGGACAGGAGAGGAAGAACCTGGATGAGATGGATTGACACAATAACTGGGGCAACGGAGGTTGGTGTGTCAGAATTAGTGAGACTGGCTCAGGACAGGGAAGGGTTCAGAGTTGCTGTACGTAGGGTCTCTGTGGGTCACAGGTGACTGGATGGCCCATAAGAACAAAGTCATTTTGTTGTAATCAGAGGCACCCCAGCCCCGGTCTTTGTGTGACTCCCGGTGCTCAGAGGGAATCCCTGTCTGTCTCCCTCCTGCATCCCACTCCTAGCCTCTTCTCTCTTCCCCCACCTTCTCTCCACTTCTCTACCCTTCGTGCTGGAATCCTCTTGCTCCATACCACATCATTCAATCCTGATTCTCTTTCCCTGGTGAGGTTGTGTGTTCTTATTTGCATCCTGCACCCCTATTGCCTGGGGTTGGAGTTATTCTTGGCTCAGGATGCTTTTGGGGAAAAAAAAAAGAAAACACAAAAACCAAACACACCTTGTTATTTCTTCCCTCTGAGGATACCGAATCCTTTGGTGAAAGCAAACTCAAAGCTGACACGGAATCAAGGCCCAAGCTCCACTATTCCAATGGAAGAGGCCGCATGACGTCCATCATGAGCATTAGTGGCTGCTGGAGTTAAGTTTGATGAAGGATTTTTAGAAAAAAAGAGGCCAGTTGTAGAACTTGCAGAATGGGAACCACTGCTGTTTCAACCAGTGCCATTGATTAAAATCGACGAAATAAAGTTGGTGCGGACCCGAAGCATTCTCCACTACATAGCAGAGAAGCAGTGACCTCAAAGAGAAAACTTTGATTGACATGTATGTGGAAGGAACACGGGAACTTCTGGAAAAGAGAATCATGCATCCTTTCTTAAAACCAGACGATAAAAAAAATGACGTTATTAGCATGACCCGTACGGCTGTCCTCAGATACTGTAATGTATTTGAAAAGATTTTAAGAGATCACAGAAAAACCTTTCTCGTTGGCAACCAGCTGAGCCTTGCAGATGGGATCCTACTTCAGACCATTTTGGCCCTTGAAGAGTTAGTGCCTAATATCCTTGCTTCATTTACCCACCTGAAGAGTACTCTGTGAAAATAAGTAATATTCCTACGATTAAGAAATTCCTTGCATCCTGCAGCAATAAACAGCCTCCCCATGATGATGTCTAGGTCAAAAGTGTCTACACCTTCTTTGCCCCTTTGTGAAATGCACACCTCTGAGGGCATGCCCCCAAAATTGGCTGTGTTCACAATGTCTTGGCCACTCTTGGGCTGAAGCAAGCTCAGCTCCGACATGGTGTTAAGTGTTGGGCCTTTCACATGGATGAGATCTCTTCCAAAAATTGGGACACTTTTAAAATCTAGTGAATATTGCTATGAGGTGTTTTTCTAAAACCTTTTTTTGGGGAGGATGGTGTTTAAATTGAATTTGATCTTAAACCATAGACATACCAAACCTGTAACATTATCATAAGGCATTGGTTGTTTAAGAAAAATTGAAGGAAATTCTTAGGAGATCAAATTAGAAGATATGCCAGGGATATTTAATCTAATTGTTTTTTTCAGATGTAGGAAAAACTTCAATTTTGCTGATTATTATGATGTGCCATTGGCAGGTAATGAACAGGGTACTCCCATCATTGAAACTATGCATTAAGAAAAATATTCTGAATACTGACTAGAGAATATATTTAAAGGAAGATAAACAAAGTAAAATAGAGTAGTGTTAAGTATGGGTTTGGGGATGTATTGAAAGTGTTGTGTATCCTAGAGTCGGAGCCTACCCATAGCTGATCCTCCAGCTCAGAGGCTGAAGGAGATTGTCCATTCTTTTCCCATGGAGCATTTATCTGGTGACCTTGAACCATGTGCCCTCTGGATTACAGTGCAACTTTTTGCCACTAGGCCAACACAACTCTATATAAGGTAGATATATAATTAGATGTATCATTAAATAAATTGACGGTGCAGGAGAGGAAGGCCCTCTATGAGGTGGATTGATTCAGTGACTGGGATAGTTGGGATGGGAGTGTCGGAAAAAGTGCGATTGGCACAGGACAGAGCGGAGTTTAGGGCTGTTGTACATAGGGTCGCTATGAGTCGCAGGCGACTCAACGGCACATAACAACAACAACAACCATTGAGTAGGGGAATAACATTAAAATTAATCTATGTGTGAAAGTAAGAAAGTAGATTTCATTTCAGGTAATGCCATTTCTGAAATAATTACAAATAGGCAATAATATACATAAAATAAAGGGGGGGTTTGTTGTATTAAAGGTCTTTATTTTTCTCCTGGAAGCCCTCACCTTAGCCTCTCTGGAGTATGGTTATGTCTCCTGTGAAGACCAACTTGGCTGATTTTTCTGCCTGCTAGGGCCTTATACATCGCAGGCATTTCATAAGATAGCACACTAAAAAGAAATGGCTCTAGTAGAATTCTTTGATGAAACCCAGGTTTTCAAGTCCCAGATAAAAAAAGTTGTTGCTATCCCAGATATCAGTGAGCTGTAAACAAATTGATTTTCCAGTGTGGTGGAAAATGGTAAGCAGAGATATTCATCACACATACCTGTGCCGTACATGCGTGGTTTTGGAGATTTTTTGGGGTTTCCCCCCTCCCACAGAAGTAACAATTTCATATATATACCAAAGTTGAAAATGTGGTGTCACTGAAACTTGGTTTAGTGCAAAACAAAATCTACTCTTTCTTCTTCTTTTTTAAAATATTTCTTTTATATTTGTTTGCTCACAAAGTTTACATACATTGTGTTTCCCAATATTCTTCATTCATATTGTGTTTCATACAATCATTGCCATACATTATGTTTTATAAAATCAATCTTTACCCATTCTTTTCAGGTCCCCACCAGATTTTTCCCATTTTCTTCACCCCTTTCCTCCACCCATCAAACTGTGCAACCTTGTGGTTTCACCTCTACCAACCCCTACCTCTCGGCTCCCACCCTTTCACCCCTCGAACATAGAAACTCTGTGTGACCCAGCTAATCCACTACTAGGAATATACGGCCAAGAAATTAGAACTGAGACACAAACAGAGATGCATACACCATAGCAGTGTTATTTAGCACTGCCAAGACACGGAAACAGCCCAAATAACTACAACTGAACGGACTGAGAAATTCTGGTACTCACACAATGGAATACTAAGCAGTTCTCAGGAAAATCTACTATTTCATATTTGGTTTTTATTTAAAGTCTCGGAAACCTTTACAGGCATATACATTATAAATACTGTAAATATCTTGGGGTTTGGGGTTTTTTGTTTGTTTGTTTTAAAGAAAAATATTTATTTTCTCATCTTTCCCCCCCTCCCCCCCTTGGTTTCTATCTACAGGTCCAAAGCATTTTCTAGAATTGAACACTTGTATTTCTAATTGCCTAATTATTGGTTATAAGGAATTGTGCTTTCAGTGCAAGGATACATTGTTCTACCAGAAGTCCCATAGGAGAAAACTAAGCAATACCCTCCCTTGGAATTTATTGCCTCTGAACACCCATTATGCATCAGCAATGCATCAGTTCCAACTCGATGTTACAAAACAAAAAGACATAAAGTAACACCGTGATCTAGTTCATAAAGAGTTTTACAAACATAAAAGTGGTGCTCTCTGATGGTCCAGCTCTAGCAAGTCCACTGGATAAGGATGGGCAATGCCCTCCACTGTGATTTACAGTCTCAAGAAGCCTGTAGGACAATCATCTATGAGTTGGTTTAATAATGTGAAGGTTTTTCACGGGCTATTTTAGAGATGTTGTTGTTTTATTTTTGCTTTGTTTCATTTGTGGACATAAAGAGGCCTCAGTGAAGTTTTCAACTGCTAACTGAAAGACAGGTCATTTGAAACCACCTGAAAACTTGCTCAAATGAAGATTACTCATTACTGCAGAGTGGATTCCAGTTCACAGTGACTCTACACAATCGAAGGAGCTCTGGTGACTCAATAGAAAATAGGTAGCTCTAGAAGCCTCGTAGATAAGGAGTTGTGCTTGCAACTCAAAGGCATGCCATTATAATTGAGCTGTTCCACAGGAGAAATATGGTCAATCTCCTCCCATGCAATTTACAGCCTTACAAAATCCATTGCGCATATCAGCTCTGAGTTGATTCCAGCTTAATGTCCTATAGTAGCAGCTGTGTAGTATTGTAAAGCTGTATGATAGAATTTCAAAACTAATCTTTACAGAACCAATTGCTACAGAGTGGCTGGTAGGTTTGAACATCTAGCCTTTGGGTTAGCAGCCAAGTGCTTAACCATTGCACCACTAGAAAGCTTCCAAAAGCTAATAGATGATAGAACCATATGGGATAAACTGTCCTATAGCTACCATGAGTCAGAACCACCAGAAAGGCACAAAACAAAACATCCAAAAAAGCAAAGGTGGGTAAAGAAAATTTTAAGGATAAAAGAAAGAGGCATAAAAAGGAGATCGAAAATAAATATGAGATAAGGTATGCCAAGACATGCATATAGTCTTGACAGCTAAGTGAAAAAAACAAAATTGTATTTTAAGAAAAAATGTGTCTGACAAACTGAGTCTCAAGTTATTCATAGGCCCAGAGACTTATGAACAGAAAACTTTCTTAATGAGATTTTAATCTATTTTCAAATGTTTTCATTCAGGTAATTTTTTTTTCTACTACAAGACAATGAAAATAATACGTCTTACAGTGGAAAGATGTGACTTAAAAAATTCAACAAACTTTTGGAATACATAGGTGTATCTGAATACATAGGGAAAAATCTGGCCCATGATAGGAGCAAGACTTCTCTTCTGGTAATGCCCGCGATAATTATTTTTACGAAGAAGAAACTATTTTTAATCAGCCAGTGAGTCTTTTCTCTCTTAAAATTAAGTTGCACAAATGAGTTACTTCAATTTTTTTTTTCCTTAACATGACTATAACCTTCAGTATGGATTACATCTGAACAGCAAGAAAACAAAGGTCTTCACATGAGATCAACAGACAATAATTATAAATAGAGAAATGATTGAAGTTGTCAATGATTTTTCATACTTGGATCAACAATTAACACTGTGGGCATCAGCAGTCAGGATATCAGGAGACATATTATATTGGGAGGGTCCACTCTCAGAGACCTCTCCAAAATACTTAAGAGCAATGACACCAAACTGGAGACTAAGGTACATCTGATTTAGGTCATAGTCTTTTCAATCTCTTGCTTCATATCTGAGAGCTGGATAATGAATAAGGATGACAGGCAAAGAATTGGTGACTTCAAAATAGAGTTTTGTAGAAGACTGCTAAATGTCCCTTGGGCTATCAAAAGAACAGATAGGTCTCCGAGAAAGTGTAGTCAGAATGATTCTTGAAGGAAAAGATGACAAAGCTTCATCTATCATTCTTCGGACATGTTGCTTTATTGTTGTTGTGGTGGTTTTTGTGTACCATCGAGTCAGATCTGACCCACAGCTAAGCTTCTGGTGGGTTTTCATAGACAGTTTATCACACGGGGGAAGATTACCCATCCATCTCCCACAGAGCGTCTGGTAATTTGAACCACATGCTTTCAGGATTACAACACAGCTTCTTATCACTAGGCCACCAGAGCACCCTGGGCATCTTGCTATTCCTTGGAAAAGAACATTATGATTGTTAGTGAAAGAAAGGATGACTCTTAAATAGATAGAATGAACAGTGACTATCACAATGGATTCAAGTGTGTCAGAGAGTGAGGATGTTACCAGACAGGATAGGTCTGTTTTCCATAGGGGTGCTATGAGGCATATTTGACTTGATGACGCATAACCATAACAAAGTTTTTGTTAATATTTTTTTGAATGAGACTATTAAGCCTTATTTTAAACAATTATTTAGCCTACATTCCATACACAATTATTTAGGAATGTGAGGAAGACATATCATTTTTATGATCTCCATCTCTCTGGACTTCATCTCAATGTATGCAAAGCAGCTCAGAAAAATCGACTAACCATAATGAATTTCCAAAGTTTATGAATTTCGCTTGAAAAAATATTAAATATGTTTCCTCAGTCAGTTTCAGTTTGATGTGTATTAGAGTTTGTTAAGTTTCTTCTATACTGATGTGAGAAAATGAAAAAGAAAGTGTCAACAACTAGTCCAGAAAAATAAATAAATCTGAAATATTTCATTAACTTGTCAAGTTTATGTAAGCCATATTTAAATTCTTTAATAAATATAAGTAAACAAGTACTTGGAATGTCTATATGACTCATTGGGTGGTGAGTAATACTTGCCAGTCAATATATTGGATGACAGAGCTAATCAATATTTATTGTGAGCCTTCCAGAGTTTCTAATTAGAAATTTCAAATAATAAATTGCTTGAGATTCTTAAATAACAATTACATAGATACATAGGTACAATCCATATGAATGGATGTTCTGCCCCACGTGCAGAGCATTTACACTAAAACTGAGTTTTTCATCATTATAATGATATTTTTGGTTGTTCCTGGTGTAAAATTTCAAGAGAATGAATTGTGCCTTGATGGAGAACAGAACAAATCCTCTTCTATTTTTTTTAAGTCAATCTAGCAACCTTAAGGAACTCTGTATTTGTTTATGCAAATTGTATGAATTTGTTTTGGGTTATGAACTTTTTTGTTTATCAGTCCTTTATTGTTGCACATTTTTCTCAACCCCTTCTTCTTCTCCCACCCTGATCCCTGTCCACATTGCAATGAACCTTTTATTCCAGATTATAGTCATAAATGTTGTTGTTGTGCACCATGGAGTGAGAACCAACCCACAGCTGAGACTCCTTTGGGTTTTCAGAGATAGTTGATTGCACAGGAGGAAATTTCCCATTCTTCCACTCTGGGGCATCTGGTGGCTTTGAACTATATGCCTTTGGGATTGAAGCACAGCTTCTTTCCACTAGGCCACCAGAGCTCTCTGTAATAGATATGCTTAATCATATATTCCTTTGAAACAGTTCTTTCCCTCTTCTGTTCCAATGTAGTGTTCATTATCTGTACACATTTTTTCTATTTTACTCTCAAGCTCACAAGTCCGTCTTGCTTTATAACCAGTGGTGTTAGGCAGTATTTATCCTTTTCTACCTGAAATATTTAACTAAGCATAATGTCCTCCATGTTCACCCTTGTTGGGTAATGTATTACTAGCCCATTGTTTTTCAATGCTGCATTGTATTTCATTGTGTGAATGAATATTTTGTTTTTAATTTTTTATTTTTATTTTGTTATTTGTGTGTACCATCAAATCAGATCAGATCTGACTGGTACAGGAGGAGATTGTCCCTCCTTCCCTGGCAGAGCATTTGGTGGATTTGAACCATGTGCCTCTGGGGTTGTAGTGCATGAATGAATATTTTTATGATGTGTCGTCTTTTTTTTGTGTATGAAAGTTTTGTGATAGTAGAGTCTATAACAAGTTCTAATGCTAACCCAAAGTCTGTGCTTCCCTTGTGGTTCAAATTAAAGAAGAATTCCTTGAGAGAAATATTGGATGTGTCATGAAATTGAGATTTGAAAAAGAGCCACAAACTCTGATTAAGGAGGAGTTGAATTGACTCATAGCTGATCTTCTAGTGCTTTTTTCCATGTCTATAAATTGATGGGAGGAGATTTTTCCATCTTTCTCTCATGAAATCTCTAGTTCATTCAAACCACAAGATAAATACTTCCCTTGGTTTTGTGGTGCAACTTCTTACAGAATATACTAATAGAACTTCATTGAGATTTACAACCTCAAAAATCCAGTTGCAGTATCACTATGAGTTAAAACCAACTTGACAGCAGTGAGTCATCAATTTTCCTTACACAGAATTTTAAAGGGGATGGTTTAAAGTTTCTTTAACGTGATCTTTTAACTACAAAGTTATAATAATTTCATCTACAAAATAAATTACCTAAAAATACAATGTTATAAAATAATCACAGGTGATTGATGATTATTAATAGTAAATTCTTGTTCCTGTTGTTAGTTGTCCTAGAGTTGATACTCACACACAGCAGCAGGTATGTGTATATACAAACATATGGGTATTTTTGTTGTTGTTGGTAAGTGTTATTAAGTGAGTATGACTCATAGCAATGCTATGAATAAAAGATCTGAGCCCTGTTCCATCCTGCACTCTCCTCATATTTCCTGACACACAAGAGCCCATTGCATTAGTCACCATGTCAGTCCACCTAGTGGAGGGTCTTCCTCTCATTCTCTGATCCTGCATCCTTCCCAGAATCATGTCATTCTCCAAGGCATAGTCCCTCTTAGCAGCATGTCCAAAATATGTGAGGCAAAACCTCATCATTCTTGCTTTCAAATAGCAATCTGGCTGCATGCTTTTCAAGATATAGTTGTTTGTTCTCCTGGCAATCCATGTGATGTTCAGTGCCCTCCCACACCATAGCTCAAAGGCATCAATTCTTTTCCTGTCATTCTTATTCATTGTCCAGCTCTCAGATGCATAGCAAGTTGTTGGAAAGACCATGGCCTTAGTAAGATGAACCTTTGTCCTCAATAACATCATTACTCCTCAATAATTTGGAGAGGTCCCTTACTGCAGATTTTCCCAGTGAAATGTGTTTAATTATTTCCTGACTGCTCATACAGAGGGTGTTAATTCTGAATCCAAACAAGATGAAGCTGTTGGCAGTTTCAATCTTCTTTCTATCTGTCATGATGTTGTCTATCAGTGTAGAGGGAAGAGTCTTCTTGACATTGAGATGCAATCCATACTGAAGGGGGCATTCCTTGATCTTCTGCAACAAGTGCTTCAAATACCCTTCACTTTCAGCAAGCAAGGTTGTGTTATCTGCATAATGCAGGTTATTAATGAGTATCCCTCTAATCCTGATGCCATACTCCTCTTCATAGAGTCTAGCTTCACAGATGGATACATATATATAATGTGTACCCAGATCCTGATCATGTTTGAATTGATTGTCTAGGTTATCTTATCAATAGACCTCTTTTAGAACTTTATTTTCACTTTAACAAATATCATTTCTTCCACTGCATATATTTTGATGACACATCCAAAGTGAAAGAGTGAAATTCTTGCCATTTTTGCTTTCAAGGAATAATCTTACTGTTGTTGATTGCCTTCAAGTCAAGCATGATTCATAGCAACCCTTTGAACTAAAAAGCCTAAAACCTTTCTATATAACTATGGACATTTATCAAAGTTCATATAGTTTCCAGAAGAATGTCACTATTGTAGCTTCTAAATTCTTACTGTATGTCTTCTAAAATGAAGTTATACGTTTGACAGTAAACAGAAGAGTCAGTAAACTTTAACAACACTACAGTTTAAATTAGTTTATTTTTTGTCTTCACTTACCATCATCTATTTTTTTTCATGCATTTGAGACAATTTAAACTATCTTGATGACAACTATCTTGAAGTGCACTGCAATTAGTAATCAGTCGATATCCATATACCTACAAGACAGAGCAAAAATATGACTGTTTTTCTAATTTTCTTACCTATCATAAATAGCAAAGATGAAAATAGAAAAATTTTTACATGTTAAAAATATCTTTACTTACCACTAATTGAGGTATTGGAACAGAACATTAAATATATTCTGAATTGGATCCTTGAAGGTGAAGATGGCAAGAATTTGACTCACTCATTTTTAATGCATTAGCAGGAAAAACTAAACTCTAGAAAAGGATCTTATTTCTGATAATGTATAGTGTGTGGAGAAATGAAGGCAACATGTTATGAGATGAATGGACATGATAGTGAAAATGATGAGTGCAAATGTCAGACGATCTTTGGCAGAAAGCAAAGTGTGGATCACAACACATTGTGGCTAACCTTGAGGAGAATGGGAATCCAGAACACTTGATCATGATCATGTGAAACCTATACTTAGATCAGGAAACAGTTCTAAGAACAGAGGAAGAAAAAATGACACAGTTCAAAATCAGGAAAAGTGCATCAGGGATAAACTTTTCAATCTATATGCAGAACAGACCATTCAGGAGGCTGTGCTTTATGAGAAGGAATGTGACATCAGGATTGGAGGAAAACTGATCAACAACCTACATCATTCAGTTGATGCAACCTTCCTTGCAGAAACTGAGAAAGACCTAAAGTATTAGTTGCAGAAGGTCAAGGATTGTAGTCTTTGATATGGATTGAAGCTTATCTTCAAGTAAACAAAGATTTCACAACTTGGTCAACTGGCAATAACATGAATGGGGAAAAGTTTGAAATTGTTAATAATTACAGCTTTCTTGGCTCCACAATCAACAATCTTAGCACCAGCAATCAGGAAATAAAAAAATTAATTATACTGTACTGAGAAGCAACGATGTCAGTATAGAGACTAAGATGTGTCTGATTTAGGCTATTTGCAATAATTTACTATGCATCAGAGATCTGGACAGTGAATGAGGATGACAGAAGAAGAATTGATGTGTTTGATTTGTAGTGCTGGAGAAGAGTCTAAAACATACCATGGATTTCAAAGGAAACAAATAGGTCTGTCTTGGAGAGGGTGTTAACAAAATAAGACATAAATAACTCA
>NW_006399835.1:7529306-7538761 GCF_000299155.1 Elephantulus edwardii | reverse complement strand
AAAAAAAATCATGACCAAATGGGATTCATAAGAGGTATCCAAGTATGTTTCAACATAAGAAAAACAATCACTGTAATTCACTATTTTAGCAAAACAAATTAAAAAACCCCATATGATCTTAGCAATTGATGCAGAATAGGTATCTGATAATATCCAATACCCTTTCTTGATTAAGACACTCACCAAAATTGGAATAGAAATGAATTTCCTCATTATAGTGTATGTAAACCCAGAGCCAATATAATTCTAAAAGGAGAAAGACTAAAATAATTTTATTTGTTAAGAGGGACCAGACAAGGATGCCTACTCTCACCATGTCTATTCAGTATTTTATTGGAAATATTTTTTATGACAATATAAGAGAAAGAAAGAAAAGACATCCAGATCAACAACGAGATAGTTCAACTGTCACCACATGCATATGATATGATTTTGTACACAGAAAACCCAAAGGACTAAAAAAAAAACCAACAACACCAAGACAACAACAACAAAAATCCTCTTAGAGGTAGTAGGCCAATTTAGTGAAGGGGTAGGATAAATCAGTGAGAGTGCTCTACAGGCATGCACGCCCACACACATACACAAGGAGAAGTAAACTAAGAAAGCAATACTTTTTAAAATAGTCAACCACAATTTGAGACACTTGAGAGTGAACCTAACTAGAGACTCAAAAGACCTATACAAAGAAAAATATAGAAAGTTTCTGAAAGACACAATAAAAGACCTAAATGAATGGAAAAGTGTGCCCTTTTTATGTATAAGAATACTAAATATTGTGGAAATGACAATCCTACTAAAATCAATATACATGTTCAATGCAATCTCAATACAGGAACCATACTCATTTTTCAAGGAGATCAAAAGTGAAGTTATCAAGTTTATTAAGAAAGGAAGAAGGAGCAAAGACTTTCTGGAAAACAAAAATGAAGTGGGAGGGATAGCACTCGCTGGCCTCAAAACCTACTATGCAGCAGTAGTAACCAAATCAGCATGGTACTGGCAATACCATAGGGACAATGGGACAGAACTGAGAACCCACAAATGGACCCAGCTATCTAGGGCCTGTTGATATTTGATAAGGAAATAAAATCTATCAAGTGGGGAAATGACAACCTCTTCAACAATATTGCTGGCAAAACTGGACTGTCACCTGCAGAAAGCAGAAACAGGATCCACATCTCATACCATAAATCAGAGACCTGGGAGAAAAATACAAAACCATAATAATCATGAGAGACAAACTGTGATAAAGCTTAGAAGGTCTAGCCTATGGAATAAACAGGCCAAATAGAGACTGAAATGTACAATATGAAGAGGATGAAACTGATGAATGGGACTTTCTAAAGATTAAATCCCATTGCGCATCAAAAACATTTTCCAACTGGGTGAAAAGAAACTCTACAAGCTAGGAACAACAGTTGGCAATACCATATCAGACAAGGGCTCCATAACAAAAGTTTACAGAATACTCCTGGACCTCCAGAAGAAAAAAGACTGAGAACCTAATTTAAAAATAGGCAAAAGAAATGGGAAAGTTTTTTACAGAGGAAGACATTCAGGTAGCCAACAGGCACATGAAGAAATGCGCAAAATCACAGGGAATAAAAAGATATGTAAATCAAAACCACAATGAGATACCATCTTACTCACTCAACAGCAGTAGCAACATTTAGTAGGGCAGCAAGCAATAAATGTGGGAGAGGATGTGGAGATGTGGGAACTTTCCTGCATTGCTGGTGGGGTTATAAAATGTTGCAACAACTCTGGAAGACAATTTGATGTTTCCTGAAACAAAAAAAAATTAACTTAGAAACTCTATATGACCTAGTTTTTCCACTGCTAAGAATATACCCTAAGGAAATTAGAACTGAGACACAAATGAAGATTCATAAAATAATGTTCACAGAAGCATTATTCACCACCACAACAATATGGAAAGAGCCCCAATGTACAGTAGAATGGATTGAGAAATTATGGTACATTCACACAATGGAATACCATGCAACACTCAGAAGCAATGATTTTGAGAATACTACATAACTTGGAATGGCTGGAGAGCATTATGCTAAGTGAACTAACACAATCTCATAAGGATAAATATTGCATAAGACCATTATTCTAAAAATACAAAGATAACTGGTAAAACAAGTTTGGAAACTCAAAGGCAGGGAAACTGAGAATAGGTAGGGACAAAACCACAGGAATGCAGTTTGGTGGGTGGAGGGAGGAGAGTAAGAAAATTGAAAGTATCTGGGTGAAAAGACAGTATAATCATGGGCAATGTCCAATGGTGATTAATTTTGTTAAGACATAATCCATGAGAATGATTGTATTAAACATAATTTGAATGAAGAATAGTGTGAAACATAATGTATACTCACATTCTAAGCAAATTAAAAAAAAATTAAAGAATTCTTATTTTCACTATGCTGACATACCAATCCATGAACAGGAAACATTTTTTTTTTTCTATTTAATTAGGTCTCTATTGTTTCTTGTATTTTATAATTTTCTTTAAAAATGTTTTTTCGTGTCTCTTGTTAGGATTATTCCCTCGTATTTCATTTTGTATTTTGCTATTGTAAATGGTTCGCTTCCTAAGCAACATGCCTCCAGAAACTCTATGAACTTTGATAAATGTTGTTAGTTACAGAAAGGCTTCAGGACTTTTGTTCATAGGAACGCAATGAGTAGTGCTCAATTCGAAGGCATTCAATAGCAGCAGCAACAGCATCAAAAATAACAAGAAGTGATCCTACTCTCTTAGTTTCCTTTTCTGTGTTTTCTTTGTTAGTTTAGAGAAATCCTAGTGTTTTTTTGTATCTTGATCTTATACCCTGCCACTCTTTAAAACTGATATACTAGGTCTAACAGTTTTGGTTGATTTTTTTAGTTTTGAAATTCTCTATGTATGTTACCATATTATCTATGAAAAGCATCAATTTTACTTCCTCATTGCCAATTTGGATGCTATTTCCTTTTGTTATCTTATTGCCCTAGCAATTGTTTTCATTGCAATAATGAATAGAAATAGTGATGGTGGGCATCCTTGTCTTGTCTCAGTTCACAAGGAGAATTCCTTTAATCTTTCTCCACTAAGATTAACATTTGCTCTTGTTTTGTGTGTATACTTTTAAGTATATTGAGGAAATTCCTTTCTAGTACTATTTTATTGAGTGTTTTAATCAGGAAGAGGTATTGGATTTGTCAAAGGAACTGACTGTGAAACAAATCATCAATTCTATGTTTAGACTTAGGAAATTGATGTTTCATTGGATCACACACAATACAGTAGAATAAATGCTGACATCAGGGAGGAAAACGACGGGTTCACAGATACCAAGAACAATGAAGATAGCACAGGATTCAGCAGAAGCAAAGATGATGAAACTTTGTCTTTCATACTTTGGACATGCAGCTAGGCGAAGCTGTTCCTTTGAAAGGGACATCATGCTTGGAAAGATGGAGGGTCAGCAAAGGAGAGGAAGACCCTCAATGAGATGAATTGACACTGTGACTTCAGTAATGGGGCCTAGTATCTCAGAAATAGTGAGAATGGCACAAGATAGGGCAGGTTACAGTGTGGCTGTTCATAGGATTGCTATACATTGTGCTTAATGGCACCTAACAAAAAGAACAATAAAACACAATGTGATAATGAATTTTGCTGCCAACACAAAAATACCTGGTTCAAATCCACCAGCTGCTCCACAGTAGAAAGATGGGAAATCAACTCTGATGTGATTTGCTACCTCTGAAAACCAGCAGGAAGGTCAACTATGGATTGGCTCAGACTTGATGGTCCACAACAACAGCAACAAGAAGACTAAAATGAGTTGAAATCAACTTGACAGTAATTAACAACATTCACTCATTACATTTTATTCTCTTATAAAAGATAGAAATCTGATTCAACCATATTGGGGTTGTTTTTATGGAGGGTGGTTGCTTTTATTTTTTTGGTTTTTTTTTTATTGTTTAGGGAAAAAAGCCAATAAGAAAGAAAAGTCTTGGTTGTGGAATTGAGAAAAATAACACTCCAACAGTTTTCTTTCTTTGAAGAAATTACACAATTCTTTGGAAATATTGTTTGGTTGGAATATTTTAAAACCAAAGAGAGGGGCAAATATAGACAATAAAATTTATCATGAAAAGAGAGAACAGGAGGAATGGGCAATTAAAAAGGGAGTGGTGAAAATATTGTAGTGCTAAAAAATATCTTCACAGTAATGTTGAAGACAATAAAGCAAATATTGTTTTATGAAAATAGGTAAGAATGAGAAAAAATACATTTAAAATTTTATTACTTGGTGTTGGTTTTACAAAATGAAGGTAAATGTGGAACATTTATGTGCATTTTGTTCATACTGTTCTATTCTGAATAGCTCTGAAAAGAGAATTCTAAAGTCACCTCTCTGAGGCTGTTGTCCAATGTATTCATTGATTTCATAAGTGCAATTTTATAACTTAATTTTCCTTACTGCAACTTGAGGTTTTTGGGAAGAGGGAAAGAACTTTCAAATCCATTAATTACATTTAATAAGGTACTTTGGACATGAACAATGTTTCATAGTCCATAATAATTACAGGTTGCCAGTAAATGTATTTGTGCTCCAAGTAAAAGATGTAAATTTACTTCAGACAACTCTTGCAGCCCACTGAATTTAGATATTTACAGAAAGGACTGCATTTTACAGGCATTATGTTCAAGGTAGTCGAATGACTTATTTTACAACTTCAAAAGAACACACACCACAACTCCCCATCTTGAAAGTTCTTCCTGTTGCATTTGATGGGTTATGTTTATGTTTATGTTATGTGGAGCAAATACTTTCGAATTGTCACTTTAAATGTGCTACTTCAAAAGAAAAATAATTTAGAATCCGTTCTAACTCTAAAATTAGCATGTTTTAATTTTTTTAGCATGTTTTAATTTTATCTTTAACTTCACATATTATTTATGTCATCAAGCATAAAAAGGTGAAAACCTGGGAAACAAGCTTCTCTGTTAGCAATAAATACATAATATTATTTTATGATAATAATATAAAACTACAGGACAAGAAGAGCTAAAGTCGACACTAATTAAACAATCCTTAAGTGGTTTTAGGAGTTTTGGAGGTTCTGTTTTAGAATTTTTTACGAAATGAAACTTAAGTGTATTAAGCACATATCATAGAATTGTGTATACTTAGAGAAAGCATTAAAAATTAGTTTCACAGTATCAGTAGTCAATTCTTCATCCAAAGAACAGGATTTGAAGATTCAAATTACGCTTTTTTTTTTTTTTGTGGTTGCCAGTAGGTGGCAATATAACTTGTGAGAGAAATACATTCAGAGAGTAAAAAAAAATATAACCAGGAATTCCGCTTTAAACAAATGGAATTTATATCTTGGTCAGGGAACTAAAAAAACCCCAAACTCCATTTAAAAATGTTAGAAGATTTTCTGTTAAAATCTGCTTGAGTAATACTCATGTTTATATTGAAATTATTTGGAAAAAGTTAAAATTTGTGAGTAGATAAAGAGGAAATATCCTATAAGGAACCCAAATTTGCCAACACAAATATTTTTGATAAATACTAATTTCAGTTAAATTAAATCAAATCAATCACTTTGGCTCTTTTTAAAATTGAAGCTATATACTGACCTATGCTACGTTAGAATGAAGCAATGATTAATATTGTATTCCTCTTTAATACAGGTTATATACCTAGTACTGTTGGCAGAGGTGTAGGAAGTTGGATTGCTAAACTAAAGGCCCCTCATTATAATCCCTGATGCTTTATGTGATTGCCTGCCATGTGATTTATAATCTTCCCAAACACTGAAAGGTCAACTATGAGCTGTCTAACAGGAAGGCAGGGACTATGTGTGTGAATAACTCTTCTTTATATATGAAGTATGTCCATAAATGACATTATTAGCAAAAAGAAGAAAAAGAACATCAGGAATCCTACCTGAACAATGAAAATATTGTATTTAGGTATCGTTCAGCAAACGGCAACTCATAGTGACTCTACCAACAAGAGATCAAAACCTTTCTTATTTTATATTATTCTCACAAAACTGCCCTGTGCTTACGCTCATTTTTGTAATCATTGTGTTAATCATCTTCTTCTCTTTCTCTAGCCTATTACTTGATATGCGTGATGGTTTTTTTCCAAAGACTGGCCCTCTTGACAATATTCCAAAGTAGGTGAGGTAAAGTTTCACCAGCCTTTCCTATAAGAAACACCCTTGCCACACTTATTTAAAGAGATTTGTTGGTTCTTTTGGCAGTCCTTAAGATATCCAGCACTCTTCTCCAACATCACAATTTAAACTAATATATTCCTTTTGTTCTTCCATACTTATTGTCCAACTTTTGCTTGCACATGAAGCAATTGAAGATAGTATGGCTTGGGTCAGGCACACTTTATTCTTTAAATTGCATTGTTATTGTTTACCACTTTAAAGTTGTCTTAGCAAATTTACTAATGCAGCAATTCTTTTAATTTCTTAATACCAGGGATATATATTGTGTATACAAGTAAAATGAAATTCTTTACAACATTGATCTTTTTTTTTTTTTTAACATCTATCTACAAGGATACCTACTAGTCAAGTACAGAAGATTTTGTCTTTTTGATGTGGTGTAACGCATATTGATCTTTTTAAAAGTCTTTTTTACTTGCTACAAAGAAGATTAGGTCATGGATATAATGAAGATTGTTAGTGAGTCATCCTCCAAGTCTGATACAAATAAAGAAAATATATGCTGTAATTAAAAAAAACTAAAAAAAATAATACAGGTGTAAATATTGGCCATTTCTTCTCACATTGATTATGTGTACACACACACACACACACACCAAAAAGCTATGGATTTTCTACTAAAAAATTGAATTCTCCCTATAAGTAGTTTTTCTTTTTCATGTGCCATCAAGTCACTTACAACTTATAGTGACTCTATTTACAACAGCACTGAAACCTGCTCTATCCTGTCCCAAACTTACTGTTTCTGACACACCTACCCCCATTATCCAGTCACTGAATCAATCCATCTCATAGAGGGTCTTCATCTCATGCACTGTCCCTCCATCCTCCCAAGGGTGATGTCCCTCTCCAAGGACTGGTCCTGCCTTGCAATATGCCCAAAGTATGTCAAACTAAGCTTCAGAATCCTTGCCTCCAAGAGCAGCCTGGTTTCACCCTTTCCTGGCAGTCCATGGTACATTCAGTACTCTTCTCCAACACCACAGCTCTAAGGCATCAATTCTCTTTCTATCATTCCTAGTCACAGTCCAGCTCTCTGACACATAGCATGTAATTGCAAAGACTAGGCACATCTTAGTCTCCAGACTGACACTGTTGCTCTTTAGTACTTTGGAGAGGTCTCTGACAGCAGATTTCCCAATGCAATTAATTCATCATTTCATTTCCTTGCTGCTGGTACCAAGAGTGCTGATAGTGGAGTCAAGCAAACTAAACCTGTTAACAATCTCAATCCCTTTACCATCTATCACAATGCTGCCAGTCGACCCAGTGGTGAGAATCTTTATTTTCTTGATTTTGAACTTCAATTTATATTGAAGGCTATAATCCTTGATCTTCTGCAGCAAGCTCTTCAGATCCTCCTCTGTCTCAGCAAATATAATTGTGTGATCTGCATAATGTAAGTTGTTCATGAATTTTCCTCCAATCCTAATGCTACATTCCTCCACATAGAGCCCAGCCTCCAGATAATATGTTTTGTATATAAATTTAAAAGATATGGATATAGGACACATTCCTGGCATACACCTTCCCGGTTTTAAACCATGCAGTGTGTCCTGCCTCTGTTCTGATGACTGCCTCCTAGTCCAAGTATAGG
The DNA here is from genome assembly GCF_000299155.1 of Elephantulus edwardii. Taxonomy (NCBI): domain Eukaryota; kingdom Metazoa; phylum Chordata; class Mammalia; order Macroscelidea; family Macroscelididae; genus Elephantulus; species Elephantulus edwardii. The sequence continues at coordinate 7,530,903 of NW_006399835.1, read as the reverse complement.
TTTTGCATAAGCATAATCAAATGTTCTGGGATTCCCATTCTTCTCAGAGTCAGGCACAGTTTGTTGTGATCCACACAATCAAAGGTCTTTGCATAATCATTGAAACACAGATAGACATTTATCTGTTACTTTCTGCCTTCAGCCAGGATCCATCTAACATTAGTTATACTAATTTTCGTTTCATGGCCTCTCTAAACCCAACCTGCACTTCTGGCACTTCTTTGTTGATATGTTGTTCCAATATTTTCTGGATCATTTTCAACAGAATCTTGCTTGCATGTGATATTAATGATATTGTTAGATAATTTCCACATTATTTTAGGTCACCTTTGCAACATCTGTTTGTTGAAATATGTCACTTGGTATGCCTTCAATTCCTGTGGTCTTGTTTGTTGTTTTTCCCCCAATTCTCTCAGAGCAGCTTGAACTTTTTCCTTCATCACCACAGACTCTTGCTCATACATTGTTTCATAAAATAGTTCTCTGTCTGCCAATTCTTTTTGGAACAGTGATTCTGTATACTCTTTCCATCTTCTTTTAATGCTTCGTGGACCATTTAATATTATGTCCAATGCATCCTTAAGTACTGCTACTCGAGGCTTGAATTTGTTCTTCAGTTTCATCAGCTTAAGAAATACTGAGAGAGTTTGGCCTTTTTGATTTTCTGACTCCAGCTCTTCATACATTTCTTTATAAAACTTTGTCTTTCCACGATGCCTTTTGAAATCTCTGTTCAGCTCCTTAATTTTTTTATTTCTTCCCTTTATTTTGGCTTCTTGGTGCTCTGATGCAATATTCAGAGTCTAATCTGACATCAATTTTTATCTTCTTTCTGTCTTATCTTTTTTATCTTCTTGTAATGACATTTTGTATTCTTTATGGATGATATTTTTGATATCCTCTCACACCTCACCTAGACTTCACTCAGTAGTATTCAAGGCCTCAAACCTGTTTTGAGATAGTTTTGAAATTCGAGTGGGATAGACTCAAGGTCAAATTTTGGTTCCTGTGGATTTGATTACATTTACTTTACTTCAGTTTGAACTTGCATATGAGTAGTTGGTAATCTGTTCCACAATCAGCACTTGGTCTAGTTTTCACAACTGATAATGAATTTCTCCAGTGATTCTTTCCACAAATGTAATCTATCTGATTCCTATGCATAATGTCAGGTCAAATTCATGTGTACAACTTGCATTTATGCTTCTTATAAAAACTATTCATAATGAATAAATTGTTGAATGTACAGAATGCTACCATTCTATCTCCATCTCAAAAATTGCAAAAGACTGAATATTTCTACTACTTATTAAATATGTACAAGAAGCTGTGGTTCAATCTTGAATTTCACCAGATGCTCCATAGGAGAAGGATGGACAGCCTTTTTCTTAGTGATTAGCAGACTCTGAAAACTCTCAGTAGGGTCAGCTATTTGTTTGTTCTGAGTTGACAGTACACAACAACAATAATGACTAAAAGATAGGGAAGAAACAGAAAGACTGTATTACATGTACAATGTAAATTATATATGATCATATGGATTGAGGCTCAATGTCAAGAAGACAAAGATTCTCACCACTGGACCAATTGGCAACAT
>NW_006399835.1:7527053-7528108 GCF_000299155.1 Elephantulus edwardii | reverse complement strand
CAAGAAAACAAATAGATTCATCCTAGAGAGGGTTAAACCAGGCTGCTCCTTGGAGGCAAGGATTCTGGGGCTTCACCTGACATACTTTGGACATGTCAGGAGAGACAGGTCTTTGGAGAAGGACATCATGCTGGGCAGAGTGGAGGGACGGCGTAGGAGGGGAAGACCCTCTATGAGGTGGATTGATTCAGTGACTGGGGTAATTGGGATGGATGTGTCAGAGGCAGTGAAATTGGCACAGGATAGAGCAGGGTTTAGGGCTGTTGTACATAGGGTCGATATGAGTCGCAAACGACTCGATGGCACATAACAACAACAACAACATACTCAAATCAGTCATTTGAGTTTTCACATCAAGAATGAAAAGACTGAGATAAAATATCAATAAAATTCTTACTAAATCTTATTTTCATGTAATAATTATTCTTAATTTCATTTGATATTTTTTTAAATTATATTTTACTCAACAAGAAAGGCAAAGCCCATTTGCCTAAAATGTAAGTTAAACACGGGCTTGTGCTAAAACGCTTAAATTTCAGTGAACAGTTTTACATGAGCTTCACCATATCTGTGAAAACATGTAAAGTTGTTCACTACAGTATAGTAAGAAATCACAAGTAAACAATCATATGCTGCTTACTAGGTACTCCATTCGTATTGCTAGGAGATGCCATCAAGTTGAGTATAACTCACAGTGACTCTTTGAATAATTGCAATGAATCTTGCCCTGCATGTACCATCCTTGTTTGTTGATGTTAAGTGCTGTCGAGTTGTAGGCGATTCATAGTGACAATATGAAGGAGATTCCTCAACACTTGTGTGTCTCTCATCCTCTCTCCAGGTTCATAGTGTTTCTGGAGGCAAGCTATTAAAGAAGTGGATGCCGCTCCTGCTCCCAAGGTAACATGCAAGGAGAATTGATGCCTTTGAGCTGTGGTGCTCGAGAAGAGTATTGATAATACCATGGACTGCTAGGAAAACAAACAGATTTGTCCTGGAGAGGGTTAAACCGGGTGGCTCCTTGGAGGCAAGGATTCTGAGGCTCCGTCTAACAT
>NW_006399835.1:7521848-7526953 GCF_000299155.1 Elephantulus edwardii | reverse complement strand
TTGCCACTAGGCCACTAGAGCTCAGCTACTAAAATGAAAAAATTGGAATGCAAGACAAGAAAGTACTTATGAGGCTTTCCTCACATTATGTCAGTTTAATGATCTGAATATTGACTTACATGTTGCTGTGATTATGTGCCATTAAGTCACTTGTGACTCATAGTTACCCTACGTATAATAGCTCTGAACTCTGCTCTATGCTGAGCCTACCTTATTGTCTCTGACACACCAACCCCCATCACCCCAACCACTGAATCAATTCATCCCATCAAGGGTCTTTATCTCATGCATTGTCTCTCCACCCTCCTAAGCATGATGTCCCTTTCCAAGGACTTGTCCTGCATTGCAACATGCCCAAAGTATGTCAAACGAAGCTTCAGAATCCTTTCCTCCAAGGAGCAGCCTGGTTTCATCCCCTCCTGGACAAACCTGTTTGTTCTCCTGGCAGTCTGCTATATTTAATAAACTTCTCCAGCACCACAGCTCAAACGCATCAATTCTCTTTTTATCATCCCTAGTCATCATCCAGCTTTCGAACACAAGTAATTGTCAAGACTATCACCTGCATCAGGCCCACTTTAGTCTCCAGACTTATATAAAGGATCATAATTCTAAAAGGGTGCATTTGTATACTTAATCAGATAAGAGTTTCATTATCAACTTGTTAAGTCCTATTTAAAGAGACAAAAGTATGTATCCTCTACGTCTAGATACTGTCATGAATTTATGCTTGAAAGAGATGAAGAACCAATTTCCATTTATATTATGCTGTCCCAAAGTACAGTTTAATAAGTTTTTATTTTATAATTTACAATATTTATTAGTTTGTTTTTGTTTCATTACAAACATTTACATTCACTTCTTAAAGACATTGTTTTGGCTAACTTCTTCTTTTCCTACCTGACTTATAATTATATTTTTGTCACATAAAGCAAATAATCTGTCCAACTGAATACAGTCTTATTTTCTAGACAGATCAAAGAGGCTTTAATTGAAGGGCTACTTTTCTTCATATGATTGAAGTGGAAAAATGTAGAAATTTGAGACAAATGTTTAGACATGCTTTTTTAATTGTTGTATTCTCAATTATTTTAGGCAGCTGAATTCCTTCACAATGAGAATTTATATTTATTTCTGTAACATTGTTGTTTCTAGGCTTTGAGTTGACCAAGACTCATATCTATCTTATGAACAGATCTGAACCTTGCCTTTTCTGTACCATCCTCATAATCTGATATGCTTGAGCCCATTGTTACAGTCTCTGTGTTAATCCATTTTGTTGAGAACTTTCTTCTTTAACTCTTCACTTTTCCCAGCACGTTGTTGTTTTTTTCCAACAATTATTTCTTGCCTCTTCTGCACACTTTCAATATGGACTCCATCTCAACATCAAAAACCCCAAAATCCTCATAACTAGACTGAACAGAGGCTATCTATATAACATTGAGTATTTCTAATTCCTTGCAACCACTTTTAAGACAGAATTCATATATTACATCCTAATAATAATAGGGACTTTTTATCTAATCCTTACATTTTTGAGAAGAACAAATATTGCAATGCAGTCTTAGGAACTGATGAAGCTTCTACTGTGTTACATGTTACACTGCTAACTGAAAGCGGAGTGGTTGGAATAGAGCAGTATCCTACAGAGAGGAATGAGCTGTTTCCTCCCATAAAAATTTGTTATTGTTGTTGTTGTTATGTGCTTTTGAGTCACCTATGGCTCATAGCGATCCTATGTACAACAGCTCTAAACCCCTTGACAATCTTATTGTCTCCGACACACTTATCCCCATTACCTGAGTGACTGAATCAATCTATCTCACCAAAGGTTCTCCTCTCCTGCACTGTCCCTCCACTCTCCCAAGCATGACGTTCCTCTCTAAGGACTGGTTCCTTCTTGCAACATGTCCAAAGTATGTCAGACAAAGCTTCAGAATCCTTGCCTCCAAGGAGCAGCCTGGATTACCCTCTCTAGGACGAACTTGTTTATTCTCCTGGCAGTCCATGGTATATTCAATACTCTTCTCCAGCACCGCAGCTCAAAGGCTTCAATTCTCTTTTGATTATCACTAGTCAGTGTTCATATCTCTGAAGCATAGCAACTAATTGCAAAGACCATGGCCTGTTATCAGGCACATATTAGTCTCCAGACTGACATCATTGTTCTTCAGTACTTTGGAGAGGTCTCTGACAGAACACGTTTCCATTGCAATTCTTCATTTACTTTCCTACTGCTAGTACCAAGAGTGTTGATTTACTGCCCTGTTCAACTGGGAGAGGGGGAGTTGCTATGTGTTAGAATTTACTTAACAGCAGTGAGTGTATTCCTAATTAATCAATTTTGGAAATTGCTAAGATTATTGCTTTTAGTGGCTTCAAAAGTATTCTTTTCTTCATGTCACACCAACATTACAGAAATAAAAGTAATATATTTTTCTTAATTCATTATTTAATAAGAGTAATAAATGTGTGTAAGAATTTTTTGTTGTTATTCATCTTAGAGAACTCACATACTACTATCTCCAAAGTCTTTACAATTATTTCTTTTAAGGAGTTGACAAATGCCTTAATGCCAATAAGCAACAAGAAGGATAGAAAATCCAAAAGGGAAACTGAAAGCTAGAGAAACCATTCTTAAATTGACAACATAACAACTAAAATTTTAAGAAAATATCATTGTCAGGAAAACAAAGGTTCTTACCACTGGACAGCTTCATCTTGCTTAGATCCACAATTAATACCCTCGATACCAGCAGTCAGGAAGTAAGGAGACACACTGCATTGGGAAAATCTCCAGTTAGGGACCTCTCCAAATTATTCAAGAGTATTAATGTCAGTTTGAGGACTAAAGTGTGTCTGATTCAGGCCACAGTCTTTTTCTGATCTCTTGCTATGTATCTGAGAGCTGGACAATTAATACTGATGAGAAAAAAAGAATTGCTGCCTTTCAGTTGTGGTGTTGGAGAAAGGGATTGAACATCATTTGGACAGCCAAGAGAACAAATAAATATGTCTTGGAGAGGATGAATTCAGAGTGCTCTTTGAAAGCAAGAATGATGAGGCTTCGCCTCACATACTTTGGGCATGTTGCTCAGAGGGATTATTCTTTGGAAAAGAACATGATGCTGGGAAGGGTGGAGGGCTAGCAAAGAAGAGGAAGACCCTCGTCTAGGTGGTTTGACATGGTGAGTGCTGCAATGGGGTTTTGTGTGTCAGGAAGCATGAGGATGCCACCTGACAGAACAGGGTTCAGATCTATCATTCACAGGGTAATTGTGAGCAGTTCTTCACTTGATGTCACCTAACAACTAAGAATATAAGCAAATGTCTACAAGGCAAATATTCTAAAATATCAGTGAAATTAAGTAGATAACTTCTTTATAAAAATGTTTTGTCATCTCTACCTCGAAGGAGCTCTTCAGTTGTACTTTCTCCAAGACATATATGTAAACTACATACAGGTGCTTCTCTCAACTCTTCTATTGTGCTTTATCCCTTCTATATGAAAAGCCAACAGCTTTGTAACTATAGCTGCTACAACCTGGTTACTAATTATGGAATGTGTCTATGGATAAGCATATCTATTATTGTCAGAACACTAGTTTTATGTAAGCATAGATGCTGTTACTAGAAGTTGTAATATTTTCCCTATTTTAGCACTAAAAATGATTGTATGGATTATTGCATAGGGTCAGATGCTTCTAGCACCAATTATCACTTATTCATTTCTATTATATTTCTTTCTTTCTGTGGAAACTTTCCAATGAATCCTTATGTAGAAAGAAATGGCTTGGAAACAAAGAATTAGATTATAGACGAACTCCCTTTACTAATTCCACAACATTGGCCAAATCATTTAAACCTTTTGACCCTCATTTTCCTGGTCTAGAAAATAAAAAGGTTTGGGTAAGTTATTCCTAAGGCACGTCTTCTAGGTCTAAAACTGATTTTTTATGAAGAGTTTCTAAGTGGGTCATTAACTTTAGGGTTCAGGGATTTTTCTATATGTTTTGTTCTGTGAATAGTGTTAGGGATATATATCTTCACTAATAATGACTGAATGAAACACTTGATGTTTCTTATTATTATTCAAATCACTGCCAAAAGAACAAACAGATATGTCTTGGAGAAGGAGGAGACAGAGTTCTCATCGGAGGTAATAATAACAAAACTTCATCTCACATACTTTGAAAATGTTGCTACGAGAATTTGTTTCTTTGAAAAGGATATCATACTTGGAAATGTGGGGGGATTGTAAAGGAAAGGAAGACATTCACCAAGGTGGATTGACACCGTGCTGCAGCAATAGGCTTGTGTGTGTAGAGACTGTGAGAATGGCAAACAACAGGACAGGGCTCAGGTCTATTGTTTATAGGGCCACTATGTTCTTGACTATGTACTTGAGTAGGTACTCGACACGACAGTACTTACTAATAACAATATTATTTTTAAAATTCCGTATTTTATCTATTCATTTAAACTAGATGTAAAGTTACATAACTCTATAATTTAATAAGGATCATGTTGTCAGTTAAAAATGCAAATTTTGCCACTTTAATAATCAGGTAAGGACAAAATTAGGCCCCAGGAATATCATATCTCATTATCCTTATTTTGATCTTATTTTATCTAATCTTTTCTCCTATAAGTTTTCTTTTTGAAGTGTACCTTCACTACCCTGCTCACATAAGCCAAAGATTTAATTGATTTATTTCTTTCCTAAATTCCAACATTTGCGTATGTAAGAAAAAGAAGAAATTATCTTGAAATTAGCATTGTTGTCCTTAAAGAAGTAGGTCATCTCTCTAAAAGAGAACAAACTGATTGTATTTTATGTATTTTGGGAATTATATACAAAAGGTCAGCAGTTTGAATCCACTAACAACTTCAAAGGAAGTATGTGAGGTTGTCTGCTTACTTTTAAGATATATAGCCTTGGAGACCAAGTAGAGGGAACCCATGATTTGGAGCAGATTTTAAAGAAGTGGATTTAGAATTTTAAGGGTTTTTGTTTAGATGAAATGGGTTATATTCTTTTTTTTTTTGCTTTTTTTTCTATAATTATATTTTATTAATTTTCATAAACATTTACAGAGATT
>NW_006399835.1:7513974-7517374 GCF_000299155.1 Elephantulus edwardii | reverse complement strand
CAGTGCGATTGGCACAGGACAGAGCGGAGTTTAGGGCTGTTGTACATAGGGTCGCTATGAGTCGCAGGCGACTCGACGGCACATAACAACAACAACAACCACCATGACTTAAATCAGATGTAACTTCATCTTTAACTGACGTCGTTGTTCCTTAACATCTTGAAGAGCTTCTCAAAAGCAGATTTACCCAATATGACATGTCTTCTAATTTTTTGACTCATGGTGTCAAGTAAGATTGATCCACTGTTCCACTGATTGTGGACCCAAGCAAGATGAAATCTTTGATTATCTTTTCTCCATCTTTCAGGAAGTTGTCTATTGCCTCAACAGTGAGTATTTTTGTTTTCTTGATGTTGAGATGTAGTTAATATTGAAGGCTTTGATTTTCCACAGCAATCTTCCAGATCCTCCTCAATTTCAGCAAGGAAGTTTGTGTAATTTGCATATTCCAGATTAATTTTTCTCTGTTCCTGATGCCCTAGCTTCTAAGACTTTTTTGCTTGGCATATACATGGAGAAAGTATGCCTTGCTGTATACATTTCTTGATTTACATCCATGCTACTAGAGATTGTAAATGTACAGTTTTGAAGACCCTTCTTGAACCATTCTACAATCCTCATTGGCAATTACAAACTTGAAAAGAGATTTTGATTCCATAGAAAGGTGCTATAAAATTGGGAGAGATCTTTGATGTGGTTTAAAGAAAGAGCAGACGTTTTCACTACAAGTTGGAAAGTATGCACAAATAAATCTTTACTTCCTTTGTTTATTGGGTAACCTGAAACGAGGAAAGGAAAAGCATGGACATAAGTCAAAGAGAGACATGGAGAGGTGCCACAGATTTTCTACTTCCTTTTACATTAACTACCTAAATTCAGCCTTTCAGGTACATTTACTTATTTCCTATATTGAATCCAAAAGTCATGATCAAACGAAAATAAACATTAGAAGGTGTATATCTTAGGGAAATTTAAATAAATAATTTTAAACATTTAGAAAAAGAGATCCATATATCTATAAAATAATAGTATTTTATATCAAAGGAGACCAAATGTCTAAACTTGAGTGAATAATTGAATAGTTGGCCCACCATCTATGATGGGCTGCCAACCCCCAACACAGGGAATCATAGTTTGTGAAGCCCTCACAGGAGTTATCATCTCAAGAATTCCAGGGGCAAAAACGAATTCCAGGAAACACTGAATATATGTGCATATAGATATGGATATGTATAGATAATCATGTTTAAAATTGGATATGTATACATAATCATGTTAAAGAAAGAATTTTCCTTTTTTATGTTCCAAAACCACTCATGTTACAGTTCACATAATTTTAAGTACTTTCAATCTAATCTCAATATGTTTTTGCAATAAATCTATAGCCTCTGTTTTCAAAAATCCAGGACTTCAAGTAAAAATGGACTTGGCCAGTGCTATGTTTTTAAAGGAAAACTAGTATTAGAATCAAGCAGCCTCCTGATTCTTCCAGATAAGGAAGTAAATGTTCTATGAGATGATATGATGAAGAAAGTCAGACTAAAGAATACATACTGAATATATATATAAAATAATGACTATAAAAACAAACAAAACAACAACAAAGAGAGGTAATTGAATTAACCAAAAACCATTTTGGGTTTGACAAATATCTTTCTTCCTTTATTAGAGTAGGATAACAAGTAGAATGTGATGTGTTTGTTAGTGGGAGTGATGGTAAGATCTATAACCATAAATCAACAAAGAATTGAAACTTTGAGTACATGTAAAATGAAGTTTTATATTAGGGTTTTTGGTATCTTAATATTTTGAAATATGAAGTAGTTTCTTTCTCTTTTTTGTTAGATATCTTAAATGTGAATAGACGAAGCAAAGCAGATTTAAACTATAGTTTATTAATTCATTGATTTAACAGTCGGTATGTTGGACAATCTCTTTTCACAAAGATTTACAGCTGCAGCAATTTTGTGAAGGGTCCTCATAAGCCAGAATCTACTCACTGGTGGATGTGTGTGTGTGTTGATAAGAAGTGTTTAGCTCTTAACAAAAAAAGAAGAAGGAGGAGGAGGAGGAAATTTTTTTACCCTACCAACTTCTCTGTAGGAGAACAGTGAGGCAATCCATTTAATCTGTTTCTTTAGAGATTTGTAGACTTGGAAACTCTATGGAACAATTGTATTCTGTCACACAGTATTGCTATGTATTAGAATTGGTTTAATGGCAATGGATTCATGTTGGGAATAATAAATAACAGATTTAAAATGTATGTAGTCTTTTAATCATTAAGCACTTAGATGATTTAGCCTTTTTTTGTCCAATTCACATCTCCTATCTGCAAATGATGGTTATATAAACATTTTTGTACAGCTAAAACCATGTGTGTGTGTGTGTGTACATATATATATATATATATATATAATTTTGAACAATTCCTATATAAAATAATTTTAATGATAATTTATTTTATTTCTGTATATAAATAATTTTAATAACAATTTATTATGCACACACACACAAACCACACACAAAGCGGTTGTATTACTTGGGAGTTCACAAATGTTATGCTTGGAGGTAGAAAACAAATTAGTCTTGTGAACTGAACTATGACATTGGACACTTCCATCTTTTTCCACTTTGAACCAATGAGATGAAACACCACTCCTCTTAAACTTGCAGATGTCATTAACAGTCGTCTACACACTCTGAAAAAGACTGATGCCTACCTAAGAGATGACTTTTCCATTTTCTACATATTGTAATCTCTACACTAAAGGCTAAATGTTATTGTTGTTAAGTGCCGTGGAGACATAGGCGACTCATAGTGACCCTATGAATGAAAGTCCTCAACACTCATGTGACTTTGATCCTTTTCTACGGGTTCATGGGGTTTCCAGAGACAAGCTATTTACAGATGCCACTCCTGCTTCTAAGCTTGTTTTAAACGGGGAATGCCACCAAACACTCTCCACCATAGGTAAATGTCTTCCAGGAGTATAAGGTGGTTGAGAGAAAAAATCTTAAATAAATCCATGAGAAGTCATAGAATAAGGCAAGGTAACGCTAAGGAAAGTTAAATGCTAGGAAGGCAAGGCAAGTGCTAAGGAAAACAATAATGTAAAGAGGATTAACCTAATCTGATAGTCAGAAGGAGTCTATCCAGGAAGATTTAACTAAAGAGAAAAAGAATTAGTTGATATAACTGGTTGTTAATATATACAATATAATAATATATTTTATTGTTGTTATGTGTCGTCAAGTCTTTTGTGACTCATAGCGACCCTATGTACAACAGCCCTAAATCCTGCTCTATCCTGTGCCAATCGCACTGCCTCTGACACACCTAATCCAATTACCCCAGTCACTGAATCAATCCACCTCATAGAGGGTCTTCCCCTCTTGC
>NW_006399835.1:7511105-7512404 GCF_000299155.1 Elephantulus edwardii | reverse complement strand
TGGACAGTTTGAATGAGGAAGTTACCAGTAGCATTTGTTTAAAAGCAAACAAGACTCAACAAAACAAAAATCTTGGCTTAAAAAAATCGAGACCACCAGGACAGGAAACTATTGGGAGGGTTCATATTACTTTTAGAAGGCATTATACACTGCAGATTTTGTAGAAGAAATTTTTAAAGAAGAGATGCTTGTTTGAAGGTTTTTCCCCCCCCTCAGGCTCAAGAGTGATCTTAGGGAGGAGTCACAGTGCTAGGAGTGAAGTTATTGGACAGTGATCACTGCCCAAGGCTTTGGAATGGATCTTGCTGTCACACAGTGCAGGTAACAGAGAGTGAGACAATAGAAAGTTATCAAGACGCCAACCAACATTCTTGGCCTGCACATTCATCATATAGGTCCAGAACTTATAGGCATAAGCTGTATCTGGGTAGAGATGCCGGAAGCTGTCAGTCAGTGGTAAAGCTTCCAGCAGTTCCCCAAAGCCTTGGTGCTCCTGTGGAGTAAAACCAGCATTCTTTTTGTTTCCCTTGGGGTTGCGAAGGTCAATCTCTTCATGAGCCACATTGAGGTCCCCACACAGCACAAGAGGCTTACGTGAGGCCAAGTCCTTTAGGAATTTGCAAAAGGCTTCATCCCAGCGCTGCCGGTACTCCAGTCGCACCAGACCGCACAAACGCATCAAATTCAGCTATAATCACCCGGCCTTTTTGATTATGTTCTTCCTCACCAATGCCATAAGAGACTTTGAATGGACGCTGACGGGAGAGTAGGCCGACACCACTGTACCCTTCCTTGTCCGAAGGTGCTAACCAGGACTGATGGGATAGCCCAAGCAGGTCTTGAAGTTCAGCTGGTAATTTTTTCTCTGAACATTTGGTTTCTTGGAGGCACAGAATATCTAGGGCTTCCTCCTTCACCCAATCTAAACCTTTCTTCTTAATCCAGGCTCGAAGCCCATCCACATTCCAGGATAAGTGTGGCAGATTTGCCATTAGGTGAGGTTTTCCGATCCGGAGGGTCCTCATAAAGGACTGGTCCCTCTCCAGCTGCCTCTTTTTCGTTTTTCTTTGCTCCAGTTTTACTCTTCTTGGCTTCTGGCTCGGCCTTAGGCTCTTCGCCATCTTCTGCCACAGCTCCCTTTTTCCCGCGCTTCGGCATCCCTGCAAAAAATGACTTCAGGCACTTGTTCCACGTCGCCCACCGAAGCAAGATTTTTACCACCTTGGCTTAGAATGGCCAGTCGGCTCTCCAGAAAAATTTGATGGGGGCCCCTGTGGCCGATCTGCTTCACTCCCCACC
>NW_006399835.1:7505493-7510475 GCF_000299155.1 Elephantulus edwardii | reverse complement strand
TTTAGTTTGCTTGGCTCCACAGTCAACACTCTGGCACTAGTAGCCAGGAAATTAATATGTATATTTCATGGGAAAGTCTGCTGTTAGGGACCTCTCCAAAGTACTGAAGAGCTATGGTGTCTCTCTGGAGACTAAGGTGCATCTGATATAGGCCATGGTCTTTGCAATCACTTGTTATGCATCATAAAGTTGGACAATGATCAAGGAGGATAGAAGGAGAATTTATGCCTTTGAGCTGTGGTGCTGGAGAAGAGTATTGAGAGTACCATGGACTGATAGGAAAACAAACAGATTCATCCTGGAAAGTGTTAAACTAGGTGGCTCTTTGGAGGTAAGTATTCTGAGGCTCCATCTAACATACTTTGGACATGTTGTGAGGAGAGACCAGTCCTTGGAGAAGGACATCATGCTTGGGAGGTGGAGGGACAGCACAGGAGGAAAAGACCTTCTATGAGGTGGATTGATTCAGTGATGGGATGATCAGGATGGGTGTGTCAGAGACAGTGTGATTGGCACAGGACAGAGCCGAATTTAAGGCTGTTGTACATAGGGACGCTATGAGTCACAAGTGACTCGATGGTACATAACTACTACAACAAACAATATCTATATCTATATCTATATCTATATCTATATCTATATCTATATCTATATCTCCATGCCAATAATTACCAATATTGTGGAAGCTTGGTGGTTTAGCTTAGTGGTAAGAAGCTCCACTCCACACCCAAAGACACGAGGTTTGAATCTACCAGTTGCTCTAATGGAGAAGGACAGGCAATCTCCTCACATAGGACTACTGCTTCTGGAAACCTGCTAGAGATAAGTTATTGTTCCAACCCAACAGCACACAACAGCAACATAACAATATGTGACACATATCCTTCACAGAAAGTAAATATTTGAAAGAGAGAAGATACTGCTTATGTCTATTATGAGAGCTATTATAACAGATAAAATAGATGAAAGATAGTATTCATGTAATTTCAGAATATTTAAAAATGATAGGAAAACATAAATCCATAAATTGAATATGCCAAATACTCAAAATAAGAAATTACAAAGAAATTTGAAAGAAATTATAAAGAATTTAAGAAATACAAAGAATGAAATGACAAAAGAACACATTTTAAATGATAAAAGGATAAATTTGAGAGAGAATCCTCTTTCACTATCTAGTCTCATTATTAATATGAATAATTATGTATATAAAACATAAGAATCTTCTGATGTGAGACTCTTATCCAAAATTGTATTGCCAAATGTTTTTCCCAGTCAGTAGGTTTTCTTTTTACTCTATTGGAAATTTTTTTTTTTTTATGTGCACAGCGATTTAATCTTTAAAAGGTCCCATTCCCCAATTTAAACTTCTTCAGATCATGCATATCTAGTTGTATTTGGCAGTCTCCTCAGATCACAGACTAGCCTGACTAAGCTTGATCTCAGTGTGTCTCCTATGAACTTTATACTTTTGAGCTTTTCTCCCAGGCTTCCATTTTGATTTGATTTTTGTGTATGCTGTGACACATGCATCCTGTTTCATCTTTCTGCAGGTAACAGTCCAGTATTGCCAGCACCATTTCTTCAAGAGGCTATCATTTCCCCATTTGATAGGTTTTATTTCCTTGTTAACTATCAGTTGACCATACTCACCTTTTTGGAGATTTGTACACCATTGTTCATAGCAGTGTTATTCACCATCACAAGAACATGGAAACAACCCAAATGTCCCATCATAATTGAAAGAATGGAGAAATTATAATGCATTCATATGATGGAATACTATGCAGCATGGAAGAGCAATAATTTTGAAAATCACTAACTTAATTTGGGAGGGACTGGAGAATATTATGCTAAATGAACTAACTCAGTCCCTTAAAGACAAATACTGTATAAAACCATTAGTGTAGAAATAGAAAAATAAAAATGTAAAACATTAAAAAAAACAAAAACATGTAAAACATAAAAAGTAAAATGTGTGAAAATCCAAGTTTGGAGGGGGGAGCAGAAGGATTAGGGTGAGGGGGAGCCAAATCACAGGGTTGCACAATTTGATGGGTAGAGGGAGGGGTGAGTAAAAGAAATGGGAAAAAATCACGTGTGAAAAACAATGTATATGAACTTTGTAAGCAAACTAGCATAAAATAAAAATTGTATTTAAAAAATAAAACATAAGAATTTTCTATAAATTAATCCATTAAAGAAAAACATGTTAACAGAAATAAAAAGGTATTTTTTAATTTAAAAATGTGACTAGCCATAGGAAAAACCATTCCATCTCAGCATTTGCCATTGTTGTGTATTGTCAAGTTGTAATTGACCCATAGCTGGCCCTCTGGCAGGTTTTCAAAGGCAATTTATTGTACAAAAGAAGATTGCCCATCCTATGGAACAATTGGTGGATTCCAAGACATGCCTTTAGAATTGCAACACAGCATCTTACCACTAAGCCATCAGTTTTTAATTTTAAAAAAGTAAAAAAGAAGAGAATTTTTTAAAAAAGAAAGAAAAAGACAAGGCTTATTAGTCAAATAAAGATCTGTGAAGCCCTAAAGGCAAAGACCTTTAGTCACCATTCAGACATGAAACTGAACTCAGCCTATGGCTCTATTATTAGCCAAAAATAGAGAAGTCTTTAAGGTGAGCAAGAACACTAGAAATATATGCACTCCTTAGAACAATCAACCATTGTAAAATAAAGTGTCAGCATTTTGATTAAACTCAGAAAGCAAAGAGATTGGGAAGGAAGAGAACTATAAACAGGAAATAGTGAGAAGGAATGGAGGGGTGGTGTTACATTGTGAGGATTGTAATTAATGTTATAAAATAAAATGTATATAGATTAGTGAATAGAAAACTAATTTACTCTGTCAAACAACAAGCAATTGTTAAATGAAAACTTAGTCTACTCTTAAAAATCTTCATTTAATTGACAATAGAATTTTAAATAAAAAATACAGTGTCTAAAGATGTACTTTTACATTTTTACTTATGGAGAGATACAGAAGTTACATACAGTGTAATATATGTATGATAAAAAAGACAAATAATTATTCATAAAAAACTTAAAACTCATTGCTTTTGAGTAGAAAATTACTCCAGCGGGCTTTTGGAGGTTATACCTCCAGAATACCATGGGAGGGGATTTCTCATTTTTCTCCTATGTAGCCATTGGTGGATGCAAACTTTCAGAGAAATGAAACCTTTGGAATAGCCGAAAAAAAAACAAATCAAAACAAAAACCCTCTTTCTGGACCTTCCAGAGTTTCCATTTGCTAGTGGCATGATCTTCAATAAATTTCAGTATATTCACTTGTAGAATATTACATAAACTAGAATCATAGTTCAAAATATAGTTATCCCTTAGATAAGAAGTTAAGCAAGAAAAAAATAATTAAAATTTTATAAAAATTTGTAATTTTAGACATAAATAAAACTAAGCTATGCATTATTATAGGAAACTTTTTAAAAATAAGAAATTTCAAATAGTGGTTGTTTTAAGCTTCATTTTCAAGAGAAGTAAAACCAAAAGAAGGTGTGTGTGTCTGTCTAACTGTCTGTCGGTGCATGAAGTTAGAGAGTGGGAGATCTCAAGAAATTATGCACACATTTATGAATGCTGGTAAGTCAAACATTCACAAGTCAGTAACCAGGTTGGAACTTTCTGTTAACTCACATACTTGCAAAGATTGATGGCCCCAGAATTGACAGGTCAAGTAAAGGCTGTTAGCTCAGAGAACTGTAGGACCTGGTGAATTCCATAAACTTAGAAAAGACAACAGGCTAATGACTCACATCCTATGAACTAGAGTTCAAAGGATAGCAAATAGGATTACAGATCCTGAGAGAGCTTTAGAGCTTTGCCACAACATCTATCTCTCCCTCTCTTTCCCCTCTACCTCTCTCTCTGTCCCCCCTCTCTGTCCCTCTCTCTGTCCGTCTCTCTCTCTCTCTCTCTCTGTGTCTCTCTCACTCTCCTGGATGCAGTATACACGTTTAAGAAAATGGATTGGCTACTTATATCATAAAATGAATGATGTTTATATAGTATTGGACAAAAGAATGCAAAGAATCATGGTCTAGCTCAGTTGAAACATGAGCTTAACCACAATCTAATAAAGAGGAAAATCAAGGAACATGTCTACACTTTCAATGGTGTTGATGTTTCACTCATATGTTGGCTTAGAGATTCATGAATACAACATATTGTATTTTATTATGTTTTAATAATCTAGTTTGCATATTTTTTTTCTTTCTTGCATAAAACAACTAAGTAATTAAAAAAATTCTCTTACAGTCTTTGAGTCAGATTTTAGAGATTGAAAATCTTGTTAGGAGATTACCCATCATTTCTTTCATTGAACCTTTTCTAGATTCCAACTAAGATAGCCTTGAATACTTTGAATTAGCAGTCAAACTCATAGAGATTACACCACCAGAGCTGTGCAACTCAGTAGAGATTATATCTCCAAAACTGTAAAAATAATTATTTTGAGTATTCAGGTGAAAAGGAGCTCTGGCAACTTAATCTGAAGGAAATTGTACTGTTAACTAAAAAGTTAAAGTAATGCTTAAAAACATTGGCAAATTAAAACCACAATGAGATATGATATCATCCCAGTAACAGTGGCAAAGTTTAGCAGGTCAACAAGCAGTAAGTACTAGAGAGGATGTGGAGAGGTGGGAACTCTCATGCACTGTTGGTGGGATTGTAAAAAGGTACAACAACTCTGGAAGACAATTTGGGATTTTCTCAAAATTCAACTTTTTGAGAAAAGTCGAATACTCCATATGATAACAATTCCATGACTAGGAATATACTCCAAGGAAATTAGAACTGAGTCACAAATGGGTACACCAAAGTTCATAGCAGCAATATTCACCACAAGAACATGGAAACATCCCAAATATCAAACCATAACTGAATAGCTTGAGCAATTCTGATACATTCACACAATGGAATACTATGCAGCACTCAGGAG
>NW_006399835.1:7474114-7504848 GCF_000299155.1 Elephantulus edwardii | reverse complement strand
TTCAAAGAGAAGAGTGAACTCGGGGGAGGGAAGGGGGAGCAGGGAGAAAAGTACAGCAATGAATGAATGGAAATCCAAAGTCTGTAAATGTCCATTAAAAATAATAACAATAATAATAAAATAGCAACAAAAAAGAAAAAAATATTCTAAAACTAGAAGGATAACTAGTAAAATAAGTATGAGAACTCAAGAAGAAGAGGGCTGAGAATATGTAGTGGTGAAACTACAGGGTTACACAGTTTGGTGGGCGGAAGAAGGGAGGAAAGGAAATGGGAAGTATCCTAGAGAAAAGGCAGGATAATGATGAGCAAGGTCTAATGGTGATTAGTTTTATAAAACATAATGCATGAGAATGAAACACAATGTGAATGAGGAATGCGTGAAATACATCGTGTATGAACTTTGTAAGTAAACTAATAAAAAGGAACATTTAAAAAAGAATAAAGGATTATTTACTGCAAAAAAATTAAACTAAAGTTAATCATCTCTGTTGGGTGGAATCCACTAGCACTAGTAGTTTCTCATAGTAAAAGATGGCAAACTTTGGGTGTGTCATTTACAGCCTTAAAAAAATGAACAGAAGATTAGCTATGCATTAGTTCTGTTTAGATGCTAAAGAGTGTAATAAAGAGAGATTTGGGTAAAAAGAGAATGGAAATAAACAACAGACACAGACAATAGCATTGTGAAAAGACAGTAGCTACAAATTGAAGGGTATATGTAGAATTTAATGAAGGAGGCAATGACATTGTCGTCCAGCATAAAGGTTTCTGCTTTCTTAATTCAATGTATAAATACACATTTGTCTAAGTTAAAGGACCTATCCCTGATGCTACCAATACTGACACCTACAATGATGAAATAAAAAGAGAGGATAGAAAATCACATTTGAATTTCCTAAAAACAATTCATTATTTTTACTATAAGCATAATCAAATCATGACATTAAAAAAAATTATCGCCATTGGACCATCAGGCCACATCATGATAGATGGAGAAAAGGTTGAAGTTGTCAACAATTTCGTTTTCCTTGGATCTACAGTCAACACCCGCAGTAGCTATTATTATATTAAGCGCCATTGAGACAATAATTCATAATGACATTAAAAACAGCAGATCTGAGCCCTGTTATATCCTGTGCTGTCCTCAGCATATCTAACACTTAAATCCGTTGCTGCAGTCATTGTGTCAATCTATGCGACTGAGGGTCTTCTTATCTTTTACTGATCTTCCACCTTTCCAAGCATGATGTACCTTTCAAAGAAATAGTCTTTCCTACAAACCAAAAGTAGGTTTGATGGAACTTCGTCATCATTACCTCCAAGATACCCTCTGGCTGCACTTTCTCCAACACTTATCTGTTTGTTATTTTGGCAGTCAATGGAATATTCAGTACTCTTCTCCTACAACATAGTTCAAAGGCATCCGTTCTTCTGTCACCCTTCTTTGTAAGTGAATGACAAGACTATGGCCTGAATCAGGTGCACCTTAGTCTTCAAAATTACATCATTGCCCTTCAATAATTTGGAGAGACACATAAAAGCAGACTTTCCCAGTGCAATATGTCTCTTGATCTCCTGATTACTGGTACCCAGGGTGCTGATTGTGGATCCAAGTAAAATGAAATAATTGACAGCTTTACTCTTTTTTTTATTTATCATAGTGTTGCTAATTCATTTGTGAGGATTTCGGTCAGTCAGGAAATCAAAAGATGTGTTGCACTGGGAAATCTGTTCTTTCCAAAGTACTAAAAAGTAACAATATCAAGTTAAAGGCTACCGTAGATGTAGTGTCAGAAATCCTAAAAATTGGCTTTTCTAGCCATTATTTAAAAACCTCCACTAGGGGTGGTGGCTTGTTCTCCAGCTACCTTAACTATGAATACATAATTTTGAAAATCACCAACAGCTTTTAGACAGATATAAGAAAGAAAGCTTTCTACACTGTGAGGTATCTTGGTGGCAGTGGTGGAAAAAAGGTAGAGAACATGGCCCTGCTGTGAAGAGACTGTGACAAGATGTAACCAGAGGAATCCTGCATTTATGCTATAGTTAAAGATTTTCCTTGTTGCATGATTGAAGGAAAGCTGACTTATAATTGCCCTGAGATAAAGTTTGCTGGCTGATTGTGGAAACCAGAAACCTCTCACATTTTTGTGCTGCTGAACTGAATCTGGGCTGCCCTTAATTGAGGAATTGTGCTTTATTATTCTGACTTAGGATTGCTGGACTAAACCTGGACTTACATTTTGTGATATGCTTTGCCTCCCCTACTTTCCAGCCTATTTTTCTAATAAACTCCATATCTGTGATTAAAATCTGTGACTCAACAAAGGACTCAGACTCAATGATTGGTGGAAATAGGTGTAGGAGAATGGGGACTAGCATGTCTGATTAAGCAATTATTTTAGTTATGGATTTTATTGATTGGAAAAATTTCCTTTTTTTGTTTTTGTTTTTGTTTTTTAAGTAGTATTTATTAACAAGGTAGATAACATGTTTATCTAATACCATTTCAGCCACTGAAGCTGAAGGCAAACAACCGACTGAGTGGGTAAAGCATTTGCTTTATGTGTATACACTTCAGTTCAATTAGAAAATACTGTAGACTTCTTCAGAATTTAAATAGGTGAAGTGACCTCCTATTTGAACATGGGAACAGAAAATTCCTTTAAAACCACTTGAAGCTTGAACAAAAATTCCATTGCTCTTGTCTTACTAGAGTAATTCCATTATTCTAGATTTCATAACTCAGACAAGACAAGCCTGGTACAGATGCACGATTCAGCCTTTGAGGGAAGACATGCCAGCTCGCATGATCTCATCAACCAGGAGGATGTTGCTAGCAATCACAGTGCAGGAGTGAAGCAGCTGTTTCTTTACACAGTAGTTATCCCACATGCCTGCTGGTGCTGCTACCATGGGCTCACCTGTGTTCAAGTCAACACCCACAAGTTGACCGGATTCTGAATTTTCTGCTTGAATTTTGACTAGTGTTTCCTGAAGGTCAAAACCAGAATTCTGAGCAAGAACCTTGGGAATAATGAGCAGTGTGTCAGCAAATGCCTGGACACCAAGCTGGGCCCTGCCCTTGACAGTGGGCTTATGCTTCATCAGCGCTTCTGCCATCGCCACTTCCACAGCACCAGCCCGTGGGACCACACAGCCATCATCTATGGCGTTCTTGACAGCCCTCAAGCCATCTCTGATGGCATCTTTGATCTGAGTGAGCGTGTGTTTATTTGGTCCTTTGATCAACAGTGTGACAGAGCGAGGGTTGTTGCATTTCTCAATGAAGGTGAACTTCTCCTCCCCCAAGGTGTACTCATAGAAAAGGGCCACGTGCCCCAGGCAGTCTGGATTCAGGTCATCTAAAGAATTGAGAGCCACCCCATCACAGGCAAGCGTCAGTCTCTCCATATTCCTAGGCTTAGCTCTGCGCAGAGCTACTGTGCCTTCTTTTGTAAGAGCATCCAAGGAAAAGGGATCAATACCCTTTTGATTAACAACAACAAATCCTTTATTTGAATCACCACAGACTTTCTTTTTCAGGTCTATGATTTTTTTTTTTTTACTCTATCTTCAATGAATTTTATTTCTGCTTTTACAAGTTTTTCTCGCTCTTCTGTGCTCTTGTAGAAGTCAGAATTCACTTCTGTTTTTTTATACTCCAATGACACATTGCAGGTAAGGATGTATGTATGCATCTTCTACTCTCTTCTTCATATCAGGATGCCGTGCCCCGTGGTCCAAAACTAGCCCTCGGATTAAGCTTGTATCAGTTTCAGATTTATATTTCATCTCCATGATTTCAACCACGAAAAGGTCAATAGGTTCATCTTGCTTTTTAATGGCCAAAATGGAGTCAACTACAGCCTCTGTTAAGACATCAGCGAATTCAGCGTGAACTTTAGTGTGCAGGGATGTTCTGGCAACATCTATGAGCGTCTCTCTGTCCATCTCTTTACTTTGATTTGTTCCAAAAGCTGAAGGGTCTTTTCCTTTGCTGCTTCAAATCCTTCTGTTATTATTCTAGGATGCTAACCTTCAGAAATGTAGCGGTCCACCTGTTTGAGCAGCTCGCAGATGATCAGTACGTTGGAAGTAGTGCCGTCACCAGTGGTGTCATCCTGGGCTGTCGCTACTTTGGCTATCAAGGAGGCTGTCGGGTGCTGACTTTGCATTTCATGAAGCAACACGTTGCCATCTTTAGTGAGCTTGATGTCTCCAGCACCAGAAACCAGCATCTTCATGGTGCCCTTGGGCCCCAGGTTGGTCCTTAGCACATCTTGGAGGCCCCGGTCCGCGCTGATGTTGACCGCCAGCGCCGCCTGGGCTCGGACCACTTCGGCCTTGGGGTTCAGAGTCTTCATGGCTAACATGATGGGCCCGATAGAAATAGAGGATTATACCACGCGTGCGGAAACCCCAAGGCCGAAAAATTTCCTTTTATGAATTGAACAGAAGTCAGAGCAGTGGCTACTGCCATGTGTATCTGCTCTTTTCACAATAGGCTTCCTTTAAGTCATGATCTTCTTAATGAATGCCTATGCACCTTAAATCTGGATAATGACTAAGGATGACGGAAGAAGAATTGATGCCTTTGACTTGTGGTTTTGGATAAGGGTATTGAACATCCCATGGGCATCGAAAAGAACAATCGTATCTTGAAGAATGAACAACCAAGGTGCCCTTTGGAGGCAAGGATGGTGAAACAACCTATTTTTAGAAGATACCAATACTTGGAAGAAACCATCATGGTGGGAAATGTCTAAAGTCAGAGGAAAAGAGGAAGACTCTCAACAAGATGGATTGACACAGTTACAGTAACAACAAACTTTAATATGTTAGAGCCAGGGAGAATAGCACAAACTGCTACAAGGTTCAAGTCTGTTGTTCATAGAGTTAACCCCAAAGCACACAACACCAAAAAGAAAAATAAATGTTATTTATTAGATTAAAATGTGAACTGGCATTCTGTATCTTTAATTTTTGTTAATTTTGGCAAGTCGAGTCATATTTCTTACAGAATCTTGATGGCACAGTGTGTAATATGTTAGACTGCTAGCCTGAAGGTAGGCAGTTTGAATTTACAAGCCTTCCTTAGGAAGTTTTTTCTTATAGGAAATCTAGTAAATGGTGGCTATGAGTCTTAATTTCAAAATAATAGTGGACTGAGTCATAGATCTTAGGCAAAATTGTGATTTTCTATCACTGAAGAAAGAGCCTTGTTGGTACAAATGGTTATCTGCTTAACTGCTAACTGAAAATTCAGTTGCATTAAATTGGAGAGAGGAAAGATCTGGCAATTTGTTCCTGAAAAGATTATAGCCTAGGAACACATAGGCAGTTCTACTCTGTCACATAAGGTTGTTTTGAATTGGAATCGTTTCAATAGTACACAATAAAGTCACTGAAGAAACTGCTTACTTGCCTACTGCTGATGTTTTACCTTCTTCAGGTCTAAGCTCTCTAAGTCTATGTTTTGTTACAGCTTTTGTTTCTATGATTCAGACTTTAATCCATCAATATGATATCAGCAACAAAGAATAACAGAGAACACATTGCACATCTCACTCCCCTTCTTCTGACTGTGAACCAAAAGCATGAGCCAAACTCTCCTTCCCTTAGGGTGAATTCTTTCCCAAGAAGTTCCCAGAGCTCTCACATAAATAGAACCATTGAAGGGCTGCCATAGCATTCCTCTGAGCACACCTATACATGTCTGAATATTTAAGTAAACCAAATCTAAGTTTAGCGTGGGTCCCAATGAAAAGAAATTAAGAGTCCCAATTATCACTAACATAGTTTCCCTGAGAATACAATCTAACAAGAAATATGAGACTATATGGTGTTTTCCTTTGTCTCTCATGCTTGGAAGGGTAGAGGGACAGTACAGGAGAGAAAGATCCCAGATGAGATGGATTGACACAGTAACTAGGATAATGTGGTTAGGGGTGTCAGAAACAGTGAAACTGGCTCAGGATAGTGTAGGGTTCAATGCTATTATACATAGGGTTACTATGAAGAGCAGGCAACTTGATGGTACATAACTACAACAAGTATTTAAATGGTCTTTATGAATTTTGAGTTATTTTACTTTCTTCTCACACTGTAAATAAGGTTGTTGTTTTTATGTGCCATGGAGTCGCTTGCAACTCATAGTGACCCCATCAACTTGATGGTACATAACTACAACAAGTATTTAAATGGTCTTTATGAATTTTGAGTTATTTTACTTTCTTCTCACACTGTAAATAAGGTTGTTGTTTTTATGTGCCATGGAGTCGCTTGCAACTCATAGTGACCCCATGTACAACAGCCTAAAACCCTGCTCTGTCCTGTGCCAATTGCACTGCCTCTGACACACCCATCCCGATTACCCCAGTTAACTGAATCAATCCACCTCATAACGGGTCTTCGCCTCCTGCACTGTCCCTCCACCGTACCAAGCATGTCCATGATGACCTGTCCCTCTTCGTAATATGACCAAAGTATGTCAGATGAAGCCTCAAAATCCTTGCCTCCAAGGAGAAGCCTGATTTAACCCTCTCCAGGATGAACCTGTTTGTTTTCTTGGCAGTCCATGGTACATTCAATACTCTTCTCCAGCAACACAGTTCAAAGCCATCAATTCTCCTTCTATCCTCCTTGGTCATTGTCCAACTCTTTGGGGCATAACAAGTGGTTGCAAAGACCATGGCCTGTATCAGATGCACCTTAGTCTCCAGAGTGTAACCATTGCTCATCAGTACTTTGGAGAGGTCACTAACTGCAGACTTTCCCCTTGTAATACGTCTTTTAATTTCCTGGCTGTTGGTGCCAAGAATGTTGACTATGTAGCCAAGCAAACTAAAGCTGTGAACAATCTCAATCTCTTCACCATCCATGCTGATTCTGACAATTGGTCCTGTGGTGAGAATCTTTGTCTTCTTGATATTGAGCCTCAATCCATATTGAAGGCTGCAGTCTTTGACCCTCTGCACACATCACAATAAAAATTGTAGTAATTAAGAGAGCTCTGGTGGCGTAGTGGCGAGAATCTGCACTACAATCCCAGAGGTATGTGGTTCGAATCCACCAGATTCTCTGCAGGAGAAGGATGGGCAATCTCCTTCTGTACCAGATCCCATTTGACGGTACACACAAAAAATAATATAAATTACATAGTTTAAAAAATTGTAGTAGTTAAATATGTATTCTTATTCTTGTTTTATTTCTCTAGAAATTTGTTCTTCTGAAATTTAAGATAGCTTTCCAAAGAAGTTCTGGAAGAATATTTAAAAAGTAAAAACTAAGCTCCAATAAAAATTAATAAATTAAAAAAAAATTAGTAACCAAAAATAAACACTGGATGAAAAAACAGAACACTGTTTTAACTTCCAGCTTTCATTTAATCTCAAATCTCTTTGCCAGTGAATTAGACTCACAGCTGACTTCTAGCAGGATTTCCGAGACTGTAAATTGGCTGGAATAAATTTGCCATCATTCTGCAGAGTCATTTTCGCTGCTTGGAGTAAACCACTAGAGCTTCCCAACCACCAATGCTTTACTATGTCAAATATTCAACTGTCTCATACTCATACAAAAGTTGGAGTGAATAAGGAGGTCAAAGAAAAATCAATGCTTTAAAATTATGGTTTTGATGGAGAATATTGAATATATTACAGACTTCCAAAAGATCAAATAGATTTTTCTTGGAAGAAATACAATCAACAAGTTCCTTATACGTATGAATGGCAAGACTTTGGCTCATGTGCTTTGAATATTTTATCAGGAGAGTAGAACATCGTTCTTAGTAGAAAACTCAAAACCCAACTAACTATCCTTAAGTTGATTTCTGAGGTTGTAAATCTTTACAAAAGAGAATTCCCATTCTCCTCTCACAAAATTTCTCATGGATGCAAACCATTTTTTTTTCCTTCAGGGAGCCATTATGCTTGTAGGGCTCCTATGATTATTAGGAAGTCAGTAAAAAAGCGGAAAGTCTTCAAAAACATGAGTTGATAAAGCCTATAACAATGGAGTCACACATAGCAACAGCTGAGTGTGACACAAGACTTGAAAGTGTTTCCTTCTAACATGCCTAAGATCACTGGATTAGTATCTGCTTGCTCACATATGACAATGGCATGTCATTTTGTAATCATATACCTAATCATGTTTCAAGCTATTGAATTTCTCAAATGCTTTTTATGTTTATATATGTCCCTCTTAGAATTCTTTACCTTTTCCTTTTCCATATTACCCATACTAGGACTTCAGAAGCATACATAAAATATTATTAAACAAAAGAAATCAAACCAGACCACAATGCCTAGCAAAAAAGGGGTTGTTGTTATGAATCAAGCTGAGATGGGAAAATGTAGCTCTGTGTGTGTGTATATATAGATAAAGCTAGAGATATAAATGATAAAGCTAGAGATAGATGGTATAGATGATATATATAGTTGTTGTAGTTTTCTTGTTGTTGATTGTCATCAAGTCGAGCATGACTCAGAGACTCTATGAACAAAATACCTAATGCCTTTCTCCAAGTTCATAGAGTTTTCATACACAGGTGGTTTAGGAAGTGGATGTCACTCCTGCTTCCAAACCTGTTTTACAACTGGGAGCTCCAGGTCCACATTGGGAAACAATTATGGCGTTTCACACCTCAGTGGCACAAGGTTCAGCATCACAGCACTCCCAGATTACCTCAATATGGCAAATTTAGCATAGCGTGATATACAAAGCAGAAGAATGTTCTTCCAAAATATAACAACACTAGTCTCAGTTAGTAGTGGTTAAGTGTCTTCACGTTGAATAAGACTCATAGCGCCTCTATGAGAAAAAGACCTGAACTCTGTTCTACAATTAACATTATTTCTTTATACTTATAGAGTCTATAGAGTTTCCAGAGGCATTTGGTTTAGGTATTGGATGTTGCTCCTGCTTCCAAACATAAATCAATCTGGTAGCTCCTCTAAACACCATCCAAATGGGTAACCATGATGATATTTGACACAACTATGGCACAGTTTTTAGCATCACAGCAACTCCAACTAATTCAGTATGGTAAATAGAAAAACTGTTGCACACCTAAAGAATGCAAACATTAATAACATTGGTGTGTTTGTGTGTGTGTGTGTGTGTGTGTGTGTGTATATAGTTCTAAAAATATTTAAAAATGTATTTTCTTATTTCTAGGTTTATGAAGTAGAATCTTGAATAATCTTGTATAATGCTATTGTTGAATCTATCAGGATAAAATATTCCTATAATTTCAGGAAAACATTATCATCAAATGACAAATTATTTATTGTTAGATACATGAGTCTTGATAAAGGAAGAGGTAAAAATATTTTTAAAATATTAACAATACATTTTTCATATAATTTGAATAATAACTAATTAATATGTTTGTATCCTGTATAACAGAGCACAGGGAGGTCATAGGAACTACGTAAAGATTAAAAATTCATTTAAGTCTAAGAGTTAAATAGAAATATTGAAACCTGCATATTTGAGTTACTCTACTGTGGTAAGAAACCTTATAAAATGTGGTTTGAAAGAACCACTAGACTAGAAATATGATAATGGAAATGCATTAGACATATTGGCATTTGACAAGATGTTTTCATAAGATTAAAGCTCCAGTAAGGTTAGATAATATTTCAATTAGAAAGATTATAAATGGATTGAATGGCAGTGTTCGAAGGATGCTAGGTATGGAATAGATGTACCTATATAATGGAGTTTTCCAGAGGTTTGTCCTTGAATATGTTCCGTTCACTATCAATAACATGGATGGAGAAATGCATAAACCAAAGAAAGAACCACATGTATATAATAAGATAATATTGAGATTCTTGATAAGAAAGTATAATGAGCCACATCTTGCAATATGTACTTGCATCTGAAAGTGCAAATACAAACGAATACACGGTACTTGAAAAAGAAAAAGCAAAGAAAATCAATATGAGCTTCTACTAAAAGTATATTAATTGCCATTTTGTTGTATATACCGTTAAGTCATGTGTGACTCACATAGCAATTCAGTGTACAATAGCTCTAAACTCTGACCTATTCCAAGTCAGTCTTACTGTTGCTGACACACCTACCTCTATTATCTTAGTTATTGAGTCAATACAGAGAGGAGGTAAGCTTCTACCATTTGCTTGAATTCCTCCTGGAATAATGCGTTCAGTTTTGATCTAAACATATACAACAATATATCTAGGCAGCTGGATATTATAAAAGATATGATAAGAATGGTGAAATGACATCAAAATTTCTGCCTGAGGACATTATTTACAGAAAATAGAAACATCTAGTCAGGATAAATAATTTTCATATTCAGGAAAAATGATAAAATATTGCTTATAAATGTTAGAAGACATGTACAAAAAAGATAACTTTTTAAAAAGTGTATGATTTTAGTAAGTAGAACTAAAAACAAGATGAAAATCAATATTGAGACATTTTTATTCAATAAATGGAAAGATAAAATTATAATTGAAGGATATTTTATTACTTTTTTCCCCTCAACAACAGGGAAAGATTATTCATTTAGAATACTGCATGGGTTCAGATAGTGGGCAAAACCATGAATGATCAAGCAACCTATAAAATCACTCAAAGCCTTGGTTTAATACTGTCAGGCTAGAACTTTAATAGGTGTCAGATTCATCATTACCTTGATCTTGCTTGTCAGGATAATATTGCGTATTTTTTTCGTTTTCAACATTCACACTGCTATAATAGACATTTAAAATGTTTTTTAAACTTTGACATAAATATGATACTCTAAATTGTACATTATTTCTTTAATTACTATATTAAGGAAAACTGTTTTTTGTTATTGTTGTTTTTTCTCATCTAACCATTGGTATTCTACTGAACCGTGTTATGTTTGTTTCTATAGGAAAGGACAGGACATCCTAAGAACCAATAGATCAAGACAGTGAGAAGACTTTCAATGGAAATTTCCATGAAAGAAAAACAAAACAAAATAAAATCCCAAACAAAACAGAACCAAAATAGAGATGAAAGATAGATGCACAAAAATGTTAACAAAGATCAAATAAATAATGATATTAAAGAAGATAACTGTCAAAGAAGAGGAAGACACTATCAAATGTGAAGAATTATGACACAGAAAAATACAATTTGCATCAAGCTGCTAGTTTATTGTAGTGAGGTTACTCTGACTCATAGTGGCCATGTGAACAACAAACAGAAACTTGGTCCTATCTTATGTCTTCCTAACTATCTCCATCATGCTCAAGCTCACAGTTTTAGTCATTGGGCCAATATATCTTGTGGAGGGTCTTACTTTTTCTCTGACTCTCTACTTTTTCTAGCATGATGTCTTTTTTCCAAGAACTGATGCTTTCTGACAACATGCTTCATAGTGTGTCCAAAAACAACTGGGAATACAAGGATGACAAGAGATTGTTTAACACACTGGAATTAGCACTAAACTGGAGTCAGTCAGTATAAAGAAAAACAGAATTCAAACAGGTACAAAAGCAGAGGCAAAGAAAAGGCTAGAGTCTATGGGAAACAGACAAGAGTTCTCAAAAACATAAGACAGAGATAATGTGCACCAAACCCCAATGTTGTACAGAGCAAGAAAGAGAAACATAAGCAAAGAGGAGAAAAGATAGGTATTAGTACAAAGAAACTATAGTGACAAATGATAAAGAAAAGGAGGATAAAATATCAGACTTATATAGAGTATTGTAGGATTGCTAAGAGGATGCATGCCTGCCAAGAAGTTAAAGAAAATTCTTGCATTAGTGCCTCCCTCTCTCTCTCTCTCACACATACACACACACACACACACACCCTAGTTCTATTTCATTTTAAAGTCTGAATTACTGACTATATGGCTGGTACAAAAAATTAATACAACTTACTGTTGACAAAGACACTTGAGGATCTAGTCTACCCAAACATGTCTCAAAAAAAGGACTAGTGATTTGCTTAAAAAAATTGGAACATTATTTATCCCCTCTTATCCTGAACACTGCATTGGAACAGATGAAGGGGGAAAAACCCCACAACTGTTGAAAAGGTATATATTCTCAGTCATTATTTGCCTGATAACAGTTCAGAATAAGAAATGTAAAGCAAAGTGGACTGGGGTAGAGGGGAGGGAGGAAACTGTACAAAGGTGAATGAATTGTTTAAAGATAAACATGAACTGGCGAAGCCGTAGGAAGGAAAATGTGCAAGAATGAATGAATGCAAATCCAGGTTTTCTGTAAACTTTCGTTAAAATAACAGTAAAAAAATATAAAAAAACAACAGTAAACCAACCCTAGGAACATAGTTCTATTGTAACACACATGGGATTATCATAAATTGTAGTCAATTAGATGCTAAAACGTTTAGTGAGGGTTTTTTTAAAGTTTGTTTTAATTAAGAGATAGAGAGAAGACCATTATCAAGTCCATGAAAAGATATTGGTTCATTTGGAAACTTTGAGACATAATTCTAACCCTCAAGCAAACTTGATGCTATCAATGAGTGTAATCTGAGTGTAATCTATCCATCCATTATTATGTCTAAAATTGTTGTTTTGCTTCTGCTCTTACAGGTTCTTAGAGAAATAAGAAAAGCAAAATGAGTTCTTAGTAAAGTATCTAATGTAATTTTCCTTAATGAGCCTTTATATTACAGATTGAACATCAATCCCTCCTTATATCTACTAAAGTGTTCCACGTAGAGTTTGAAAACTAAAAATTTAACACTTGTCCCATAAACATTTAAGCTTCTTATTACATAACGCATCCTTAAACATCAACAAACAAAATAATTACATGTACTTAATAATATTTCTCTCCCTATGGCCTGCACAGGAATTAAAACCATGACCTTGCCATTTTTAGCACCATGTTGTAACCAATGGAGCAAACAGGGGCATGTTGCAAAGAGGGACTGTCCTTGGAGAGGGAGATCATGCTTGGAAAAGAAGAGAGACAATGCAAGAGAGAAAGACTCTAGGTGAGATGCATTGACTCAGTGACTGGGGTAATGGAGGTAGGTGTGTCAGGTGATGAAATTGGCTCAGGATAGGAAAAGGTTGAGAGCTGTTGTACATAGGGTTGCTATGAGTTAACTTGATGGCTTATAACAACAACAACAGTAGTGAATGGCTTTAATATTACTATTGAGAATGTATGGAAACCAGCATTAGCACACACCAAAGTCAGAAAAATGAATTAGCACCAATGTTTTAGGGGAAAATTTAGCAATATTAATAAAAACAATAGAAATATTTAACTTGTCCAATTTCTAATTGCTCTTCAGGAATTTATACATAAAATAGTTAAATCAAAAGAGACATTAAAAAAAGATATTCATTACATGACAATTTATATTATTAGCATTGTTGATGTTGTTGTTAAGTGCCGTAGGTGACTCAGAACGACCCTATGAATGAACGACCTGAACACTTGTATAACTTCCATCCTTTCTCCAGGTTCACAGGGTTTCCGGAGGCAAGCTGTTTCAGAAATAGATGCTACTCTTGCTTCCAAGCTTGTTTTAATTGGGAAGCTCCACCAAACACCCACCATGGGTAACGATGACCGCATGTGACACATCAGTGTCACAGTGTTCAGAATGTTATTAGCGTTATATAGTGATATAATTAAAAGAATAAGTTAATCAAAATGCAGCTGCGATAAATGATCACATATTTGTAAATGGAATAGTATGCAGTCCTTCAGCATAATGGGGCTGAAGAAAATGAATGGTAATTAAATGATGTCTATGATACTGTATGGAATGAACAATATATGCTATGAAATATTTTTTTAGAAAATAATCTAGTATCTGAGATTAAAGCATTACAATCTGTGATTATAGAAAGAAAAAGCTTGGAAAAAAAGACATTCATATTTACAATATACTTTTATATTTTCCTGCATTTAAAAAACAATTACCTTTGTGAAGGAATGGAAAACCAAGTTCTTTATAAACTTTCATTAAAATCTGAATAAAAAACTAAAATTTATTATATGGTTTGAAAAATATTAAAATATCGCTATAGCTTGGTTTATTTAGGAGAGCATGAGTAATACAAAGAAAGATGAAGGATGTCTTAAATTTGAAATCTAATATTGGAATTATTGTTTAAAATCTAGAGCTAATGGTTGCTTTTTCCCTTTGCAATGAGGAGTAGGAGCTGGAGAAGAGCAGAACATATTCAGAAAACGACAATGAGAAAAAATCTCCAGTAGCTTAAAGAAAGCCATGTTTTACAGAATATACCAAGAATGAGCTCAACACACATGGATTCTATTTTAACTATGTTTCAATAAACGCTTAGAAATCATGCAAGGAAAACACTGTCAGGATCTATTAAGTGGTTTCACTGAACGCAAATGTTGAAAATAAATTCCAGATGTTGGGACAGGTTGAATATATTACCAAATTCCTTTACCCAAATTGTTGAAATGTTTTCTATTTATTTCATTGCCCATGATCCTACATTAGTGAAGATAGGATCCTTAACTGCCGTCATCATTGTTAACTTTTTAAATGATAATATAATTAACTTTCAAAATGAAATAATTGCGATTGTAATATCTGGTTACAGGGAGAAAAATCAAGTTATACCTTTCAGTCAGTGAACAAGTAATCTCCAAATTGTCTCTGAAAGAATGATTGTCATATTCTCTACTATTCAAAGTTTAGAAGCAAAAATTCTCACTTAGTTGAGGTTACTGGCAAAATAAAGGAAATGTCCTTGAGCACTTATGAAAGATTTATTTCAAATTTGACTAAAATGAGCCCTGTTGAATTATAAAGTGATTTCCTCCTTTCTTAAGAGCCTCTTATAAGTTTTTATTTCAATTTTCAAAAATGGGGACTATTACCCCCAATTATAGAAAAAGAGGATATAGATCATTTTTTAAATGCATGAGTGCACAGTAGCACATAATAAAAGCAGAGATGGCTCTCCTGAATTGTTTTAAAGACTTAACATTTCTTGTGTGTGTAAGGGAAAGCAATATTGCTACCTTCTAATTTTTGTTTTTCTTGTTAAATGTCATCAAGTTGCCCTGACTCACAGCAACCCTTTGTCCAACAGGGTCAGACCATTGTTGATCCATAGAATTTTCACTGACTGGTTTTCTGCAGTAGAACATAAGAATATTCTAAAACATATAATCATTTAATAAATAAGTGTAGTAAGTGCAGGCAAGGTAGTGCTTAGAGGCAAGAAGGCTGAAACTTCGTCCCACATACATTGGGCATATATTCAAGAGGGGACTGTCTTTGGAAAAGTAGAGGATCACAGAGAAGGAGAGGAAGGCCCTCATGGACTGACACAGTGACTGGGACAATAGGCTTAATTAAACACAACAAAAATAGGATAATGTAGGATCAGAGAGGGTTTTCTTCTGGTGTATAAAAGGTCACTATGAGTAAGAATCACTCAGTGACACAATAACAACAAAAATTTAGTTTTGCTTGAATGTTGTTGTTGATTGCTGTCGAGTCGAGTACAAGTCATAGCGACCCTGTAAACAAAAGACCTAAAGCCTTTCTATAACCATCATCATTTATCAAAGTTCATAGAGTTTCCAGAAGCATGTTGTTTAGGAAGTGTCATTTTTTGATTGAATAGCATCTGTTACTAGTTGGAAGTTCGGCAGTTGAAGCACACTTAGAAAGGCCCTAGAAGACAAGCCTAGTGATATGCTTCCTAAAAAAAACACAGTCTCTGAAATCCTGTACAGAAACTCCACTGAACATACATAGAGTAGCCATGAGTCACAATGGACTAAACAGCAATTTACAACAAATAAACACTTAGGAAAGCATATATGACCCCAAGACAAATGGAATTATAGAAAAGATGAAAACCCTAGAATTTAAATAACACACTACCATAGAATGAATTGAAAATCTCAAAGAAAAAGAAATTATGATTACTTACAGAAAAGAGACATTTCAAAAGAACATGTAAAAGTAAGAGCATGAGATGTTCCAATATTAATTAAGTTGAAATGAAATAATGCAACTGGATACTTCACTTATGAATGTTGGATACTTAAACAAAATTTACTTTGAGGTAACACACACCCTTTGGTTCTATTATCTTTCAAACAGATACAACCTGCATAAACAAATATTCATCTGAATCTTTGATTATTATTATTTCATTTTTTTAATTTAACTTGTAGGATTTTATAGTTTTGCTTTTCAGCTATTAGGTCAAGCAAAAATGATGCCTACAGAATTTCAGCAATGTTTATTGATTGTCACTGAATCTACTGAGATACGGAAAGTTCACAGTCAAAATACAAGTGGAGGTCTCTGGATCTGATCTGGAGACTACATAATATACATACCCTGTGTGTTTGGGTGTTTGTGTTTATCAGATGATACTGAAAGAAGATTGTCACAAAAATATTTGCAATGTATTGAAATGAGAAACATTTTATTTTCCTTGATTGATTTACATCTTTGTTAAACTGTTTTATTTTACTTGTGTAAAAATCATTCAGAGTATTGCTTCTATATTTCTGACATTAATTTTAAAACCAACAAAGTAACATCATTTTGTGTTTCTTCTTGGTCAATCTTAAACATCCTAGAAACCTATGTAACAGACATACTTAAAAGAAAGGTCCAGATAATTCCAAAATGTCACAGAAACTGCATGACTATTCTGAGAGGAGGTTCTATCTTTTCTTATTGTCTTTAGGAAAATAAGGATAAAGACTTAGTATGAGGTAGTATTCATATAAGAAGTGGCAGGACCAGGATGAAAGATATTAAGAATGTTGTAAATATGTAGGTATTGTCATCATGAATTAACCAAATCTGAATACAACACTCTATACCCTATCTGTAGCCAATGAATGAGAATAAGGAGCTAATTCAAATTTCACCAGAGTCATAGTAATTAAGGATGTGATTCATTAGAGATCAACAGTTTAAGCCACCTTTCTTTTAATATTCAGGAATCTTAAGTCACCCTTTAAGAGGTAACTACCATGACTAAAAGATGGTGAAGGTATGGAGTCACATTAAGTATTAGTTGTTGTCCATTGCACAGTAACAGCTTGCTTTTCAAAATGACTGCCAAATACAGCCAGAAATGCACAATCTGAAAAGGGTAAAACTGATGAATGAGACCTTCCTAAATATTAAATCCCTGTGCACATCAAAAACATTTTCCAAGAGTAAAAAGAAAATCTACTGACTGGGGGACACCCCCCCAAAAAAAAACCCCTCCAAACTTGGTAATACCTTCACAGACAAGGGTTTCATAACAAAAGTTTACAGAATCCTACAAGGGCTCCACAAGAAAGAGATTTATAACCCAACTACAAAATGGACTAAAGACATGGAAAGACTTTTTACAGAGGAAGATATTCGCATGACCAACAGACATATGAAGAAATGCTCCAAGTCACTGGCAGTTAGAGAGACGCAAATCTAAACCACAGTGATATGCCATTTCACCACAGTATCAGTGGCAAAGTTTAACAGGGCAGCAAGTAATAAATATTGGAGAGGATGTGGCAAGATAGGAACTCTTATACATTGTGGGTAGGATTGTAAAATGGTAATACCAGTCTGTAAGGCAGTTTGGCATTTTCTCAAAAAGCTGAATATAGAAATTCCATATGACCAGGCTACTCCACTCCTTGAAATATACCCAGAGAAAATGAGAACTGAGTCACAGAGATTTGTATACCAATGTTCACAGCAGCATTATTCACCACAGCAAGAACATGAAAACAGCCCAAATGCCCAACCACAATGTAATGAATTGAGAAATTATGGTACATTCACACAATAGAATACTACATAACATGTAGTAGCAATGATTTTGTAAATTACTATCTAACATGGGAGGGACTGTAGAGCACTATGCTAAGTGAACTAACTCAGTTTCATAAAGACAAATACTGTATAAGAGCATTAATGTAGAACAAGCATGGGGATTCAAAGCGGGGCCTTTATCATAGGGTCGTATAATTTGATGGGTGGAGGGAGAGATTGGTAAAGGAAAGGGGGGAGATTTGGTATGAAAAACAATTTACATGTACTTTATGAACTTTGTAAGTAAACCAGTTTAAAATTAAATAAAAAGAATAAATTAAAAAAAAAAAAAAAAACCAACATAAAACCACCACCCAAACAAATCATTGTAATTCTCAGTCAGCCAGCAGGTGGAGATAGGGCACTTAATCTCCACAAAGTTATGAAGTGCTAGATCAGTATGATCAAGTGTAACAGCCAGCTGGCCTACACAAATAGAAATGCCAAGTGCTCTCAAACAGGAAAGTTTAAATTGTTCTGCTTCCTCCTTCTTTTACTGACTAAAATTATGTGATAACTTTGACCATTGGCACTAAAGCATATTTTCCTCCCAAAGCTCCAAACAGAGAAAGAGGAATTTTGTCTTTGCAAATTTCTTAGGCTTTTCTTTTCTCATTTATTATTTTCTAGAAGCCATTTATATATGTTATTAGAAAATAATGTCACCATAAACTAGAGATATATGAATTTAAATGAAATCAGAATAGTCCATGACACAGAAAATCCAAATCTAGTATTGATCCTTGCCATTAATGAACCCAAAGTGAACTATTATTTTCTATAAGCCACCATTTCAATTGACTTCCATATGAGGACTATGTGCCACAGTTGGAGCAGAGAATACACACACAGCAATGTAGGTGCCTGGAAGTTCGAGGATAGAAGCACACGTGTATGTGGTGAAGTAAATGTCGTCGTTCGTGTGAGAATATGAGAAGGGTTCTGGTGAAGTTCTATGAACTCTATTTCCCACCTCTCCTTTAAGAAGCAAATAACAAAACCCCATAGGTTAAAGGTCACTAATTAGTCCTTCTGCTTGTTTTGAAGCTACTGAAAAGGATTGTGTATAAAATTGCTCAAGGGACCTAAAGAATCATCTGGTGTAGACCTGGGAGAAAAAAAAGAGGGGGATTTAATTACAGAGGACAGATAATCTCCATTTTAATGCTTCTAGCTACTTTCTTAGCAGCTGTTTTGCACATAATAATGGTTTATCTTATTTTTCCCACTGGGGGAGGGGGGTAAAGTTAATGCATCCTCCTTCCATCAGACAAATTAACTCTGGTCCTTTTATTCTGCTTCTTATACCCTCATCTCTGTGGTACTGAGTAGTGAGAATGCAATAGAGAAGCAATGAAGAGGGAATAAATAATTAGAGTAAAATTACAAAATAAATATATTTTCCTCACATATATATCTGTGCATATGAGATATAGAATTAATGTTTATCCAGAATTTATTGGCATAACACCATCTGCTTTCTGGTCTATGGCTTTCTTCAGTAGGGAAGCCACGTTCCCCAGGTTGGTCTCACTACAAGTTTGGGTTAGAACATAAATATGAAGGAACTCAATGATGTGGACAGTTATGACTGGAAGACTGTGACAACATTGGCCAGAAAGCCAAACTGCAAAAACAGCACAGTGATTCAGGTGTTCATCCACAATACCATATGACATAAAACTCAGAATCATCAGTAGAAGTTAGGATGACATTAGACAATAGCTACATATCTACAATTCAAAAAACAGAAGACATGATTTTATTACGTTTCTTTGCATCCTTATCTGTATGTATAGAAGGCAATTCTACATGTATATCAATTCAAATGGGGAAAAGCTAGAATGAACATAAAATATTGAAAATCACGGAAGTATTTGAGTACGTAGACACCTTTTTGTCGTTGCTTTTAGATGCCATTAAGCTGATGACTCATAAATACTTTATGAACAACAGATTTAAATATATTATGTTTATTGTGCTTTACAGATACTATATTTCTTACAAATTAAAGGTTTAGATCATATGGGTAAAACCCTAAGTCATAAAGATCATAAGAGACAAAATAGGACAAAGCTTAGAAGGCATAGCTCGTGGTATAAAAAAGGCTGACAAATATAGACAGCCTTGAGAGGATAAAATTGATGAATGGAACATCGTAAATTTTAAATACCTGTGTATATCAAGAACTTATCAAACAAGTGAGGGCGGGGGAAGCTGACTGCCTGGGAAAAAAAAAACCAAGCCAAAACAAAGAAACCAAAAAACCAAAACCATTTGGCAATACCATCTCTGACAAGGGTTTTATAACAAAAGTTTACAGAATCCTACAAGGGCTTCACAAGAAGAAGACTGATAACTCAATTACAAAATGGACTAAAGACATGAAAAGAACTTTCACAGAGGAAGATATTCAGACGGCCAACAGACACATGAAGAAATGTTTAAAATCACTGGCAGTAAGAGAGATGCAAATCTAGACCACAATGAAATACCATCTCACTGCAGTGGCAGTGGAAAAGTTTAACAGGACAGCAAGTAATAAATGTTGGAAGGATATGGAGAGGTAAGAACTCTTACACACTGCTGGTGGCATTGTAAGATGATATAATCACTCTAAAAGGCAGTTTGACGTTTCTCCAAAAAGCTAAACGTAGAAATTTCATCTGACCCTGCTGTTACACTGCTTAGAATATACCCTGAGAAAATGAGAACTAAGACACAAATGGAGATTTGTATACCAATGTTCATAGCAGTGTTATTCACCATCGCAAGAACATGGTGCGGGGGAGAGGGTAGGTAAAGGAAATGGTAAAGATCTCCGAAAAACAATGTAATACTAACTTTGTAAGCAAACCAGTACAAAATTAAAATTTGTTTTTAAAAAATAAATAAAGGATTGGGTCAATCCTGTATCAAGTAAGACTACAGGTGCTGTTTCCCAACATCATATCCTCACTTCATGCCTTCACAATACATTTTGGTAATTCTGGTAAATTTCCAATTTTTCATGATGCAATTGCACACTGAATAGAATACCAGTTTATCTCCATTTGATATGGTGATGGACTCGATTCTCACTGGATTTCCTATTTTAATAGGAGAATATTACTTCTTTTTTTCCCCCTAAAGAAGTATGCATCAGAGAGTTGGACAGTGAATAGGGTAGATAGAAAGAGAATTGATGCCTTTGAGCTGTGGTGCTGGAGAAGAATGTTGAATATACCATGGACTGCTAGGAGAACAAACAGGTTTGTCCTGGAGAGGGTGAAGCCAGAGTGTTCCCTGAAGTCAAGGATTCTGAAGCTTTGTCTGACATACCTTGGGCATGTTGCAAGTAGGGACTGGTCCTTGGAAAGGGACATCATGTTTGGCAGAGTGGATGGACTGACTGCGAAGGAGAGGAAGACTTGGTGAGATGGATCGATTCTGTGACTGGAGCAGTGGGAATAAGTGCGTTTGAGATGGCTAGTTTGGCACAGG
Organism: Elephantulus edwardii; assembly: GCF_000299155.1. NCBI lineage: Eukaryota > Metazoa > Chordata > Mammalia > Macroscelidea > Macroscelididae > Elephantulus > Elephantulus edwardii. The sequence goes on along the minus strand of NW_006399835.1, from coordinate 7,483,528 downwards.
ATAGAACAGCATTTAGAGCTCTTGTACATAGGGTCGCTAAGAGTCGCAAGCGACTCGATGGCACATAACAACAACAACAACAAAGAAGTAGTTGATGGATTTGAACTACTAGAGATATAGATTAGCAGAAGTAAGATGCAATAGGCTGTATCAGCTTATGCAGTGTAAATATCTCTTTGTACACACTGGGAAATTAAAAAACTACCATGCCTTGCCTTATTGCAAAACTTATTTTAATGTGGTGGTCTGGAACCAAATGTACCACTCCAAAGTATACCTATATAGTTTAAATAGAATTTAGATAAAAATTATCAATAAATTTTCTTGTCAGCAGTTGGCTTGTATTTTCCCCTCATGTCTATTTACTCTCACCTATTCAAAAGCTCTTTTTTATGTACTAGTTTATTTATAAAGTCTGTATGTTGTTGTTGTTAAGTGCCATTGAGTTGCAGGTGACTCATAGCGACCCTCTGAACGAAAGTCTTGGACACCTCCTGTGTAACTTTCATCCTTTCTCCAGGTTCATAGGGTTTCCAGAGGCAAGCTATTATGGAAGTGGATACCGCTCCTGCTTCCAAGCTTGTTTTAATTGGGGAGCTTCACCAAACACTGTCCACCATGAGAAATAGTATTCAACTTCACAGCAACCGCGAGACACCTCTGTACAGCAAGCGGACATACCAGGGTTACACAACCTAGAAGAATGTTTCACCAAAAACAATTAAAGGCAGGCCTGAGGGCCATGGAGTAGAGTCACTCACTTTTGGCTTGAGAGCATGGCTTTCAGTCCTCTAGGCCAACTGCTCGCTCTCTTTGCTATTGTTGTTGTTGGTGTTTTATGTCAGATCTCTTCAATTTCCTTCACTCACACCTCCCTCCACCCATCAAATTGTGTGACACTATGGAGTCAGCTGTTCACTAGAAATCGGAGCTCTAGTGATACAGTCCATAGAGAGTTGAGCTGCTAACTTAAAGGTCACATCTCTCAGGGCATTTGAATCCACCAGCAGCTCTGCAACATAATGATAGACTATCTTCTCCAGTGTTTCTTGCAGCCTCAGAAACCCACTGAAGTGTCAGCTATGTCAGTTCTGACTAAAAAAACAGTGAGAATTCACTAGAACAACTTTCTTTTCTTTCATTTCCCATCAAATATATTTATTCCAAAGCACATCCCTGAATTTTTTTTCTTTCATTTCCTAGGCAATAATTTTGTTTCCATCTTTACCAGGCCCTCATAATGATTTTAGCCCAGAAAAACCTTACTCAACAAACTCATTTATGTCTAGGAAGCAAATAGCTGAATTCATATGCTTCAAATGACATGAAAGGACATTCAAAGGGATCCTTCAGCAACAGTAGGATAAAAATGAAAAATGAATAAATGAATCTTTGCATTCCAGGAAGGATTACAGTCTTCAGTAAAATGTGAGACTTTCTCTATTGAATGGAAGATACCAGGATTTGAAACTGCCTGTTTACTATTGAGAAGCAATATTAACTTTCATTTAATGAAAATTAATGCATAAAAATGGGAAAATAAGGCTGACATTTTACCCAAGTTTATCTGTTTTGTTTGAGGGCAGTGCTTTCCATCAACAGGTGTGGTCTTCTTGGTCTGTTCTTACAAGAACTTCTGGCTGCAATCCAGGTTACTCATAAACTGCACCTGTCAGACACCAAAGCCCTCGCTCCATCGACCCCACAGATAAAGCACAAGGAAGAATAGTTTGACTCTTTTATTCTTTTATGAGTTTCCATTTAAAATGTTTGTTTTATCCACACAGAGGCTCAGACTCCTTTCAGAGAACAAACTCATTACCTGTGTCAGAACTCGCAAAACCTGCTGCTGGTTTGGAACACACACAAACTTACCTATCGGCTCCCACCCCCGTCCCACACCCACTCACTTTCAACCTGTTTCCAATATACACCTAACACTTTCATAGACATTTGGCAGGACTTCTTTATACACTGCTCCCTTTCAAACAGAGCAGGATAACAAAGAGCTTTTTTCCCCCTCTCACATTACCACCGTAAAGAAGCCATTCCCATAATCAGCATGCTCCAAAACCATAGGAAAAGAAGGTGGAATAAGGAGAAGGAATGACTACTTAAAACCCCACACTCGCTACCACGTGCCCATTTTTCTGCTTTTACTGGTTAGCTATTTTATTTTTTTCCTAAAGCCTTTCTTTTGTCATTTTTTCCATGGCTTTCCGAGAAAGTACACGGTCAAATATTACAGTGGAGATGCTATAAAGCATGCAGCATTAAAGAAAAAAAGAGAAGAGAATAAAAGCTAATAGTTTATTAGAAAAAATGTATTTTATTAGTAAAAATTCTCAGTTCCACCTTTAAAGCCTGAATTCTGAGAAGCTATCTATAATTTTGCAGAGAACAAATATTCAACATATTACGTAACTAATTTCCCAGCCCCAAACAGTTCAATACCAGCAGAATTTATTCTCACAGATTCTGAACAGAATTGATCAGAACATTATTTCCCCGTCTGGTGATGCCATCTTTGAAAAATTCTCCAGCTTCTGACAAGTGTTCAGAATTCACCTGGATATCAGCTCCAGGTGAATTCATCAGTCTTAGGTCACTGAAAGACATTTTGGGGTCTTCAGAAAAATAGAATATTAGAGCTGTGGCACCTTGTCAAATATTCTGGCTTTTGCCTTCAAGTCCCTACATTTGGTTGTACTCTAATTTGAGTAGGTGAGTGATGATTTATCAAGATTTATGTCTACTGTTCTCTTCTTGTTAGTGGATCAAGCAAGCCATGAAAACAACTCTCCCACAAATAGACTTCAGTAATTATAACCAAGCACTCTGAAGGATTTAGATAACATCTTTCATCTGGAGAAGGAAAAGTCCCAGGAATGATTAAGATGGTGTCAGATATTCTTAAAAGAATGGAAAGTTATAATTAGTTCTGTTGCATGTTATGAAATGAATCTGTATCTCTAGTCTCATTTTAAAATTACCATACCATACACAAGTGACTTTTATGCAGGAAATTTTGAAACAAATGCATTCTTCCAATTTCAGGCAAGGCTTTTATGAATGTCTAGGCTGGATAAACTTTACTCTGCACTGCTGGGCCATTTCAGGTCTGTCAGGTCATTATAGACAATACTTTTTTTAAAAGTCTGATACAGGCCATGGTCTTTGTAATCACCTGTTATGCATCAGAAAGTTGGACAATGACCAAGGAGGATAGAAGGAGAATTGATGCCTTTGAGCTGTGGTTCTGGAGAAGAGTATTGAGAATACCATGGACTGCTAGGAAAACAGATTTGTCCTGGAAAGGGTTAAACCGGGTGGCTCCTTGGAGGCAAGGATTCTGAGGCTCGGTCTAACATACTTTGGACATGTTGTGAGGAGAGACCGGTCCTTGGAGAGGGACATCATGCTTGGGAGGGTGGAGGGACAGTGCAGGAGAGGAAGGCCCTCTATGAGGTGGATTGATTCAGTGGTTGGGATAATTGGGATGGGAGTGTCAGAGAAAGTGCGATTGGCACAGGACAGAGCGGAGTTTAGGGCTGTTGTACATAGGGTCGCTATGAGTCGCAGGCGACTGGACGGCACATAACAACAAGTGACACAAGACAAAAAGAAAATGTTTTCCTCTGAAGCTGTGAAAAGGTCCAAAGAAATCTAATCAGTCTCTCTCCTCAGCCCACCACTTCCATCTCTGACGGAAAGAGCAGATCTTTTAAGAGGAGCCTGGTTGGAACAGGATGTTTGTGGCGGGCTGCTCCACTGACCATGCAGTAATCAGGCCTGCACACTGTTTTAGGCAGGTGGTTGTTGGTTGCCACTGACATAATTTCAACTCACAAAGACCTCATGCACGTGGGGTAGAACAGTTGAATAGTTTGTCAAGGCTGATGTCTTTCAGAAGCAGACCACCAGGATTCTCTTCTGAGGCACCTCTGTCTGCGTGGGTTTGAACCTCGGAGCTCTTCTTTCTCAGTAATTGTAAACTTCTGCAGCAATTACAGCCAAGAAAACTGTGTGTTCTACTTTGTAACTCAATGAATTGGGGGATGACTTGACTGAGAGCTAAAACAGTAATCATTAAGAAATGCCTCCAAGAAATTTTAAAACTCTCCACTTAATTAAAGAATGATTCATTCAGTACCTAGCTGAATAAAATTAAAAAAGAACATATTTTTATAATAAACATATAATCCTTAGGTCAAGAAAAATGGACTTTTCAGAAGGTTTAGTGAGCTATGAGAGAAAATTAAAGACTGTGAGTAGTGAAAGAAATACTAAAAGCATGATTGACAACACCATATTGTAAAATACAAGAAGAAAACATTTCTACAGTTTTCTTTTCCTTCCATTGCTCCCACTTTAAAAATATCTCTATTCTACTGATTTAACTTTCCAAGCATAGTTCTCTAGTTACCAAAAAGAGGACGATATATCAAGAGAGAAGAACATGATCGTATATCACTTGTGATCATTAGTTACTCTGCTTCAAAATGATGACTGAGCAACAAATGACAGTTTTGCTATGAGTTAAAATATTGATTAGGGCTAACTGCTTTCAACAGATCAAAAATTTAATTTGTCTTTTTATCCATAATATCCAACAAAAAGGCTGCTTGTTATTAAAAGAAAGTAATTATTACTGTGCTGTTGTTAATTGCCGTCAAGTCGTAGGTGACTCATAACGACCCTATGAAAGAAAGACCTGGACACTTTTATAACTTTCATTTCTTCAAGTTCATAGGTTTTCCAGAGGCAATCGATTTCAGAAGTGGGTGCTACTCCTGCTTCCAAGCTTGTTTTAATCGGGAAGTGCCACCAAATCCACCAAATACTGTCTACCATAGGTAACCATTATTGTGTTATTACTGTAGATTATTTTTAAAAAATTATAATCACCTGCACCACTCGTCTGTATTGTATTTTTTCCTTGTCCATTGTTGTGATACTGGAAGATATACCAGCAGTTTTTCAAATACCAATAGAATCACCACGGATAGTTTCTGAGCTAAGATGAGTGGAAGGAGGACCTGGAAATCGACTTCTGGAGGCATCAACCAATAAAAATCTTATGGTTAGCAGTGAAACATTATTATAGGGCCAGCGGATGAACAACTCAGGTGAAAGGCACTTAATGTAGAATTGGGCAATAGCTGCCTCCTCTAAGCAGAGTCAATTGAGAAATGAGGATGGACAAAAGTGTCCAGAATCTTCACTTTCTGTTGTAGAAAACTTCAAAATTAAAAGAAATAGCTTCAAACACTCATTAATAAATAATATGGATGCAGAAAATATTAGAAGTTAATTAATAAAACTGAAGGTTATCAAAAAGTAAATATATTGGTATTAAACATTTTTAGTCACATAACCATATGGTCTGTTGTGCACTGTTGTGCGTAGGGTTTTCAGAGGCCTGCTATTTCAGAAGTGGGTGGTCAATCCTTCTTCCTAAGTCTGTCTTGATCTGAATGTTCAGATTTAGAGGAGTATCTGACAGACAGCAATTTGTGGAGCAGTTAAAGATAAATCCCTTATTGTGGGGGTAAGCATTAGTTAAAGCTACTCCTTGGAGGCAAGGATTCTGGGGCTTCGTCTGACATACTTTGGACATGTTGCCAGGAGGGACGGGTCCTTGGAGAGGGACATCATGCTTGGGAGTGTGGAGGGACGGCGCAGGAGGGGAAGGCCCTCTATGAGATGGATCGATTCAGTGACTGGGGTAATCGGCATGGGTGTGTCAGAGGCAGTGCGGTTGGCGCAGGATAGAGCAGGGTTTAGGGCTGTTGTGCATAGGGTCGCTATGAATCGGAAACGACTCGATGGCACATAACAACAACAACAACAACAACAACCATATGGTCTTCTATGCAGAGAATAACAAACTAGAGATAAACAGCATCAAACTCATCAACAAAGAGAACATCTCAAGATCTATCTTAAAATGCTGTATTGTTATATATTATAATAAATATTCATTTACAAGGATGACCAATTCATATGACTATTTTTCAGTTTATGTAACATGAATATACCAACAGCGGAGATACTGAAGATGTTTATCAGCATATATCATTTAAAACTGATCAAGCATTCAAACAAGATATACTGATAATTACTAGTTATTGAAAAGTGAAAATTAGAAACAATAAGGATTGGTGTTAGTGTTGGAAATTACTCAGAAAACTGTGAGATATAATTTTCCCATATCAACAACTTAATCACTGGAAATAACTCTTTAGACAACTTTTTAAATGGTTATTGTACATACAAAGAAAAAAATTTCAAGGAACACAATAGAAGTTGTCAAAGATTTTATGTTACTTAGATTCACAATGAACACCCATATAAGAAGTCATCTAAGAAACCAAATTAAGCATTGGTTTGGATGTATATACAACAAAAGACCACTTTCAAGTGCTAAAGTGTAATGATGTCCCTTTGAGACCTAAAGTGTACCAGATTTAATTTATGGGGTTTTCAATTGACATACATGTATTTGAAAATTGGACAATAAGCTAGGAAGACCAAAGAAGAATGGAAACATTTAAATTATTATGTAAAGTGTGAGATGAAAAAAACTAAAGTGTGTGAAAGTCAGAGTATCATTGCATGGAATCATCTTCAATTTAGTGAACATTGTGAGAAGAGATTTGATGTATCAAACACTAATATCAGAAAACCAGAAGAGTTGTAGGAAAACATCTTGTGTAAAGAAAGAAAAGGGACACTAAAAAGACAGAAAAAATGGAGAGGAAGGGTCAAAGTAGACATAGATATCAGAAGACACTCTGAAATTCACTCTTTAGTACAACATAGCTATAGTAAGAGAAAGAAAAAGAAAAGAGCTGAACAAAATATTTGAAAGATGACTTGAGAAGATAAAGGATTGCAATGAAATGTACAGAGACCTAGAATTACAAAACAACAAAGGAAGAACAGACTCATCATTTCTCAAGTTGTACAAACTAAATGGTCACTGAGTCAGATAACAACAGTATAACATGATTGTCTAGTATCACCCTTTTTTTTAATTGCTGCATCTGTCAGAGAGTGATTATTTGTATTGCTGAATTATAATCTCTTATCATCTTCTATTCTTCCTTGGCTCAGAAATCTACCTCCCTAGTGACTCAGGGAAAAAAAAATAAATTCATTTCATTTCAAAAAAAGGATTTTAGGCCAAAACTCTCCAGTCAAAAAAAAAACATGGAAATTCTTTATGAGCTCATTTTTTGTTTCAGAGAGGACAGATAGAAAAATAACTATCTCATCCATGTTTCTATTTTTGCTTTGCTGTGTTGTAAGCCAACAAACATCTTAGTGATTGGACTGGCTATAGAAGCATTATTATTCTATTGTTTTCGTTAAAGGGGCTGTCTAAAGGCCTAAGGTATACAGAATTATACTGTTAAGCCAAAACTGATCTCTCTGGTGCATGAATCCATTAGCCACTCCACAAGAGAAGTATGGGCAACCATCTCTCATGAGTTTACAGCCTCCAAACATCTCCTAAAAGGTCTCTTTTGAGTGAATTCTGAACTGATGGTATGAGCAAGTTCAAGTTTTCTGTTAGGTTTTTTGTTTGTTATTGTTATAAGACTTTAGACTTCAAGGTCTGCAGATAGACTGTTATTCACAGTAATATTTTATGCACAAAAGTTACTAATTGCATTTTTTCAAATCTGTTACAAATTCTTCAATTTAAAAATAATACCTCATCTCTAACAAGACAGTGTTAAACCTTTATTTAGATAAAACAGAACACTGTGACTGGCAAGATACAGGGGAAAAAAGGGGGGGATTTCTCTCAGATTTAATTTTCTTCTTCTTAGTCTATTTTCTATTTATAAAATTATGTTTAAAATACACATATAATCAGTTGGACCTCAATAAAAACTGTAGTTGTTGTTACTGTTAGATGTCAAATCAAACACAACTCATAGTGATCTTATAAAGAACACATCTGAATCTTAAATAACCCTGTGACTTACTTTACACACTTGAGTCCATTGCTACAATCATTGGGTCAATACATCTCATTGAAGGTCTTCCTTTCTCTTACTTACTTTCCATCTTTCCATGTAAGCCATTTTTTCCCCACAAAAGGCCACTCCTGACAACATGCCTAAAATATATGATGTGAGACAAAGTTTTACCATTCTTGCTGCTAAGAAGCACCACATCTACACATTCTTCAGGACATCCTTGTTTGTTCTTTTGGCAGTCTCTGGGATATTCAATAGTTTTCTCCAACACCACAACTCAAAGGCATAAGACTATTCTTCTATCACTCTTATTTATTGTTCTACTCTCAAAACCACAGCAAGTTATTGAAAAGACCATGACTTGAATCAAGTGTATGTTGGACTTTAAACCTGACATCATTGCTCCTTAGCACTTTGGAGAGATCCTTGACGACTGACTTTCCTAAGGCAATATGCCTTTGATTTCTTGACAGTTAGTATCAAAGATGTTGTTTGTGGGTCTAAATAAGGTAAAATTACTGACAACTTCAATCTTTTTCTTTCACGATGTTACCTATTGTTCTAGTGGTGAGGATTTTTTTTAAATTTGTTTTTATATTATATTGGTTTGCACACAAAACTTGTATACATTATATTTTATCTATATACATTGTGTTAAACATTTCTTCATTCACTTTTGTTTCATGTAGTCATACATTATGTTTTATAAAACTAATCACTTTTGATCAATACTCACTATTACCTCATCTTTTCAGGTCTCCCCTTGATCGTTCCTAATTACTTCAACCCTTTCCTTCCCCTACAAGACTCTACGACCTCGTGATTTCTGCCTCTTTCAAATCTCAACCTCGTCCCCTTCCCCTTCTGTATTTGGACTTCGGTACACATCTTACTAGTTATCCTTCTATTTTTCATAGTAGTCTTTTGTTTTCTTGACATTGAGATGTAATTTATTTTGGAGGCTGTACTGTTTTTTGTTGTTTGTTTGTTTGTTTTTATTATACTAGTTTATTTACAAAATTCAAATATATTGTTTCCCAGAACAAATTCTTCCAATTTCTCTCACCCCACCCATCAAATTGTAAAACCCCATGATTAATTCCTGCCCCACACACTCTTTAAATTTTTTGCAGCAATTGCTTCAAATCCTCCTCACTTTCAATAAGCAAGATTGTGTAAACCGCATCTGCAAGTTGTTTATAAGTATTTCTTAGATGCTCATACCACAGTGTTCTTCATAAAGTCCAACTTCTCAATAATTTATTTATCAAAAAGATTTAATTCAAGTCGGGGAAAGAATGTAGCCCTTGCACAAACATTTCTTAATTTTTAGCCACACAGTGTTGCCTTGCTCCACTTGGGCAACAACTTCTTTACAATCAACTATTCTGGAATTCCTGATGCTGCCGATTGGTCCAGT
>NW_006399835.1:7469656-7471783 GCF_000299155.1 Elephantulus edwardii | reverse complement strand
TTGGGAGGGTGGAGGGACGGCGCAGAAGAGGAAGGCCCTCTATGAGGTGGATTGATTCAGTAACTGGGATAACTGGGATGGGAGTGTCAGAGACAGTGCGATTGACTCAGGACAGAGCGGAGTTTAGGACTCTTGTACATAGGGTCGCTATGAGTCACAGGCGACTCGACGGCACATAACAACAACAACAACAACAACAACAACATTCTGGAATTCTGATTCTACTAAATATTAGTCATAATTTGTTATAATCCAAACAGTCAAACGCCTTTGCACAGTCAATAAAACAAAGAGACGTTCTTCTGGTATTCTCTACTTTCAGCCAAGGTTCATCAGACTTAAACTATGGTAGTCCTGGTGCCACAAATTCTGTTCTTCTAGATCCACATTTAACTTCTAATAGTTCTCTGTTGAAGTATTGTTCTAGCTGTTTATTGATAATCTGCAGCAATATTTTACTTGCATGTGATAGTAATGATATTTTTCACTAATTTCCACATTCTGTTTTATCACCTTTTGTTGAGAATAGGTAGAAATATCGATCTCTTTCATTGATTTTGTTAGGTAGCCATCTTCCTAATTTGCTGGCATGGAGGGTGGGCATATTCATGATTTTACCAATTTGGAACATTTGCATTGATATTCCATCAGTTCTTGGACAGATGGTGTTGAATTCGTAGTAAAATAGATAATTTCTAGATCTATCCTGAAGTAAAATGCTGTGAGTGGTAGGATATTATCAATATGAGTACAATTAATCAAATGATTGGCTTTTGTAGAATCAATGCTTTAATCATTGCTAATACATTAACAAACAAACAAAAAAAAACCACCTCACCTGACGGATGTACAGGTATCAGATTGGGGGAAGAAATACGTCTTTTCAATGTCTCTTCAATCACTCTATTTCCATACATCTGAGAGCTGGACTGTGAATAAAGATGCCAGAAGAAGAATTGATACCTTTGATTTGTGGTGTATATTGTTATTCTTGTTGTTGTTGTGTATGAATATATAATTGAGAATAGTAATGAGTATGCCACAGATGGCCAAAAGAACAAGTAGATATATCTTGAAAGAAGTGCAGCCAGAATGCTATTTGGAAACAAGAATGGTGAAGTTTTGTTTCACATACTTTGGGCATGTTAGTAGATGATTCTATTTAGAGGATACGGATATTATTGAGAGAGAGAGAGAGAAGGAAGAAGGGAGAAAATGAGGAGAGGAAAGGAGAGGAGAGGAGAGGAGAGGAGAGGAGAGGAGAGATGAGGAGAGGGAAGGAAAGAGAGATGATAGAGATATAGATACAGATAGAGATTTAGATAACCATTTGAACCATGCAGTGTCTCCTGCCTCTGTTCTAATGACTGCCCCTTGGTTCAAGTAGAGATTTAGCATGAGAATAATCAAATGTCCTGAGATTCCCATTCTTCTCAGCCACAGTTTGTTGTGATCCACACAGTCAAAAGCACTTGCATAGTCAATGAAACATCTGTAGACATTCCTCTGGTACTCTGCTTTTAGCCAAGATCCATCTAATATTACCTATTATATCCCTAGTAGTACCATGACCTCTTCTAAACACAGCCTGAACATCTAGCAGTTCTCTGTTGACGTGTTGCTCCAGTCATTTTTGAATACTTTTCAGCAAAATCTTGTTTGCATGTGATACTAATGATATTGTTAAATAATTTCCACACTCTGTCAGGTCACCTTTCTTTGGAATGGGAACAACTATCTATCTCTCCCAGTCAGTTGGCCAAGTGGCTGTCCTCCATATTTCTTGGCACAACTTAGTAAGCACATCCAGGGCAGCATACAGTTTTTGAAATAGATCAATTGATATGCCATCAATTCCTGGAGCCTTGTTGGTTTTTTTTTCTTCCTATTCTTTCAGAGCAGCTTGAACTTCTTCCTTCATCACCACAGGCTTTTGCTCATATGTTATTTAATGAAATTCTTCTGTGTCAGTCAATACTTTCTATTACAGTGACTCCTTCGATCTTCTTTTTTCTTGAATCATTTAACATTCGGCTGAAAGAATCGTTATGTATTGCCACTGCATGGTTCAAAAACAGGAAGGGTATCCAAGAAGGATGTATTCTGTCTCTATACCTTTTCAATCTA
>NW_006399835.1:7463660-7468625 GCF_000299155.1 Elephantulus edwardii | reverse complement strand
AAAAAAATAAAATATAATATGAATGAAGAACAGTGTGAAACATATCTGTGAACTTTGTAAGCATACCAATATAAAATAAAATAAAAATGAAAAAAGAAAAAATAAACATATACATTCATAGACCCATAAGGTATTTTTTGTTTTGGTTTTAAGGTAATGCAACTCTTTTACTTTTTTCTTTAATTCCCACCTAGGCTCTTTCATTATTGGACCACAATTAAGATGCATGCAGGTGAAATAGGGGGATGAGTCTGGGCACTGTTTCTCGAGCTTCTACCCACAGATAGCTGGGATGCTCCTGCTGTTCAAGAATGTGGAACAACATCCACCATAGGTCCCAGAGCCCGTTCTGCCAGCGACTGTCAACAATTTCAGCAGGAGCAGCAGTAGCAGTGGTGAGGATAATCAAAAGAGAGCTTCCATCAGTTTTTAATATTGTGTTTACACAGTGTCCAAATCACATAATATCTAATCAACACATACCCATAAATATATTTGTGTTTGACCAATAAACAATGACAAACAGCATTCTTTTTCCTATCATTTTATCTGTTGTGCTAATGTCCAAAATCACTTAGTCAACTAGTTCTACAAGTTACTACAAATACAAAGGTGAAGTAAGCAAAGTATCACTTAAAATATTTTAGTCAATCTAATGAATGATTTAATTTCTTCAGGATGATTTGATTATAGCACATGCCATAAAAATAGGTTCTCAAACCTTAAGATTCGAGTGAAAGCTAAATATAATTTTATATTGCATTCCCAGGCTTTTTTCTTTTTTTCTTTTAAGTAGTCTTTCAACAGAGCCTTTATTTGATAATCTTGGGCAATTTATAGAACTTTTAAATAGTAAAACAACAGTTTTCTGTCAAAATGTTTGAATAAAATAATTTTTTTTCTTGCCTCTTCAATAAATCCCCTTCTCTTTCTCTGTGTTAACCATTTCAAGTACTAGAAACCTACGTTGTCTTATCCTTTCATGATAAATTTCCACCCTATTCATCTTTTGGAAAACTGGGAGGAGAACACCATATTTTTTACATATTTTATTGGTTTGCATACAATCATTCATATATACTGTCATGCATGTGCATTGGTGTTATAATTTTTCATTTACAATGTATATTGTTCATGTATATTGTGGTTTTCCCCTCTTAGAACCATCTTTTTAATGACTATATTCATGTAAGTGTGTAAGTCACCAATTTTCATTCCTTATGCTTTAGTATCCCCATTTTAGATAACCACTTTCTGATATGCCCGTCCCTATCAAATCAGTACTCTGGGAAAACAAGTAAGTCCCTTTTGCTGAAGAAAATTCTACTAAATCTGGCAACCTTAAGCATCTATTCCTGCAAGCAAAGTCCAGTTCAGATCAAGCCCTAAGGTTGCAGCAATCAACACTAGCTCGTAGGATGAATCATCTCTTCATCTGGGGTTGTGTTCTGGTCAATTTATTGTCTTCAGCCATCTCAGACTAAGTCCAAATGGGCATTGGCCACAAACTCGGGAATTCATACTTGTCTCTGTGAAAAACACTACATTTTTCTGCATTCTAATATGTAAAGGAGCTCAGATACAACCTTGTTCGCTGAAACTGAAGAGGACCAGAAGCATTTACTACAAAAGATCATTGACTGTAGTCTTCAATATGATTTGAAGTTCAACATCAAGAAGATAAAGATTTTCGCCACTGGACAAATTCGAAACATCATGATAGATGGAGAAGAGATTGAGGTTGTTAATAATTACAGCTTTCTTGGCTCTGTAATCAACACTCTTAGCATCAGCAGTCAGGAAATTAAAAGATGAATTGCATTAGAAAAATCTGCTTTCAGGGACCTCTCCAGAGTACTGAAAAGCAATGATGTCAGTCTAGAGACTAAGGTGTGCCTAAACCAGGCCACAGACTTTGCAATTACTTGCTATGCATCAGAAAGCTGGACAATGACTAAAGGTGACAGAAGAAGAATTGGTGCCTTTGAAATGTGTTGCTGGAGAAGAGTCTTGAACATATCATAGGCTACCAAGAAAATAAACTAAAACCAAGTCTTTCCTTGGAGGCTAGGATTTTGGAACTCTCCCTCATACTGAGGCAATGTGGCCAGGAGGGATCAATCCTTGGAGAAGGACATCACGCTCAGAAGGGTGGAGAGAAAGTACAGGAGAGAAAGACCCCAGATGAGATAGACTGATACATTAAATAGGACAATTGGAGTTGGTGTGTTGGAATTAGTGAGACTGGCTCAGGACAGGGCTGGGTTCAGAGTTACTGTACATATTGTCGTTATGATTGCAGGTGACTGGACGACACATTACAACGATATGTTAGGGAGCTCTGATGGTGACGCTAACAAGGAATTGCACTGCTGACCCAAAGGTAAGCCTCTGTGGCAGTTCAGATCCACCAATGGCTCCTCTGAAGACAGAAGAGTGACCTTCTTTCGTGATTCACTGCCTCAGAAATCCAAAAGACTGTTAGTTATGAGTTGGGTCCAACCGGGCAGCAATGAGTTGGTTCCCTCCCCCCTAATATGTTTGTAGATTTACAAGTTTTTTGACCAGACTTAATAGTAAGGAAGCAGGAGTTAGTTGTCTATTTCTATACCTGCGAGTATAATTACAATTAAAATTGCAATTTATTCTGTATGGATTTTATGGCTTCAATTTCGTTCCATCTGCCAAATACGTTTGTCAATTCTGTGTGTTGTTATGTTGCTATTATGTGCATTCAGATAGAAAAGAAAGGAAGGATAATATGGAAAAACTCATTTAGAATCTATCATTTTCTTATTTTGTTCTTTCTATTCTGACATTTTAGAATTCTGTAGGTGTGTATATAATTACTGAGTAGAAAGTAGATCAAAGATTGTTACATTTGGGTAATTCCTTTAATCATCCATCATTTGAGAATAGCAGTTGTTATTCTTAGACAAGCTTCTTGGTTGTTTTCTGGATTTTAGAATCAGAATGGCAAAGATCTAGGAGAATGTGACTTTATCCTCAAAATTAAAACCAAGACTCAGAGCAAGGAGGTAGCTTGAAACAGGATGAGTGGAGGTGACCCTTAACTAGGTGAAGCAGGAAATCAAAAGCGTGTATAAAGTGTACTGCTGACACAAGTGACTACAGTAATCATCCTGTAAAACCAAATATGAAAACAACATTTAGAAGGGAGGAGCTCAGATCTTCAAAAGAATCTAAACCAACTTGTTTTTATTTTGTCTCTGTGCTTGTTAATCTTTGAAGTTTATGCTGTTTAGCCCCTAGCTTAATGAGGCAGATTCTAAGAATGTCAAGATGTTCACTCTAAGGTCATTTGCTGCTCATTATGTTCTGATCATTTCTCTTCCATCCCAGAACTGAGTTTTAAGTGTTAGGAGTTTTGTTACATGTATGCACTTTGATTTCAGACAGATCATTTAGAGACCTGCTTCTCCACATACTGTGCAATGCGTGGCGATTTACTTAACCTTTTGAAATTTTGGTTTTATCATCTGTTGATGTAATAATGATGCCTCTGTTAACACTGGTTATGGTAAGGAATATGTCATATAATAAATTTTTTCTTACATGAAAATATACATATTTATGGTGTGTCAACTGGATCCAAGGCATTGTTTTAGACACTGTGATCACAGCAGGCAAAATATTTTAGCTTTTCCATGTTACATTGTAGTGGGTGAAAGAGAACAACCAGCCATAAATATAAAGAAGTGTAATAAATAGAATAAAAACATTTAATAGAAACAAAAGACAAAAACTTGAATGAAAATAATGCATTTATAATGCAATATCAGCAAATACTTTTAAGCAGATAGAGAAATGAGCCCAAGAAGAAAACGAGGCAAGTTAATTGTGTTACTACTGTGGGAAACTGACACCTAATCCCTCTAGAAAACTCTTGATATCCATGAAAAACAGTGTAACTCAAGTGTTACCCTACACAGGGTGCAGGACAGCAGGAGTACTTACATATAAACCATCATCAGTCATTGCTTTGGGCCCCTTTGGAATAAAAGGGTAAGTTCATATTTTTAGTAATCACTACCTGCTGTGCACTTCTACAGAACATTTCAAAAGGCCTGACAAAGGGGATAGAAGAAATGGGAAGGTGTCATAGGAATGAAGAGTGCTTTCCTGGACAGTGAGATCAGGAAAGGTTTGTATGACAAAGTGGCATTTGTTCAATGACCTGAATTAGATGAAGTGGTAACCCAGTATTTTGGATTTTGAGAGGATTCAGACAAAGAAAACAGAAACTCCTAAGATCTTGAGGTAGGATTATGCTTGATACATCTACGGAAAAGTAAGAAGGGCAAATCTGACTGGAACTCAGTGATTGAGTAAAGATTGAAAAGTTAATAGGAATCAGGTCATATAAGGCATTATAAATCAGGCTAAGGGTTGTAAAGCTTGTTCTAACTAATAGCTTGAGTCTCAAATATTTTAAATAGCGAAATAATATGATATTACCTTGTTGTTGTTAATATGTGCCCTCAAGTCACCTGTGACTCATAGTGACCCCATGTAAAACAGCCCTAAACCCTGCTCTATTCTGCGCCAATCTCACTGTCTCCGACACTCCCACCCGAATTACACCAGTTATTGAATCAATCCACCTCATAGAGGGTCTTGCCCTCTTGTGCTGTCCCTCCACCCTCCCAAGCACGATGTCCCTCTCCAAAGACTGGTCCCTCCTTGCAACATGTCCAAAGTATGTCAGATGAAGCCTCAGAATCCTTTCCTCTAAGGAGTTGCCCGGTTTAACCCTCTACTGGATGAACCTGTTTGCTTTTTTATTAGTCCATGTACATTCAATACTCTTCTGCAGCACCACAGCTCAAAGGCATCAATTCTCCTTCTATCCTCCCTAGTCATTATCCAACTCTCTGATGCATAACAAGTGATTGCAAAGACCATGGCCTGTATCAGGAACACTGTAGTCTCCGGAGTGACATC
>NW_006399835.1:7448674-7463560 GCF_000299155.1 Elephantulus edwardii | reverse complement strand
ATATTACCTACATTTTAAAACAGTGTTTTACACATATAAAAACAGATGATTAAGGAGTAATAATGAAAACTTCAAAGCAAATTATAAGTTCTTGTTTATATTAAGACAGGAAGTCTCAAACTTTTAAAAAATAAGTTTTTTACAAACCATTGAGAACTCCAGAGATTTTTTTACAAGGGCTATACATAATTAGTATGTGTCATCTTAAAAAAATTATAACTTAGAAAAATTAATTTAAATTTTATTGAGATTCAATTCACATAAGATACAGCATTTAAAGTTTATTAGCTGTTAGTACATTCCAAATTGTACAATCACTAGGACTCATTTTTAAATATTTTAAATGTTTTTAAAATATACCTGTATTTTTATCAGTAATTCATTCCTCCTACTCAGGCCTGCATAATCAATAATCTACTTTTTTAAGGAAGTAATGACTTGTGTTTATTAACTTTGCTTTTTTCTTTTTTAAATTGTTTTTAATTGATGTATAATATTGTTGTGGTTTTTTTTTTTATTTTTTGCTTTCTCTCCAAACACCAAATTGTGTGACCCCATGATTACCCACCACCACCCTCAAACCCCTACCACCGCCTCTTCCTTCTTTCTTTATCCACGCATTTTTCCTTGGTTATTATCCTGGTTTTATACAGAATTTGTTCCTATGCAGCTGAGTTAGTTCACCCAGCATAATGCTCTCTAGCCTCTCCAATATTATATCGTGCTTTTCAAAATTGTTAATACTTAGTGCCTCATAGTATTCTATTATATGTCCCAGCTATTCCACTGCTAGGAATATACCCCAAGGAAAAAAGAACTGAAGTACAGACGGAGATTTGTACATTGATGTTCACAGCAGCATGATTCACAAATAGCAAGAAAAGGAACAGTCCAAATGTCTATCAACTAACAACAGGATTAAGAAACTGTGGTATTAAGCCATATTTTGTTTCCATAGATTTGCCTATTCTGGATACCTAGGTATTTCCTATACATTAAATCATACAATATGTTGTCACTTGGGATCAATTTAGTTCACTTAAAATGGTTTTAACATGTAAAATGTTGTAACATGTATTAATACATTTTATACTTATTATGGTAAACATACATATAATATTTATTTTCAGTATTTTTGTATGAACATTTCAGTGATATATAATTCATCAAATTGTGTAAACATTGTCATTCTCCATTTCCAGTGTTTTCCATCATGCTTAACAGAAAGTCAGTGTCCTCTTAGCAATGATTCCCACTTTCTCTCCCATTAGTTTTATTGCCAGTTAGTATAACCAGACACATTTTTATTTTTTTATTCCTCAGCTGGTAGAATTTTAATTATTTGGTTATTATTAATAATACTGCTATGGACATCAACAGACACATGCTTTAATTTGTATTAGGTATGTAACTAGGAGGAAAATTATAGGTTACTACTTAACCTTTGAAAAACCATCACTTTCCTCATTTTCTATTAAAGTTGAGAATATTAAAAACACAATAGCATACAGGATATATTCTATTAACTCTAAAAAAAATGTGACATTTTTCAAGACGCCCCTTTAAAACGCCTTTGTAATACATAACTGAAATAGTATGATCATGGCATGTAATATTTTAGCACATTTATGAAAATAATGTTAAAGAGTATAGTGATTTTATTTCTAGTAAAATCTTGGATGTATAATATTAGAGTCAGAATATTGTTGTTTTTATGTACTATTGAGTCAGAATCAACCCATAGCTGCCCCTGCTTTCAGAAGCAATAAATCACAGGAGATTGCCCATCTTTCACCTGTGCAATACCTGGTGGATTCAAACCAAAGACATTTGCAGAATCACATCCAGCATGGAAATATTACGTATACACTGCTTGCTAGAAAATGGGAATAAATATGACAAAAGGTCAGGAACACTGAAATACTGAGAGGTTGAGACATAAGAAGGAAGCTAGATTTCAGAATAAGTTGCAGGACTTTATATGTAAATGCATACTCACACACATAACTCATTGCAAAAAGTAAGATTACCAAAGTACTGAAGGAATAAGAAGAGACCCAAAGACTGAGCCATGAGCCATGAGCTATGAGTTTAAGAAAGAATGATGTTCCAAATTCATAAAGAAATATAAAAAATAAATATATAAATATAAAGTATATAAATATAAATAAATATAGATATATATGTTGTTGTTAAGTGCCGTCGAGTCACAGGCGACTCATAGTGCCCTAGGAAAGAGAGTGCTCGATGTTTTGGTGCTTTTCATCCTCTCTCCAGGTTCATAGGGTTTCCAGAGGCAAGCTATTACGGAAGTGAATGCCACTCCTCCTTCCAAATAAATATATATAAACATGTTGTTGTTGTTGTTATGTGCCGCCGAGTCGCCTGCGACTCATAGCCACCCTATATAGATATATATGTATATATATGTGTTTATACACACACACACACACACACACACACACACACACACACACCCCAATGGAACAGGAGGAAAACTAGGTGAGGGTGGAGTAATAGAAGCCCATAGAACAAAGAGCTTCAAAGAAAGGATTACTGAGTGTGTTAAATGTTCTTGAAAGGTTGAGCAACAGAATATTTATTTCAATGTGATAATCATGAGTGACCTTGTATAGTTTCAAAAGCTGTGGTGATGAAAGTCTGACTGATGTAGTTTCAGGGCAGAATGGAATAATAGGGATCAGACACTTTCCATAGTATCTGTTGTAAAGAGAAACAGAAATTAAGTTGAACCTAGAAGTGAGTAAGTGGCTAAGGGTGTTTTTTAACAACAAAGTTTATATCATGGTTGAAGCTCTGGTGGTTTAGTGGCAAGAAGATGCAGAGCAATCCTGAAGACATGTAGTTCAAGTCCACCAGTTGCTCCACGGGAGAAGAGTGGGCAATCTCCTCCCACGTGATTAATTAATTGTCTCTGAAAACCTTCTGGAGGACCAGCTAGGGGTCACTTGCAACTCAATGGTACACAGCAACAATCGATAATGAAGTGGAACAAGGGAAAATTAAGGGAATATATACATGAAAAAGTGAAAAGACATGAGTTTGAATTGGAACACAAGCCAGCAAATCATCCATAGTAATAAGCAGAAAGGCTGATTGTGTGAGATGATGTGGAAGTAACTTAGTTGATTTGGTGGTGAAAAAAAAATAAGAATTTCACTTATTGTGTCCTTTTTCTCATTAATATAAAAACAAGATATTCAGCGTTTGAGTGAATGAAGGAAGGCACATTAAAAGCCTGAGTGAGGAAGTGGATAATACTTAGGGAGTGAGAGAGTAAATGCACTCAGAAAATACAGTGAGCTTGCCATCAATCCATGTAAATGATTAAACTTAGTGTTTGTAAGAAGCTATATTATTACTTAAGGCTTAATTTTTCTGTAACGACTTCTTGCATGCACCTGCCACTTTTAACACACATCTAGGCAATCACTTCTCTCTATACCTTTGCTTATACCTGTCTTCAAAGTTTAAGGACCTTTTCTCTCTTTTATTTCCTACCAAACTCTTATACTTTCTTTTTTCAAGCAGCGGTTCAGAATCCTTCTACAGTGAGGCACACAGTGAAACTTAGCAAAAATTTCTATTTCTTTTCTTTCATACTGTAGGTACGGTGGAATTTATAATATAAAGGGCATTTTTCCGCCACAGTCTGACTTGCTCAAAACCATTCAAAACTCCTCATTGTATGCAAAATTGGCTCCAGATTTCTATCACTGTCTACAAAGGCCCTTTATGATCCTGTTCTCTTTGTACAGTTTTCCACCTCCCTGTGGTTATCTTTCTGTCCTCCTTCAGGAAGAACGTGTACCCCCTCAGGAACATTGTACCAGATGTCCTTTCTACCTAGAACACTCTCCCTAAATACTATATAAAAAATTACCTCCAAAGTCTCTAGCTGTGAAAATACTTTATTTTCTTATAATTATTTATCTATGGTTTACTTAATTCACCAATATTAAAACTTTCTATAAATAAGCACTTTACTTATCCTTTTTTCATAGCTATACATGAAAAGGAACATTATAGTCTCTGGAACAGAATAAGATCTCAATATTTGTTAAAATGTACTATTATGTGAATGTTTATTGAATACGTTTTGTCTTACAGGAACTTATCTCTATGTCTCTCTGCTAGCATCATGGTTTCTGGTAGTAAAAAGTGTTAAGGCTGACACGTTCATATATATCCACACCTACTATCATCAAGTCTGATTGAGGCCATAGTCTTTCTGATTAGTTGCTATGCATCCAAGAGCTGGACAATGAATAAGAATGACAGAAAAACAATTGACACTTTTGAGCTGTGGTATTGGAGAAGAGTCTGAACATCTCATGGATGGCCAAGAAAATACAGATATGTCTTGAAGAGAATACAGCCAAAGTGCTCTTTGGAGGCAAGAATGATGATGCTCTACCTCACATTCTTTGAACAGGTTACTAGGAGGCACTATTCCTTGGAGACAGACATTATGCTGGGAAGGGTGGAGGGTCAGAAACGGAGAGGAAGACCCTCAACCAGGTGAATTGGCACAGTGACTGCTGCAAAGGGGTTTTGTGTGTCAGGAAATGTGAAAATGGCACAGGATAAAACAGGATTCAGATCTTTCATCCATAGGATCGCTATGAGTAGACTCAATGACACTCAACAACAACTACCAAGTCAATTTTGATTATTGGTAACTCTGCATAGATTTCTGAAGCGATAAATTTGTATGGGTGGAGACTGCCTTTCTTTCTCCTACAGCATCTAATTACTTTTCCAGTTAGTAGCCTGCTTTACACTGGACAATACACAACCTATGTCTTGTCTTGTCTTCTGACGGCTTAGTGAGTGTGGGGTTGTGCTGCCATTCCAAAAGGTGCACAGTTCAAATCCACCAGCTGCTTCCAGGGAAAACAGATGGGAAATCTCCAAGAGATTTTTATTTACAGTCTCTGAAATCCCAGTGAAGGATTAGCTACAAATCAATTCCAATTCAACAGGACACTACCACCACAACAAACAGCTCCCAGTTCAGAAGTGATCTCCATATTGAATATTTTGGGGTTAAGGATAATTGGATATGTACTGGGGCGGGGAGGCTCTTCATTGAACTCTTTCTGAAAGATAACCCAGTTTTCATTTTGAGAATAGAATGAAATAGTGCAGTTGTCATGCTAGGAAAGTACTTGAAATGTCTCAATAAATGAAACTAGTTGACAGACACAAAAGCTATGGTGTCAAGCACAGACTAGCTGCAGAGATGCTGTGCCCCCAGACAGGCTCTAGATTGTTCTGAATCAAGAAACCTGTCATTTTCCATCCACAATCTTCCAAGAGCACTATCACAGATTTCTCTTAGGAATTCCTGGGACCAGATTTGGAAGCTGCTACTGGTCTGGCAACCTCTCCTGGGTACTGTCAACATAATAATTTTATTGGCTATAAATAAGTCTGGAGGCCAACAGAAGCACTCTCAACTCCCTAGTTCCTCATTGGCTTCATGCCCAAGGAGCAAACAGTGCTGACCTAAATAAAACTCAGTGTGTCACCTGACTTCATCTTTTCTTCTTTGATAATCTGAAGAAAGGTTTGTTTATCTGTAAACATACTTGGTTTTCCTAGTCTCATCCTTTTTTAAACACCTGGTTAACTGTTACAAAATCAGTCATGAGTCAGAATAGGCTGTTTGGCCATGAGCTAAGTCTGGTTTCTTCTCTTCACTCTTTTTCCCTTCCTTTTTCTTAAACATATTTATTTAGCTCTTGCTATTGTTCTGTTGATGGAACAGAGCAAGGAAACACTGCATAGTTCAAAATCAAGAAAGGAGTGTGTCAGGGATGAATTCATTCTCCTTACGTTTTAAATCTCTATGCTGAACAGATCA
Source organism: Elephantulus edwardii (assembly GCF_000299155.1). Taxonomy (NCBI): domain Eukaryota; kingdom Metazoa; phylum Chordata; class Mammalia; order Macroscelidea; family Macroscelididae; genus Elephantulus; species Elephantulus edwardii. The sequence goes on along the minus strand of NW_006399835.1, from coordinate 7,457,670 downwards.
TTCAGGAAGCTGAATTTTATGAAGAAGAATGTGACATCAAGATTGGAGGAAGCCTCATCAACAAAATGCATTTTCCAGATAACAACTTTACTTGCTGAAAGGAAGACTTGATTTGCTTACTGCAGAAGATCAGGGACTGCAGCCTTCAATATAGAATGCATGTCAACATCAAGAAAACAAAAATCCTCATCACTGGGCCAATAGGTAGAATCATGATAGATGGAGGAGGGATTGAAATGATTGATTATCTTGCTGGATCCTAATTAATACCCTTGGCACCAGTAGTCAGGAAATCAAAAGACTTGATGCATGTATTGGGGTAATCTGCAATCAAGGACCTCTCCAGAGTGCTAAAGAGCAACAATGTCACTCTAAAGGTGAGCATATACCAAGTTTCTCAGTTGCTTACTATGCATCTGAAAGATAGAAAAAGAATAAAGATGACAGAAGAATCAATGCCTATGATTTATGGTGCTGGAGAAGAGTATTGAACATATAATGGACTGCCAAGAGAACAAACATGTCTGTCCTGCAGAGGGTGAAATGAGGGTGTTCCTTTGAAGTAGGGATGTGGAAACTCCATGTCACATACTTTGAGTATGTTATCAGGAGGTTCCAGTCTTTGGAGAAGAACATCATGTTTGAAAGGGTAAAAGTTCAGTTCAAGCAAGAGAGGAAGACCCTGGATGAGATGGATTGACACAACAACTGTGACAATGGGATAGGTGTGTTAGAGATGGTCAAACTGATTCAGGCTAGAGCAAGGTTCAGCGCCATCATTGCTATGGATGTTGAGTTGTAGATAACAGCACATAACAACAACAACAACAATGTGACTAGAGAAAAGCTCTGGTAGCCTAGAGGCAAGACGTTGTGATGTCATCCCTCAGGCTCATGGTTCAAATCCATCAGTAGTTCCATGGGAGAACAATGGGCAATCTCTTTTCATACAATTTAAAGCCTCTGAAAACCCACTGGAGAGTCAGTTAAGTCTTGGTTCCTACTCCTTGAAGGCAAACAGCATGTGCTAGCAGCTCTGGGGCATGGTGCTTTATATGTTGTGCTGCTAACCAGAAATTCAGCACTTCGAATCTCATAGTAGCTCCCTGGCATAAAGATTTCTCTCTTGAATATCAGATGGAGAGTCACTATGAGTTCAAATCCACCCAATGTGAGTGGCTTTTTACTGCTGAGAATAGCAATAAGCTTTGGGGTCAGATAAATTATTAAAAAGAGTTCTTTTATAATTTTGAAAAGAGACAGAAGTGCAAGGCCACACTAAACACTGTTACATTTGCTCCGATAGAGATATAATCAAGAGTTCATGGGAGGAACAACCCTGGCTAAAGGTTAAGATGGAAGTTTGCATTTGAGATGTGTATAAGAAAGGTTTTACTTTGGGCAGTTGATTAGCCAGTCCTATGCAGCTTCTTTGAAGTATTTACAAACTTCAATTGTATGTCAGGTAAAATAATTTATTTCCAAGGAATTAAAAAAAACCCCAATATCTAAACCCCCTTTTGCAGTGAATTAATAGCAGTTTTCTTTCTAGTAACAGGACCTAGTCATTATGCAACTGTTCAAAATTCTGGAAAGATTTGTTATCCAAGAAAAACTTAAAAAATCAGTGTGACACGAGCATAGCTCCTCACTAAGATTTATTTGAAAATAGGACCTTGATTATAAAGTTTCCTGTATGCTAAGTTAATTAATGTGGATTCTCCCCTTTAAAAAGCATCAAACCAACAAAGATCTACATCCACTGAAATTCACAGTGACGTGAACAACAGATCTGAACCTTGCCCTATCTTGTGCCATCCTCACAAACTCTGCTGTGCTCTGGCCTATTATTACAGTCACTGAGTCAATACATCTTGTTGAGTGTCTTCCACTCTTTCTCTGACCTTCCATGTTTTTCAAGCATGATGTCTTTTTCCAAGGACTATCTCCTCTTGTCAGCATGTCCAAAGTATGTAAAACGGAGTCTTGCCATCCCTGCCTTTAAGGGACACTCTTTTTTGCACTTACACCGAGACAGACTTGCTTATTTTTTTGACAGTCCAGGAGATCTTCAATATTCTTCTCCAAGATCACAATTCAAAGGCATTGGTTCTTCTGCCATCCTTACCCACTGTTTAATACATATGGAAAGCAATAGCTTGGATCAGGTATATTTTCATATTTAAACAGACATCATTGCTTGTTTACACTTTGGGAAGATCCTTGAGAGTAGATTTTACCCAGTGCAAAACATCTTTTCATTTCTTGGCTGCTGCTCCTACTGATGTTGGTTGTAGATATAGGCATAGTAAAATCATTCCCAGTTTCACTGTTTTTTCCTTCTTTCAATGATTTTGTTTTCTAATGGTGAAGATTCTTTTTGCTCTATGTTCAAATGTAATCTAGATTTAAGGCTGTTATCTTTGTTCTTCTGTAACAAGTATTTCAAGTTCTCTTCACTTTCTAGAGCAAAGTTGTGTCATTGTCACAAGGCAGGTTGTTGATAAATTTCCCTCCAATGCTGATCCTGATGCCATGTTCTTCTACATTAAGGCTAGCTTCATATATAAATATATAAATATTGTTCCATAGTGTCAAAACTTGTTGTCCACAAGTTAATAATTTTAGCAGTAGCCTGGTCTATAGTAAGATTTCAATATGCAAATACTTGTGTAGTTAATAAAAGAAATCACATTTATGTACCATGTTTTGTTAGTTGTAGAGTTATATATTTTCTTTTATTTAATGTGATTTGGCTTTGTTCACTGCTCTAAACACTTCTAAATCCTTTTATACCTCCCATAATATGTAATGCAAACCTCATTCTTCAATCTTAGTAAATATTATTTAATAACTTGTGAATGTACCAGTGACAACTTGGTGAAGATGGGTAATCTCTCTTTCAGTTTATTACCTCCAGAAAAGCTTCAGGTGGGTCAACTGTAGGTCGGTTCCAACTCAATAACAATGAGAAAACAGTAATCAGCAATACCGTAAATGAATACTGTGGTTTATTATTTTAAAAGTTGCTCAATATTCAATCCACTTTATCCCTACAATGTTGCTATTGTATAAAACCAGGGAGGAAATGGAACTTTAAAGGGGCTTTAAACCATCAATCAAGTCAGTGGCTAAGAGAGGACTCAGGTTCAAATATCAACTCACAGGAATTTGTTTTCGTATTTATTCAAAATCATTACCTCTTAAGAAGTACATTAGAATATGGTTTTTATTTTTTTAAAAAAACTTATTAGAGCAGAAATTGTTTCTCTTTCAAAGACAACTGATACTGACCAATGGATGTTAAATTAATAAGAGGGTAACAGAGGACAGAGCAATTTGGGAGGTGTTCATCACAATCTCTTGGACCTAATTTTAAGCCGTTCAAAGAAGAATCTCTCAATGGCCACAAATATTTCCATTTTTAAAAGAATAAAAGTACTCGATAATTCTGATGTTTTAGAAGCCATGAGTCAGTTGTTGCCTACGATCATTGCCAACACTGTGGGGCCTTTTTTGCTTCACTTTTCAGTTAATTGTTACCATTCTTAGCTATCTCAGAATCCTTTCTCGAATTCCATCTGGGCCCATAGTTGGTCTTGTAATCTATGGCACTAATGGGTAGCCATGTGACTTTTTTCTGGGCCAAATGAAGTGTTGTCAAAATCCTGAGACACGACTTGTTCAAGCACTCAGAGATTAGGATGTAGCCACCTTCACTACCAGTTGTTTTCAAGTAGATTCTGATTCAGAGTAACCTTATATGCATTTAAAAAAAAAAGTATCCTATAAGGTTTTAATGGCTGGGTTTTAAAAGGATTTGTTTTTTAAAGCAGATCACCAGGATTTTCTTCTAAAGCACTTCTACACACCTTAAACCTCCTCCTCTAGGTTAACTGTCTAGTATATTAACCACTCACATCAACCAGGAATTCCTGATGTGTTAATCTAAGACATTGGAATGTGAGTCAACTACCCAAGCAATATGACCTGATTTCGCATGAAGAAAGAGCTATTCCACTCATTTAATAAGGTAGTACTGAAACATATGCTTTGATTGTAGGGGCAAACAAATTATTTCTGCCATCTAGATCTCCATGAACTTCCTCCTACTGACTTGGCCCATATCAAACTGTCACTTCGCCAAGCACCCTTTAATCAACCCACTAGAGGGCTGGAATTTACAGCACTGAAAGACTGCAGCTGGATCAGCAGATTGATCAAATATTTCACAGGTGCTCGACATGTCTGGCAAAGGTTGGAAGTTACCTTTAAGCCAAACACAAAAGCTGGCTCTGAGTCAGGTGCATTTGCAGTGGCTTCAACACCTGGATATTTATTACTGCCTGCAAGGGAATAATAACTGTACTAACTTAATCAGAGTCAAGTCTCTATGCTGGGAGAGAGTGGTGGGAGATACTGTCATTTTAAAACTAGATTACATTAAAATTTTATTTTATATAAAGACTCCTTTTTCCCTTCCCAGTAAATTTTCCAGTAACAGAATGTAACTGAGAATAAAGCACTAGTTACTAGCATTAACTAAATTTTATTCTATTAAAAGTTTCTCTGAATAATTCATTCCATCTTCTGTAAACAGGTGTGTAATAAAGGAATCAATTCAGAGCTGAATTTAAAGCAGTAATACTCACAATATGGTCTCAGGACTAGTAGCATCAGCATGACCAATCCCCTCCCACCCCTCCGGAATCATCCATTGAATTCTTTTTCAGTGGAACCCTGTAGGGTAGAACCGTTCCATAGGGTTTCCTAGGCTGATATCTTTATTGGAGAAGATTGTCTGGTCTTTACATCCAATGAGTGGGCTCATCCAATGTTCAAGCATGTAAATCAAAATGGAAAGTGACTTCTCATCTTTCTGTGGTAGATCTACTGGTGGGTTTGAATTGTTGGTGACTCAAAGCCTTAGATTACAACAAGATTTACTACAAACTATGCCACCAGGAAACTAGTTAGAAAGGCTAATTTGTAACTCACCACAGTGTTTCTCAAACCATACCAATGATCAGCATAACTTAAACAGCTTCGTAGAAGACTAGTGTTTTGTCAGACCTCATCTCCAGAATTTCTAATCTAGGAGGTTTTGCTGAGAATTTACATTTCTTGCAAATGCCAGGTAATGATGCAAGTAGGAAGTCTGCATTTTCATAACCAACATTTCAGACCAGTAGATTTTAAGCTTAACTAAATAGAAGATTTGTTAGGGGAACTTTCATAATTCTTCATGACCGGTTGCATTCAGATCACTTAAAACAAAGTCTTAGGTTAAAGGGAGTAGACCCCAGTATCAGTAATTTTTAAATCTCTTCAGATGGTTCCAATGTGCAGCCGTATTTCTAAGTCTTTGTAGTATAGAAAAAAATAAGTGGTGAAAATAGAAAGTAGAAAATATTAGATCTGACAAGGGGGAAAATTTGTTTTTTAGCAAGCCAGACTTTATTTGGCATATATTTTGTCTTCACATGTAATTTGGCTTCCTTATTTGTAGGTAGCTATATATTTTACAGTTATTAAATAAGATTGCATTCATCTTACAGAATTGTGGACACATGCAAACACACCTGCACACTCACAAAGAGAGAGAGCGAGCAAAGGAAAACATGAAAGGAGAGGAAGTAGACAAGACATACTTATCCACATTACAAGATCATTCCATTCTGGGCCTGATTATTAAGTAATTATCAAAGGAGATATCTTTAATTGTGTGCCACGCAAGTACATCTTCTCTCTGACATGGAAGGCCTGTTTTTGTTCATCATTATGTACTTTAGAACAGAACATGGCACATTTTCCATACATTTTAGTTTAGTCAATAAATGAATACATTTTCCTCAGCAGTGCTATCTTATCTAAGAGATGTTTTTAGCCCTTTAGTATGATGATTTAACATTTTAGGAAAGCAAGTTTTTGCTGGTTACACGTTCTCTACCTTCAACTTAAGACCTCCACACTGCTAGGCTTAATACCTTTGTTATTTCTCTGGCTTTTAGAATATTTTTGCTTATTTGGAATAAAAATACTGCAAATACTCATGCTTCTCTTTCCTCCTTTTTCATCCTGGGAAGCCATTCTTTGATTTGCTTTTTTAGGTCACTATCTGTGAAAACAAATCAAACACTCATCATGTGCCTTCTGATTCAGAGATATGAAGCCTAAATTGCTGAAGGGGCTCTTTATGTTACATTTTCCCTTTTGCAACAAAAACCACCCCACTCCAAGCCTTAAACACAGTGCTAACCTGACTTAGCTATTTGAAAACTAAATGGATAGACTACAATAGCAGAACACACTGTTGCCATTAGGCTCTCTAGAGAGTTAGGAATACACAATTAGAAAAATAATTCTCTGAAAGCAGCTACATGCTTTCCCCTACAATTTCTGGAAACTGTGCTTTCATTAAGGCACTTGCTGCCTGTTTGGTAATTTCAATGATGTCTCACATTGCCACTAATATTAAAGGTTTGTCATATTTTCCAGTGTGAACTACATTGTGTTGAGTATTTAAACATTTCCAACTGTGTCAGCCAAAGTTGGTCCCCCGCCCCCTGCAAATTTCCACATGGAATGCATTTTTCAAAATATCAGAAAGAATCAACAAGTCAGTTTAGCATTTTTCAATCTAGAATTAAAAGGGAAAATTGGGAATATTACATGCCAACATATTATTCCTAAAATTGTCACATCCAACAAAGTACACAAGTTCGTATTTGCATGTGTACCTGTGTATATACATTTCATTAAAAAAATGCAAGGTAAAAAAGGGAATGAGATGTTTTCTCTGATAAAGAAAGACAGAAAAGAAACATCATCTTAAAATTTTCAGGTAGCTCAGCCATCCATCAGATCATATGAACCATGAAAATATTTGTACAATGACCAAGTTTTTACTGAGATTACAATTAATAAAAGTAATAAAATGAGCTGATGCAAATATTTTAAAACTCTCTGTAAAATAACTATCCCCTATTTTAAGGCTCATCAGTAGCTATTATGACAAGGAGTGTGACAGAATGATGGTCCTTTATAATGAACAAGATCCTTCTCTTTAATTGTACTTAAAATCAACTGCTCCAAATCCTAAACAGTGTCTTTACTCCCTCTACTTCTGGTACAGTTAGCATTGAGGTTTCCGTCTATATACAAATGTCTTCCAGAACATGGTAAATCAATGTAAAGTAATGCGGCAATGCACGGAATCATATTATAAGATCAGAGAAGAAAGTTTATTTACCTGAAGACATGTGCTACATTCCCAAAGACAAAAAGGTGGATAGAACTATAGCTTTCTGAACAGCCTTATTAGTAACTACTTACAAATGTGTTGGTTTTGCTTTTTTAAAATATTGAACACTTCACAAATTTGGGAGTCATCCTTGTGCAGAGGGTCATGCTAATCATCTCTGTACCGTTCCAATTTTAGTATATGTGTGGCCAAAGTAAGCACACAAAAAAAATGATTTTGTAAATTATTACCTGATTTGGGAGGGACTGGAAAGCATTATGCTTAGTGAACTAACTCAGTCCCAAAAGGATAAATACTGTATAAAATCATTATTGTAGAATGAGTATAAGGATCTAAGAGGGGTGGGAGAGGCTGGAAGCAGATAGATGTAGATGTGCAGGGGGAGGAGAGAATTAATCATCAGGTTGTACAATTTGATGGGTGGAGGATGAGAGAAATTGAAATAATTTGTTTGAATTCATACTGAATTTTATAAATAAACTAGTGGAAAATAAAAAGACAGAAAAAAAAAACACAACAAAAACCCAACACTGAAATTGTCAATGATTTCATATTACCTGGATCCACAACCAACAACCTTGGCACTAGCAGTCAAGAAATCAAAAAACATGTTGCTGTCAAGGATCCCTAAAGGAGCTGTCGAGAAACAATGAAAACAGTTAAAAGACCAAGGTTCCTCTGATTCAATACGTCATCTTTTTATCCATTTGCTACATGTCTGTGAGATAGAAAGAAAAAGTTTAGAGTCAGAAATAAAACTCAGTCCAAATTCTTACAATAGTTCTGGTACATTTTATTTCTTAAGTAGAATCAATATTGTAAAAAAAGCAAGGGTGATGTTATTGTTGTTATGGGCCAGCAAGTCAACTACAACTCATAGCAACATTATGTACAATGCCTCCAAACCCTGCTCTATCTTGAGCTAATTTCACAATCTCTGACACACCTACCCTTATTACTCCAGTCACTGTGTCAATCTGTCTCATCTGAGGTTTTCTTCTCTGCACTGTCCTTCCACCCTAATAAGTATGATATCCTTCTCCAAGGACTGGTCTTTCCTGGCAACATACCCTAAGTATGTGAGACAGACCCTCAAAACCCTTGCCTCCAAGGAGCTGCTTGGTTTACTCATCTCAAAGACATATTTTTTAGTTCTTTTGATAGTCTGTGGTATATTCAATACTCTTCTCCAGCACCATAACTCAAAGGCATTAATTTTTCTTCTGTCACTTTTCTGGTCATTGTCCAGCTCTCTGATGCATAGCAAGTAACTGATCATACCTTGACTGATGTGCACCTTAGTCTCTATAATTACCTCATTGCTCTTTAGCATTTTGGAGTGGGCCCAGACAACAGATTTTTCTAATGTATATTGGGAAAGGTGTATGCCAGGGTTGTGTCCTATCTCCATACCTTTGTCAACCTGTATGCCCAGCAGATTATCCAAGAGGCTGGGCTCAATGAGGAGAAGCGTGGCATTAGGATTGGTGGAAGACCTATTAACAATGTGCATTATGCAGTTGACATAACCCTGTTCACTGAAACTGAGGAGGACCTCATGCACTTACTGCAGAGGGTCAAGGACTGCAGCTTTCAGTATGTACTGAGGCTCAATGTCAAGAAGACAAAGATTCTCACCACTGGACCAATAGGTAGCATCAGGATGGATGGCAAAGAGATTGAGATTGTTCATAGCTTCAGTTTGCTCGGCTCCATGGTGAACACTCTTGGC
>NW_006399835.1:7441920-7442969 GCF_000299155.1 Elephantulus edwardii | reverse complement strand
AGTACCCATGGTATCAGCATTGAGAAGATTGAAAGACATGTTACACTGGGAAAGTCTGAATTCAGAGACCTCTCCAATTTACTCTGAGGAGCAATAATGTCAGTTTGAGGACTAAGGTACAGCTGATTTAGGTCTTTTCAATCATTTACTATGCATCTGAGAACTGGACAGGAAATAAAGATGACAAAAGAAGAATTGATACCTTTGAGTTGTGGCTCTGGAGAAAAATACTGAGTATCCCATAGACTGTAAAAAGAAAAAAAATAGTTATATCTTGAAGAAGGAGAATCCAGAGTATTTCTTGGAAGTAAGGATGGTGAAACTTCGTCTCACATACTTCAAGGATGGTACTAAGAGAAGATTTTCCTTAGAGCAAGACACCATGCTTAGAAAGGTGGAATGATGCAAATGAGATGAAGACCAAAACCCACGTGGATTGGCACAGTGCCTTCAACAATGAACTTGAGTATCTCAGATTTTGTGAGGTGACATAAGATAGGAGAGGGTTCAGATTTGTTATTCGAGTTGTTCTTGACTTGACTGCAACTAACAATAACAAGATCACGTATATATGTGTAGACTAGTGTGAAGAGATTGAGAATGTTAACAGCTTCAGTTTTCTTGGCTCTGCAGTCAACACCTTTGGTAGCAGCAGCCAGAAAATTAAAAAATTAATTACGTTAGGAAAATCTGCTGTAAGAGACCTCTCCAAAGTACTGAAGACCAATGATGTCAGTCTGGAGACGAAGGCACACCTGATACAGGCCATGGTCTTTGCAATTACTTGCTATGCATCTGAAAGCTGGACAGTGACAAATGTTGATAGAAGGATAGTTTATGCCTTTGAGCTGTGGTGCTGGAGAAGAGTATTGAATATACCATGCACTGCTAGGAGAACAATCAAGTCCATCCTGGAGAGGGTGAAGCCATGTTGCTCCTTGGAGGCAAGGATTCTGAAGCTTTATCTGACATATTTTAGACATGTTGCAAGGCAGGATCAGTCCTTTGAGAGGGATGTCATGCTTGGGAGGGTGGAGGGACAGTGCAGG
>NW_006399835.1:7435558-7436915 GCF_000299155.1 Elephantulus edwardii | reverse complement strand
AGAGTAGAGGGACAGCGCAGGAGGGGAAGACCCTCTATGAAGTGGATTGATTCAGTGACTGGGGTAATCAGGATGGGTGTGTCAGAGGCAATGCGATTGGCACAGGATAGAGCAAGGTTTAGGGCTGTTGTACATAGGGTCGCTATGAGTCGCAAACGACTCGACAGCACATAACAACAACAATTAGTCCTTTGATTCCTTGGATGCTGAGGTCAAGGATTTAGGGATAACCATATCTGACTTTTACCAGCTTTACAAAGAAGAACTAACCCTATTAACAATAGCCACAATACAAAATCAATTCCCATGAGGTTAAATGTTTCCCATTCTCCTCTTCTAACCCTTTTGACTTGTCCTAAATCCTATCCTACTGCTCTACTGGATCCAAAATCTGATGTGATAGCTCACAAACCACACAGAACTGTATTAGGGAAGTCAAAAGGCTATAAATCAAATTAGTCTCAGATTACAAACAATAAGCTAGGACAACTTCCAAAATGTGTTCACAGGCGTCTCAGCCTGGAGCCTCTTGACTTTAGGTCAGTGTTATAAAGTTCTTAGTCATAAAAATTGTGCCTCTCCCCCACAATCCTCCAACAAACTTAAACCAATGGCTCTTTGCTCTGGTACAACATCTTAGCAGTCTCACTAACCACTCAGTCATTCATTAGGTCTCTGGTTTCCCACTGTAGCTGGTATGGCTGCTGTAGCATGGCTGCTGTAGGCACTGTTCCAAGGGATGCAATACATCTTCTATTTATTCTTTACTGGTGGTAAGGCTGTTCAACGTAGAGGCAAACCTAGCCAGTCCCTTGGGTAGGTTAACAGACCCTGTTCACTTATTCCCGCCCATCCACACGGCAAAGCCAAATTCAACGACTAGGAAAATTATATTGAACAATAAATCCTTATCACCACAAAGACCAATGATAGTATTTCTTTTGGGGGGATAAAGAACATTAATGATTTATAAGTCCATAGTTCGAAGGTCACTTATATGTGTTCTTTGTCTATGCTTTGATTCTGTAAAATTTACAACAAATGACACATACAGAAGACTGCTACAATTTATCCCAATGACAAGACAGACAATTTTAAATCTTGTGTGGTAATTTGTAATGAATTTTGAACTCAGTGTAGAAGTAGATGAAGCAAAATGAGAGTATAGCTGACTATACAGGGATCAGTTCTATACTGTGGTTGTTGTTGTCTGGGAAAATTCCCCTCTCTGGAGCTGCCAGAGGTCAGACTCAGCCTTCCTTGTGTTGTCATTACCAGTGCTTCAGACTCAAAGAAACATGGAATTTTATAAACTTGGAGCTTGAGTATGGCTGACTAAAATTGTTGTTGTTGTTGT
>NW_006399835.1:7416537-7431133 GCF_000299155.1 Elephantulus edwardii | reverse complement strand
AACAACAACAACAACATAGCTAAGGGGAGAGAATGAACATGAAACAAAAAATAAAATTTTGTTGATGTTTATGTGTTAAGTTTCTTGTTGAATTAACTTTATCAACATTGCTATTTCTTTTATGTTTCTTCTGTGTAGTAGTGTTGTTGTTATGTGCTGTTGTGTTGCAGCTCATAGTGGCCCTATGTACAATAACCTTGTAACCTGCTCTATCCTGTTCCAACTTCACTGTCTATGACACACCTATCCTGACCACCTCAGTCACTGTATAAATCCATCCATTGATGGTCTCCCTCTCTTCATCCCTATATCCTTCCGAGTATGATGTCCATCTCCAAGGATTGGTCCTGCCTTGCAACATGCCCAAAGTATGTCAGATAAAGCCTCAGAATCCTTGACTCCAAAGAGCAGCCTGGCTTCACACTATCTAGGACAAACTTGTTTGTTCTCCTTGTAGTCCATGGAATGTATATTTTAAAATACATATTGAATGATACAATGTTAAGAAATATTGTAAAAATGATTAATATTTTCTTGATTTAATGTTAAAATACGTTGTAAAAATTACTAACTTATCTAAATTTAATCAATGAGATGTGGTAAGATTTTTCTTAAAAGTGAATATTACTATGTGGTATAATGACAGGATACATTGAAATTTAGAGGAAGAGTGTAAGCCTACATTCAACTCATGCTTAGTTTGATGTGTGCAAAGGGAAAATTTGCTCTAAAGGAATGCTTGCTAAAAGTAGTAGAATTTTATATAAAGCATGGAACTTGGTCTGGGAAAGATTAAGCTCTACTAGTACTCTGGAGAGAGTTACATTTGAAAGAAGAAATGTAGAAAAAGAAAGATTTTGCTAATCTATTGAAACAAGATAAACATAGCCCTCTCCCAGAGACTAGAGGCCCTCTCCATGACTTGAAGTTAAAGGAATCTGGTGAGACTGCTTAATTCATGGGGAACACATAGGTTCACTTGGTGAGTGGTAGTGGGAGACATCAAAGCACCACTTTCAGATCTTGAAGTCAAAGGTAACTGGTGAGTATTCTCAACTCATGGTGATCACTTGAATCCACCTGATGAGTGGAAGGGGACGCATGCAGCAATGAAGAGTCAGGCTGAATTTGCATGTATCCTTTTAGTACTGTCTACCTAGAATGATGAATGATGGATAAATGAAGAAGGCTTTCTGGTCTGTGGAGCAGGAAGTCCTGAGGATCCCTGATGTGTTTACGTAGTCCATGCAGGGCTAAGATAAAGTGAAGGGATCAGCCACTCTGAAACACAGGATGAACGCTGAAACGTGGATTCCTGAGCTTTTCACTGATGCCCATTCGAACCATGGATGGCTGAGCATGGCCAAAAGTCAACTAGATGAAGAGATATTTCATTCTGTGGACTAGTGTTGAATTCTATAATCTATTTGTTTGCTCTGGACTGGACCTTTGCTCATGGATTCATATGCTCAAGATTTCCAAATAGAACAGAACATTTTTCAGAGAAAGAGACATGCTTGTTTTGTTAGAGTACTGGTTTAAATAGTAATGGGAAAATCAGAAACTGGCTATCTAAAATAGGAATATTAAAGCATGGAGTGTGAAGTAGCTGCCTTTCAATTATATACTTTCCTTTCCCAATGATTATTACTGTCATTGTAATGGAAACATTAATCCTTCAAATATGAAGGCCAATGACTAGAAAAGCCAGGGGTGGTCTGCAGTGTTAAGATTTTTAAGAATGGCTTTTCTATCCATTCATTGCCTCAGCATCCCCATGGGCATGATTTCCAGTCGCCTCAAATGTAGAAGCACTATTCAATGTTGATTAACATCTTCAACATCATCAATAACTGTGAGGCCAACAGGTGAGAGAGAGCCAATTAGACAACGGGGGAATGCAGCGAGGCATAGCCTGATGGAATCAGGGCCAGAGCCCTAATGAGGCGGAGCCTCAACAGAAGGTAAGGAAAAGACAGATAAAACAGCACACATCCTTCAGGACCAGAAGTTCTTATATCAAAAGTACCTTGCTATTTCCTAAATTAATTAAGGGACAGAGAAGCTGTCTGAATTAATTGAGGGACCTTGTTTAGTTGCTAACCTGGTTTGGGACTGCTATTTACGTAATATCGACCTTTATTGTGTGATATCCTTTGCCACGTACATACACATCTGTTTTCCTAGCAATCCCCACAACTGCGAGTAAAAAGAGATTCTGTAAAGCCTGTGTGATAATTTGCACCAAATTTTGGATCCAATGATTAGAAGAAGTAGGTGCAACAGAATGAGGTCCTATTTGACCTTGTATGAATCAGTTTTATAATGTGGATGTTGCTAAAGGGGAATGTTCTTCACTGTGTAGTTAGCAGAGGTTGGATTTGGACTTCCCCACAACGTTGGTACATTCATACAATGATTACTAAGCAGCATTGAAAAAGTAACTAAGAATCCATGCAACATTGCATAACTTGGGTTAATCTAGAAGTCATTAGGCAGAGTGAAATGAGTTAGTTACAAAAGGATAAGTAATTTATTTGCCCACTGTCATAAAAAGCTAAAGAAAGGTTCATACATAAAATCACTCTAGTCTGGCTACCATGGAGGACATCAGGTTCGAAAATCAGTTCATAGATAGCAAATACTCATTAATATGAATAACAGAAAGATAATATGAAATAAATGGATGATTAGACTTTGTATGTATTATAATTAATGTTACAGACTAAATTAAATGTGCATAACTGTTGATTGAAAAAACAATAGATTGAAAAAACTGTTGATTGAAACAACAATAAAATTTCACTTAATGTTTAAACTTTCAGAGTTTACAAGTGGGAAAAAACCACTTGTATTTCTTTACAAGAAATTTTAAAAACTAACATTTATAGAATTTTATAAGAAATAATGAGAGACTAGATTTAAAATTTCCAGAACATGATAGGTACTTCAAGGTACATGTAACAAATCTCTCCAATTACTGACTTCTTTTTGCAGTCTTCCCTTCTCTAAGTCACAGATTTAACCAAAGTGGAATAAGTTTCCCCTGTGATTTTCATTAAGTATTCTATTTGACTGATGTTACGGCTTCAGTCTTGATACCCTTGTATTGGAGAACATGTGTTAAGTATTCTTTTAGCAGTCTGCCAAATTAATTCAATTGCATGTTTTGGAACACTAGACATCTATTTACTTAAAGTAAAATGGATCATCAAATCGTCACTAATCAGCTTGATTTATGTGTAACAAATACACTTACAAACATCACTAGATAACTAAAGTTACCGCTAACATTTCTGATTAAATAAAACTAATAAAACAAATGATAGGTTACATGTTCAACTTTTGAAACTTACTCACTGAATTCTACTCTATTATTGTCATTATTAACCATCAGGTTGGCTGCGATTCATAACGACCCTATGTACAACAGACCTAAACCTTGCTCTATCCTGTCCCAATCTTGTCTCCGACACACCTAAACCCATTACCTCAATAACTGAATCAGTCCATCTCATCGAGGGTCTTCCTCTCCTGCACGGTTCCTCTACCCTCCCAAGCATGATGTCCCTGTCAAAGGATTCGTCCCTCCTTGTAACATGTCCAGAATATGTCAGATGAAGCTTCAGAATCCTTGTCTTCAAGAAGCAGCCTGGGGTCAACCTCTCCAGGATAAACCTGTTTGTTCTCTTAAAAGTCCACTGTATATTCAATTCTTTTCTCCAACACCACAACACAAAGGCATCAATTCTCTTTCTATCATCCCTATTCATTGTCCAGCTTTCTGATGCGTAGAAGTGATTGCAAAGACCATGGCCTATATCAGGCACACCTTATTCTCCTGACTGACTTTGCTGTTCTTCAATATTTTGTATAACTCTACACACCCAGAAATATATTTTTCTTAATTCGGATAACATTAACCTATCAACTATCCTAATAATCACTGAATTAAACTCTGTGCACATAATGAAATAATAGGTATACATATTTTATGAACCTAGTTAGAATTAAGTTTGTGAAAATTCACAAAAATATTAAGAATGACTGTAAGACTTCGAGATTGTCTAACTTTGGATTTCCTGAAACTAGAAATTATATGATATAATATTAAGAATGTTACAAACACCTACATTTAATGGGAAAACCATTATATATTTGAATATTGCTGGATTTAGGTATTTTAAAATCATTCTAGTGAAGATATGTAATGAGCATGTAGAACTGTTGCTTAGGGGGAACACCTGGTTAGATGCAAATTTGTGAAGTATCTGTACATAGAGGATAATAGATATTAAATGTAGGTATCAATAGCTACTGAAAATTTACAGAAAAAGAAGTAAAATAGGACTTGATGAAAGCTCCAAAGAGCTCCAACGATGACTAGGTAAAAAAGCAAAAGAGAATTTAAAACAAAACAAAAGGCCCATGAAACTACAAATTCACTGCTGTGAAATAAATTTTTTACTCATAATGGCCTTTCTCTGAATTTGGAGGCTGTAAATTTTATATGAAGACACTATCCTATCTCCTCCAGAGAAGCTGTTGGATTTCAGTTTCTGAAATTTCATTTAGAATAATACTAAGGCAATTTAACACCAAAGTTCCCAGGACAATATAGTTTTAGAAGCCAATGGTTACAATAGCATCTCTTTCTGGGCTGGAGTGCTCATGCAGGTGAACTCTGATACTTGAATTCTTCTCAGAAGCTGAGAGGTATATAACTGTGAGGCTAGTAAAAACCATTTAACTCACAGGCTACATAAATAATTGTGTTCTCTTGTTGTTTATTATATAGTTTATAGATTTTTTTGCTTGGAGGCAGAAGTCAAATGAAAATTTGAGTTTTAATCCCCTCTTGAAACTTGTTGCTGTTGTTAGATGCCATTGACATCTTTGACGTACTAAAGTCCATTGTTATAGTTACTGTATCACATTACCTGGTTGAGGGTCCTCTCATCCTTCACCATCCCTCCAGCTTTCCAAATATGATATTCCTCTCCGAGAAATAACCTCTCCTAGCAACATGTCCAAAATAAGTAAAATGAAACTTTATCATCTTTGATTCCAGGGACCTCTCTCGTTGCACCTTCTTCAAGACAAATTTGTTTGTTCTTTTGACATTCAATGGGATATTGAGTACGCTTCTCCAATATCACAGCTCAAAGTCATCAATTCTTCTTCTCTAATCTTAACTCCTTGGCCACCAGCCTATTCATGTAAATTATTCAGACACTTTAGAAGTTGTTATCATGTCATGTTTAAATTATGAAATAGTTGTTATTGTTGTTAAGTGTCATCAAGCTGATTCCAAATCATATTAGTCTATGCATAACAGATCAAATTCCTGCCCAATCCTGCACCATTTTTTACAATCACCAATGTGTACAAGCCCGTTGTTGCAATCACTGTTACTACATCATACCGAGGATTTTCTTCTCCTTTGCTGACTTTCTAATTTTCCAAACATAATTTTTCTCCAGGCACTGAACAATGCTGACACTATTCCCAGAGTTAAATGTCATTATCCTTACTTATAAGGAGGATCCTGATTGTATTTCTAAGACAAATTTTTGTTCTTTTTGGCAGTCCAAAGTATATTCAACATATATAGAGAATAATATAGTTTAATAAATACCTCAGTTCTTCCATCTTCCTTACTCATTGTCTAACTTGCTGAAGCATATGAAGCACTTGGAAACACACCGAATAAATCAATCTCACTTTGATCTTTAAACTGAAATCCTTGCCTGGAAAATAGCAAATAGTAAATGTTTTTCTTGTTATTATGTGCCATTGAGTCATTTACGACTCATAGTGATCCTATGTAGAACAGCTCTGAACCGTGCTTTATCCTAAGCCAATTTAATTGTCTCTGACACACCAACCCCATAACTCTAGTCAATACAGCTAATTGAGGGTCTCCCTTTCTTGTGCTTTCCCTCCTCCCTTCCAAGCATGTTGTCACTCTCCAATGACAGATCCCTCCTTGTCACATGCCTGAAGTATGGCAGATGGAGTTTCAAAATTGTTGCTACCAAGGAGCAGCCTAGTTTCACCCTCTTCAGGATGAAACTGTTTGTTTTATTAGCAATCCATAGTATGTTCAATACTCTTCTCCATCACTACAACTCAAAGGTATCAATTCTTCTTCTATCATCCTTAGTCATTGTCAAACTCTGATGCATAGCAAGTAATCGTGAAGACCATGTCCTGGATCAAGCACATCTTAGTCTCTAAACTGACATTATTATTCTGCAGTACTCTAGAGAGGTCCCTGACAGCATATTTTTCCAATGCAATTCATCTTTTGATTTCCTGACTGCTGGTACTAAGACTGTTGATTGTGGAGCCAAGTAAACTGAAGCTGTTAATAATCTCAATTTCTTCACCATCTATCATGGTTTTGTCAATTGGCACAGTTGTAAGAATCTTTGTTTTCTTGATGTTGAGCTTCAATCGATATTAAATGCTGCAGTTCCTAACTTTTAACAGTAAATGCTTTAGATCCTCCTCAGTTTCAGCAAGCAAGGTTGTGTCATCTATGTAACACAGGTTGCTTATGAGCCTTCCTCCAATCCTGATGTGATATTCCTCATCAGATAGTTCGGCATTTTAGATGATCTGTTCTGCATATAGTATTGAATACATACTCAATAATGAGGGCTATCTTCAATACCTTGCCAGCTCTTGCTATTGTTAGATGCCATCAAGTTAAAAATGGCTCATAGCAATCCTCTGAACAACATATCTGAACCTATCTACTTTGTATCATCCTCAAAATCTCTAGTACACTCAAACTCATTGCTACACATCACTGTGTCATTCCACCTGGGTGATGGTCCCCTTCTCTTTTGCCATTTATCTACCTCCCCAAGAATGTATGTGAGACAATGCTTTATCATCTTTGCCTCTAAGGAGCATGTTGATTGTACATTCTCCAACACTTATCTGTTTGTTCCTTTGGTAGTCCATGGGATGGTAGTACTCTGTATAAATTATTCTCTGTCACTCTTATTCATTGTCCAGCTCTCATCAGGATAGCAAGTGAATAAAAAGACAATGGCCTGAATAAGGTGCACCTTAGTCCTCAAACTAACAACATCACTCCTCAGAAATTTGGAGAAGCCCCTGATTGTAGATGTTCCTGGTGCAATAGGTTTTCTGATCTTCGACTGCTAGTACTAAGTTTATTGACTGTGGGTCTAAGTAAGAGGTAGGCATTGACATGTTTTATCCACTATCATAATGTTGTCTATCGGCCCAGTGATGAAATTTTTTTCTTTTCTTGATGTTGAGATGCAATCTATATTGAAGGCTGAAGTGTTCAGTCTTCTATAGTAAGTATTTGAAATCTTCCTCACTTTTAGTAACCAAAATGGATGTCAGAAGAGACTAAAAATTGCTCTAGAGCATAGAGAAACTAAAACAAAGGGAAGAGATGTTGAAATAAAAAATCTTTCTTTTTAATATTGTTACTGTAGTTTTAATAAATCTGTTTCCTCTTTCTAATTCCATATACAGATATTATGTTAATGATTTTATGACACTTGTTTTTCTTTTTTATTTTTTTAAACTTAAATTTATCATTAATTTCAGTAAAAATTTAGAGACTTTGGATTTCCATTCATTCATTGTTGCATGAAAATATTTCAAAGAGAAGTTTGAGAAGACAAAGCAAACCATTTCAATGGAATGTGCAGAGACTCAGATAATTGGATAATAAAAGAGAAGAACTCATTTGGCATTTCTCAAGCTAAAAGAACTAAAAACAAATTCAACCCTTGACTTATAATACTTGAAGACGCCATGAGCAAAATTTGGAATGATTTATGAAGCATCAAAAGAAGATCGAGAAGATATGCAGAATCATTGTACCAAAAAGAACTGGTCAAACCTGAAATATTTCAGGAAATACCATATGATGAACAGTCAATGGTAATGAAGAAAGATGGTAGACCTGCAATGAAAGGACTGGCAAAAAATAAAGCCTCAATATTTCAAATGACAGAGGCAGCCCTGGATGAGCTCACCTGTCCATACAAGAAAATTGAAGGAGCACTTTCTAGTCGACTAACGATATGCATATTTTTAAAAAGATCCACATCTGTTCCCATTCCCAAGAAAAGTGATCCCACAGAACAGAGAAGTTATCAAGCAATATCATTAATATCACATACAGGCAAAATACTGCTGAAGATTATTCTAAACAGCTAGAACAATGCACAGACAGAGAGCTGTCAGGAGATTTAGCAGGCTTTAGGAGAGGCCGTGCCATCAGAGATAGCATTGCTGGTATCGGACGGATCATGGCTGAAAGCAAAGAAAACCAGAGAATGTCTACTTGTGTTTTATTGACTATATAAAGGCATTTGACTTTATACGGATCATAACAGATTACGACTAACATTGAGAGAAATAGGAGTTCTTGAACACTTAATTGAACTCATGAGAAACTTATTTACCTAGACCTGTAGGCTGTTGCGTGAACAGAGAATAGGAACATTATATGGTTTAAAATTAGAAAAAGGCATGTGTCAGGGTTGTATCCTTTATCCATACCTTTTCAATCTATATGCTAAACAAAATATTTCGGAAGCTGGACTCTAAGAAGAATATGCTATCAGTACTAGAGGAAGACTCATTAATAACCTTTGTTATGATGCTGATCCAACATTGTTTGCTGAAACAAGAAGAACTAAATGAGGAGAACTCACCAACCCTTAAAACACCTCTGTTTTATTATTTCCATTTAATATAAAAAGACCGTAATCAAAAAAGAGTTAAACAATTGGCTATATCACAGATGTTCAAAGGTGATATTCCTAAAATCCAATTAATGACAGAAATGTGTACTGCAGCCACTAAAAAAATTAAACAGTGATATTCAATTAATATTTTCCTTCTTACTCAGCTCATATTTTTTTCTAATTAGAGTAAAGTTTTTTGTATCTTGTTTTCAAATAAATGACTGGGTTTTACTTGTTCTACATAATTTTTGTATTCCCAGAAACTAGGAGAATGGCCTGCAAAGTGTCAGTCTTTTCTAAGTTATGGGCTTTTAAGGTATCTTGGCGACATAGTTATTTGTTTGGCTGCCAACTGAAAGTTTGCTAATTCCAGTCCACAAGCTACTCTGCAGAAGAAAGATGAGGTGGTTTCTTCCTACAAAGATTTCCAGCCTTGTAAACTGAATCACCATAACTTGATAGCATAAGGCTATGTTTGGTTAAAAGTAGGTGCAGAACGTATTTAAGGAAAGTATTTCTATTTAAGGAAAAGGCAATCTTAACACAAGGCACTATGTAAAAGGTGAAATTTAATCAAGGTTTGGGGGTTTTATTTTAAGTTTTAGAAAAAACATATTAATTGAAGTTTTAGAAAAGTGTGTTTAAATGGGCAAGTGTGAGTAAATTGAGAGTAGGGGCAGTCAATATCATAGGCATGTTGTTGTTAGGTGCCGTGGAGTCATAGACAACTCATAGCGACCCTATGAACGAAGGCCTGAGCACTGTTCATAGAGTTTCCGGAGGCAAGCCATTTCGAAAGTGGATGCAATACTCTAGGCTCAGCTGATGGTAGAAAGGTTAAATGCTTGATTATTAGGTTGGTGGTTCAGAACCACCCAGAGGTACCAGGAAGGCAGACCTGAGGGTAAGCATCTGAAAGCTCACAGCACGGACAGTTTAGGGGCAGTCAGTTCCACAAGAGGTCCCTATGAGTCAGACTGGACTCCACGGCAACAAGGGCAGTGCTGGGGAACGGAGCCCTTTCACATGGTGATGGGGCGAGGCCTAGAGTCCAGGCTGCTCCATCTGCCCAAGTCCAGCAGACAGTAGGTTTCCAGGGCAGGTGTGGGCACTGAGTGCATTGCTCTAGAGCATAGCTTATGCAAAAATTTAGACTGGCTGAAATGTGGTAAGTAATAGAGGTAAAAACTTCATCAATGGATTATTGTTGCTGTTGTTTATTGTTTCCAAGTCTAGGATGACTCATAATGACCCTATGAACAAAAGGCCTGAAGCTTTTATATAACTATCATTGTTTTTCCTGGTTCATATCATTTGCAGATACATGTGGTTTAGGAAGTGGATGTCACTCTTGCTTCCAAACCTGTCTTAAACTGGAAGCTCCACCAAACACTGTCCACCATGAACAGCCATATGAAATTTGACCTCCAATGGCACAAGGTTCAACTTCACAGCAAACCCAGAATACCTTATTACAGAATTGACAGAACACTGTATAACTTGGAATGTTCCTCCAAACTGAAATAACAATAGCAATAGGTCCTCATGCACAACCAAAGTGCAAATACAAGGACCATCATAAAGTTTCCAGAGGCATGTGGTGTAGGAAGCGGATGCCACTCCTGCTTCCAAACCTGAATCAGTTCAGGAGCTACACCAAGCACTGTCCATGATTGATAGCTAATTATGGTGTTTGACCCACCCATGGTATGGTTGTTCATCATTGCAGCAACTTTATTACTTCAGTAAAGCAAATAGACCTCTGCTATACCACTTAAAAGAATGTTCATCCCCAAATCAATTAACATTTGGCTAGAGGAGTGTGTTAAACATTGCACAATGAAAAGATTCAAATTCATTAACCTTGCTCTGGACATAAACTGTCAATCAAAAAGTTTTAAATTATGTTCTCTGAATTGCCAGGAACATAGTAGAAAAACCACATCTGACATCTCCATGAACTACACTCTCAGGAATAACATGTTGTTGTTGTTGTTAGGTGCCTTTAGGTTGAGTCCGCCTCATAGTGACCCTGCGAAGAAAAGATCTGAACCGTGTTCTGTCCTTCACCATCCTGACACTTCCTGACACACAAGAGTCCATTGCAACAGTCATTGAATAAATCCACTTGGTTGAGGGTCTTTTTCTCCTTTGCCAACCCTCTGCCTTTCCCAACATCATGTCCTTCTCCAAGGAACAGCACCTCCTAGCAACATGTCCAAAGTCTTTGAGGTGAAGCCTCAGATAGAGGTCAAAGAAAGTGAAGACTGCCACCAAGCTGAATGATACAGTGACTTCCACAATGGGATTGAGCATAGTAGATTGTGAGGATGGCACAAAGTTTAGATCTGTTTTCATCACTATCAATCACAGGCAACTCGATGGCACCCAACTGCAAAAAAAAAAAAAGAAAAAAAAAAGGCTTTACTATTTACTGGTGGCCTAGTGGTGAGAAGTTGCTAGCCACAATTTTTTGTGATCCACACAGTAAAATGTATTTGCATAGTTGATGAAACACAAATAGATATTCCTCTGGTACTCTGCTTTCAGCTAAGTTCCATCTAACAACAGCTATCATGTTCCTAGTGCAATAGCCTCTTCTAAACCCTGTTTGCACATCTGGGCAGTTCTATGTTGATGTATTATTCTAATACTTTTGAATAATCTTCAACAGGATTTTGCTTGCATGTGATAGTAAGGATACTGTTTGGTAATTTCCACACTATATAGGATCACCTTTTTTTGGAAAAGGAATAAATATGCATCTTTTCCAGTCAGTTGACCAGGTAGTTGTCCTCCAGATTTCTTGGCACAATTTGGTGACCATGACCAGGGCAGCATTTGTTTGTTGAAATAGGTCAATTGCTATTCCACCAAGTACTGAGGACTAGTCCGCCAAGTCATTTTTGTATAGTGACTTTGTGTTCCCCTTCAATCTTCTTTTTTTTTTTTTACAATTTTATTTATAACAATATGTGTTATTTAGTTGTAAACCTTCAATCTTCTTTTGATGCTTCCTGAGTCATTCAATATTCTGTGTACAATATCCTTAAGTTTTACAACTCTTGGCTTGAATTTGTTCTTTAGTTCTTTCAACTTAAGAAATTCCAAGTGACTTTGTCTTTTTTATTTTCTGATTCCAGCTCTGTATGCATTTTGTTATAATTCTTTGCTTTATCTTCCTGAGTTTCATTTTGAAATCTGTTCAGCTGCTAAACTTCTTCGTTACTTCCATTTGTTCTGGCTTCTCAGCTCTCAAGTTCAATATTCAAAATATCTTTTCTTATAAATAAAAAATAAACTCATATTGATTTGCTTACAAAGGTAGTCCACATTGTGTCCTGCACTACTCTTCATTCCTGTTGTTTCATGCTATTATTCCCTTTCACTATATTTTATAAGATTAATTAACATTCTCTTTTTTAACTATTTTATTATTATCTCCCCCGCCCCAATTTCTCTTGTATTTTATATTCTGGTAATAGCCAACTATTTGTGGCTTATCTTTGCCTTTGGTCATGTGCTGAAATTATTTCTGACCATCTGTGCTACTGTCAAGCTTTTCTTCAGGTGCCATGTTTCCCATCAGATCTTATTTAATCTGTGTAGCCTTCCTTGACACACTTCATCACACACAAGGGATTTTTCCATGGACACAATGCGTTTTCAGTATACTTAATAGCATTTTACTAAGTGTTGTAATTTTGTCAGTATGCCCTCTTCCCCGGAGACTCTAAGAGTACTAGTAGTCTTCTTAATTTTAGGTCAGCAATAGTCCTTGTCAGACATTGTCCTTGTCACATATAAGTTTGTCTTAAAACATGCCTTTAACAAATGAGTCATTAAATTAAGGAACACCATTTGACTTAGAGTTTTGTACTTCCCACTTAGTATTATGAGATGATACCGATGATGATTATCATCTTCCCATTTTTCTCAGACCTAATGCTTCTCTATCATTTCATCAAATTAGATTTATCTAGATTAAAAAGGAAGCACAACATTATGCAACTGAAAAGAGGGCTACTCACCATTAAAGGAGATTCACTAGAAAGATTCTCTGAAAAAAGATGTGAGAATTCATAAACAAATGATATTAACTCACTCAATAAATCACCAACACTGTCTTATAATAAGGACTTAAACAGGATTCATTTTTAAAAGGATTTGGGTACATAATTGTAAAAACCTTTACTACGAGCACCTCCCAGAGGGAAAATATAACTTTTTAGTCCAGGAGCAATTAATATTACACAACCAATTTATCCTAGGAAGGTTGTGGGACCAAACAGAAAGCACTGAGATTATATCATGACAATATGAAGGTGCCACAGGAACATTTTACCCATTGATAATTTTACTAAGAGTTCATAATTTTCTAATACTAACACAAAACTTTTCTTTTACTTTCTTTTTCTGAGATCCACTTAGGAGTAGACATTGTTCTATGTGGGTTTGGTTTTGAGCCTACCATTTTCAGGCTCTGCGGTACAGAGAAAATTACTTATCTTGCTACAATAGTACTATTTGTACAATAACAATAGGAATAGAGTCTACTTAATGATGTTTTTTGGAAGTTATATAATATATAGTAAGAATTGGGGTGTGTGCATGTGTGTGTGTGTGTGTGTGTGTGATAAACACATAAGAGTGCATATAATGTTTATTTTTAATTTATAATATTTGTGAATAATTTTTCACCTGAGTGGAATACTGAGCTAGACAGGAATTTCTACAGAGACTTTATACAGCCTTAAATATATAAATAAATACTGATGCCAATATTTCAGAGTATACTAATGAATGTTTATTGAATATGTAACGCATTCAATAAGGAATTATTTTAAAAGAGACAGTTTCCTTCGAAGGAAAACTATATCTCAGCTAATTTCATAGATTTTTACAATTCTGACATCTGTTGGAACTTCAGTGGTGCCTCCTTCCAGCATGATTGTCACTAAAGCCTTTCTTTAAAGCTCCTAAAAGGATACTGTTCTGAAATTAAACAGCAGGAGCACATTTTTCATAGATATACATGTGATTGAGTCAGTTGTTAGAATTGCCCCACTACCTGTAAACTGTGCATTGAAAATTTGAGATTGGAGTAAGCAGTATTTGTGTTTAATTATTACTATTACTTTTCTGAACTTAAATGTATGAACTTAATATTATAAAATGTAAAACTGAAAAGTTTACATACGAAACTCCATTTATGTCCCAGCTATTTCATGATATCATAGATCTGAATAAATAATTTTGTTTATACAAAGGTAAATGTTGATTAAGTTTGTTTATTATTTTATATTCCAATGATACGGATAGGCAGAACTTAACATTGTTGTTGTTGTTGTTATGTGCCGTCGATTTGCTTGTGACTCATAGCAACCCTATGTACAAAAGCCCTAAACCCTGCTCTATACTGTGCCAATCACACTGCCTCTGACACACCCATCCCAATTACCCCAGTCACTGAATCAATCCACCTCTTAGAGGGCCTTCCCCTCCTGCGCTGTCCCTCCACCCTTCCAAGCACGATGTCCCTCTCCAAGGATCTGTCCCTCCTTACAACATGTCCAAGGTATGTCAGATGAAGCCCCAGAATACTTGCCTCCAAGGAGCAGCCTGGTTTAACCCTTTCCAGGATGAATTTGTTTGTTTTCTTGGCAGTCCATAGTACATTCAGTTTTCTTCTCCAGCACCACAGCTCAAAGGCATCAATTGTCCTTCTATCCTCCCTAGTCATTGTCCCACTCTCTGATGCATAACAAGTGATTGCAAAGACCATGGCCTGTATCAGACGCACCTTAGTCTCCAGTGACACACTGTTGCTCTTGAGTACTTTAGAG
>NW_006399835.1:7404060-7416437 GCF_000299155.1 Elephantulus edwardii | reverse complement strand
GGTGCCAAGAGTGTTGAATGTGGAGCCGAGCAAACTGAAGCTGTGAACAATCTCAATCTCTTCGCCATCCATCCTGATGCTACCAATTGGTCCAGCGGTGAGAATCTTTGTCTTCCTGAGACTGAGCCTCAGTCCATACTGAAGGCTGCAGTCCTTGACCCTCTGCAGCAAGTGCAGCAGGTATTCCTCACTTTCAGCAAGCAGGGTTGTGTCATCTGCATAACGCAGATTGTTGATAGATCTTCCACCAATCCTGACACCACACTCCTCCTCATAGAGCCCAACCTCTCGGATAATCTGCTTTTCATACAGGTTGAAAAGGTATGGAGACAGGACACGTCCCTGGGGTACACCCTTCCCAATTTTGAACCATGCAGTGTTCCCCTGCTCTGTTCTGACAACTGCCTCTTTGTACAAGTATAGGTTTCGCAATAGCACGATTAAATGTTCTGGGATTCCCATTCTTCTCAGAGTCAGCCACAGTTTGTTATGATCCACGCAGTCAAATGTCTTTGCATAATCAGTGAAACACAGATAGATATTCTTCTGGTATTCCCTGCTTTCAGCTAAGATCCATCTAACATTAGCTACAATATCCCTAGTACTATGATCCCTTCTAAACCCAGCCTGGACTTCTGGCAGTTCTCTGATGATTTATTGTTCCAGTTGTTTTTGGATAATCTTCAGTAGAATCTTGCTTGCATGTGAAATCAATGATATTGTTCTGTAGTTTCCACACTCTGTTGGGTCACCCTTCTTTGGAATGGGAACAAATATAGATTTCTTCTAGTCAGTTGTCCAAGTAGTTGTTCTCCAGATTTCTTGGCACAAATTGTTTAGCACGTCCAGGGAAGCATCTGGTAGCTCAAATATGTCATGGTATACTATCTATTCCCATTCCCATTTTAAAAGTGGTGAAACAGACATAAAGTAATCAGTCTAAATCTAATGAAACCAAAGAGCTTCTTCATTGAAAATATAATTTAGGTTTTTAAACACCTCATTGTACTTGCATTAACTGTATCCTTTACTTCACATTCATATATACCTTTTTGTATTAAGTCTAGTATTTAACCCTGACAATATTAATCTGAAAGATCAACATTATATCGAGAGCAAAAACATTTTAGCCAAAATTTATAGTTCTCATCATAATTTTATTTAATGCCAATCAGGAAAATCTTAGTTAAGATATATTAATTCATAGAAACCTGAAAATTTTCCTAAGAAGTGTATCCAATAAAACACATTTCCAGAAAATAACACCTTCAAACTTTTAATATTTTTGAGCACTTCTCTTTCTTTGTACATATTGCTATTACTACTTACTACTACTGTTGAGTCAGAATTAACTCATATTTGGGCCTCCATTGGGGTTCTGAAGCTTAAAAATTAAACCAGAGTAGAATGGTCATCTTCTTCCTGTGGAGCTGCTAGTGGATATGAATCACCAGATTTTGACTTTGATTAGCAGTGCAATCCCCTTTATACTAGGTCACAAGACCTTCTTTTATTTATATAAACAATAAACTTTAAAACTTTCATTCTGAGACTTCTTTTACTCACTAATGTGACTCACGAACATAGATACCGAATGGAAATAATCTCTCTCACACACATGCCAGGACACAGATTATTCATTGTGGAAACTGGGAGGGGGAAAAAATAGCTTTGCCCTTTCCTGTATTGAACAATATTCATTTAATGGTTTTATAACCACAATAGACAGCAGGTAGTTAGGAGTGTAGCTGTCTGTCTGTTCTCTGGACTTACTGAATTATGTAGGCATCTCCAAAAGAGAAACCAAGTTTTTACACATTCAGTCTGATCACTAATGATTCATATTCTTGAGAAGGCCTCTATTTCTGCTTCTACACTTATACAAATGAGTTTAAGAGGAGATTAAAACAAGAGAAGAGTAAATTATTGGACTTTGTAAGATTTAGGAGGCATTGAATAGAATAATACAGTATTCTGGAGATTTAAGACATCCTCATGAGAAACAATAGGATTTCTTTTTCAGATCCTATGCGCTGCTCTTTTCTCCAAGTTAATTCCTTGGAATCCTGCCCTGCCTCCTAACACATAATACTTCCCCTGGTCTGTGTTCTTTCATATTTTCTTATCTTCCTGATAATTTCAAAATCCTTGGAGTGCTATTTATCTGCCTTTAGCCAAACAAGCTACCCACTAGGAAGTGCATAAAGACCACCCAGAGCATTTCAGCAGATTCTCCCAACAGTGAGCTGATGTTTGCTTGGCTTCAGGGGACTTTTGTATTAAAAAGTGCTGTCACATATTTTTAATTTCCCCAGTGAGTCAGCTCCCCTTCCATGCTGCCTCATCAAAGGACTGGAAAATATCAAGATGTGAAAGAAGACATGCTGTTCCGGAATTTGCGTTTTGCTTTCTTCTTGATTCAAGAACAAATTTGTGAACAAGGGGCATTGTGTCGCATGAGCAAACGAATTAGATTAACAAAGAATTAAGAACACAATATTATATGCACAGTTAGACCACTTTCATGTAGACTGAATTGTACATAACTGTTCTATTTGATTGAATTGGGAAGACTCAAGCACTGAAACTAAATAAGTATAATCCTTTTTGTTCTTGTTTAAGCAGTTACTACTTTGTGTATTTGAACATTGTCTTTTTCTCACCTACTTGACCTGAATTTATTCAAAACCAATGGGATTTTCTTATCTGAGAAAGGTACTTTGGCATTTTAAGTGGTTTCTTTAGGAAAAATATAAAGTAAATGAGCGAAGCATATTAAGTGTAAAATAAGTTAAAAATACACATTTCTACAGGAGAAAAATTGAATTAAATGAATAAATATTTAAATACATTTACACTAAAATCACAAGAATATAATGGATAACCCATTCAGTTGAACAGGAAACACTTTAAAAGAGCCAACCAACACCTGTTGAATGATTCTAAGCCTCAAAGATTTCATGTGTATCAATGAAGGAAGAAATATATACTCCATGCAGTTTTCAACGACTGACTTTTCACAAGTTGATTTCCAAGTCTTTCTTATAATGTGTCTCTGGGTAGACTCAAGTCCCTCACACTTCGGTTAGCTGCCTAGCATATAAACTTCCATCATCCAATAACTTCTGTAAGATAGCCTAACAGTCAGTTTACTGGGAGGAGAGAGGGGGGAAATGTAATGTAAGGTGTAGTGGTACAACATAAATCAATGTCTTTGAAATATGGTATTGCCTAAGAGTATTTAATATAGTATATTGTTGCTGTGTGCTGTTGGCCAATGGTTTTCAAGAGGCAGTAAATTCACAGGAAGAGACTATATTCTTTTCAAGGAGAAGAGTTGGAGGATTCAAACCACATACATTTTGTACTCCAGTACAGCTTCTTACCATAGTATATCTTGAAAGATATGCAATCAGGGTGTTGTTTAAAGACAAGAATTGTTGTTGTTAAGTGCCGTGGAGTCACAGGAGACTCATAGCACCCCTACGAAGGAGAGTCCTCAATGCTTTGGTGCCTTTCATCCTCTCCGGGTTCACAGCGTTTCTGGAGGCAAGCTATTACAGAAGTGGATGCCACTCTTCCTTCCAATTTTGTTTTACTCGGGGAGCTCCACACCACTCTCTCTCTGCATTGGGTAGCCAACCATTAATGCATTTGTTTTTTTTGTTTTTTTTTTTGTTTTTTTTTTTTAGCACATCATTTTTTTTTCTATAATTATATTTTATTAATTTTCATAAACATTTACAGAGATTTTGGGCTTCCACTCATTCATTGTTGCACTATTCTCTCTACCCTCCTCCCAGTTTGTTCTTGTCCAAATGCCACAGTGCTTGTCAAAGCCAGTTCTGATTAATCTTCTTTGTCAGTGTATCCTTTGCCATTCCCTATCACTCCTCCCTGAGAGAGACTTCACCCTGAGTCATAAGGAAAAGGGGACGGCGTATTCTCTTAGCTACTTCCTGCTGAAAAGGGACGCTGTGGGTTTCAGGGTGAAGATCTTCTCTCACTTCTCTCACTTCTTTGGCAGTAGGAAACACATAGACTATTATGGAGATTGATTTTGGAATTCAGATGCACTCTTATTGATTGTGCTTGGCTGTACATGTACATATCCTTCAAGATGTATCATGGGGGTGTTGCAACCTAGAAGACACAAATTTGACTAACAAGTTATAAGTACATGAGTCCAAAAATTATGGAAAAGTAAAAGAAAAGATATATTCGCACAATGGAATACTATGCTGCATTAAAAAACAAGGAACTCATGCAATATTATTCAAAATGGTTGACTCTGGAGAACATTATGCTGAGTGAAATATCCCAGTCACAAAAGGACAAATATTACATGATGCCACTCTTGTAGAATGGGACTGTCCTTGGGGTTGGGGAGAGACTGAGTAAGATGGGTTCAATAATAATGTATACTGCACTGAAACAGAGGAGGGAGAGAACCGTTTAAAAGAGAGATGTAACTGGGTGTTTCTGTCATCACAGGAGACTAGAGCGAGGGCTACATGGTGGAGGGGACCTGGGGGAGGGTTTGTAAAACAATGAAAGAATCTTTTCTTTTACTTTTCCATTAATGCATTTGACACATCAGTGTCACAGTGTTCAGTCTCACAGCAACCACAAGTGACCGCAGTATGACAACTTGAACACCAGAGCTATATGACCTAGAGGAATGTCTGAACAAAAACAATGAAAGACTGGCCCGAGAATTGTTGTTGCTGTTGTTGTTAGGTGCCGTCGAGTCATATAGATGACTCATAGCGACCCTATGAAAAAAGGCCTGAACACTGTTCATAGAGTTTCCGGAGGCCAGCCGTTTCGGAAGTGGATGCCACTCCTGCTTCCAAGGCCCAAGAATAGTGAAACTTTGTCTTACATACTTTGGTTATACTCTCAGAAGGAACTAGTCCTTGGGAAAAGACAATGATGGGAAAGATAGAAGCTCAGAAAAGGGAAGAATGTCCTCAACAAGACGGATTAACACAGTGTCCATCACAAGTGGCTTGGGCATTGTCAGGATCTTGAGGAATAAACAGTGTGGGGCAAGGCCCCAATATGTAATTCATAGAATCACTGAAAGTCATACCTGCCTACACCTGCTGCTGATGTTGTTGTTACATGCCATCAAGTCGCCCACTACCCATAGTGACCCTATGTATATCAGCTCTGAAACCCACCCTATTCTGAGCCAATCTCATCATCTCCAATACACCTAATCCTATTGCTCCAGTCAGTGAGTCAATCCTTGTCATCATGGTTCTTCCTCACCTGTCTCTCCACTTTTCCTTCTCACTCCTCCTCCTCCAAGAACTGTACCTCCTGGCCACCTCCCCAAAGTATATATGATGAAGCAAAATCCATGCTTCCAGAGAGCAGTCTGGTTTTATATTCTCTAGGACAGACTTATTTGTTCTCCTGGTAGTCCATGGTATGTTCAAGACTCTTCTCCAGCACCCCAACCCAAAAGGCTTCAATCCTTCTTCTATCACCCTTAGTTATTGTCCAGCTCTTGGATGCATAGCAAGTAATTATGAAGATCATGGTCTGGAGTAGGCGTACCTTAGTCTCCAGGATGACTCATTGCTCTTTAGTACTCTACTAAAGAGAGGTTCCTGACAGCAGATTTTTCCCAGTGCAATTCATCTTATGATTCCCTGACTGCTGGTGCCAACTGCAGAACTGTTAATTGTGGAATTGAGCAAGCAGAAATTGTTAACAAACTCAATCTCTTTCCATCCATCATGAAGCTGGTAATTTGCCCAGTGGTGAGAACCTTTATTTTCTTGATATTGAACTTTAATACATATTGATGACTAGAGTCCCTTACTTTCTGCAGCAAAAGCCTCATGTCCTTTTCAGTTTCAGGAAGCAAGATTGTGTCATCTGCACAATGCCAGGTGTTGATGAGTCTTCCTTCAATCTTGTTGCCACATTCCTCCTCGTAAAATCCAACATCCTGAATGATTTTCTATAGATTTTCCTTCTGTGACTCTGCTGTGAAAATAGCTGGAATCAGCAAATGAAAAGAGAAGAAATTGCTCAGCATTTCTCAAGTTGAAAGAAATGAAGGATAAATTCAAGTCTCAAGTTATAATGCTGAAAATCATATGGACACAATCTTTAACGATCCAGGAAGCATCAAAAGAAGATGGAAGTTATACACAGAATGGCTGTAACAAAAAGAACTAGTTGACATGAAAAAAATTTTGGGAAGTATCACATGAACAACAGTCAGTGGTGCAAAAGATAAAATTCAAGCCACAATTAAGGCACTGGTAAAAAAAAATGAGGCCTCTGGAATCAATTGACATGTTTAATCTAACAGATACAGCCCTGGATGTGTTTAGTAATTTATATGAGGAAATCTGGAGGACAGCTACTTGATCAACTCACTGGAAGAAATACTTATTTGTCCTTATTCCCAAGAAAGTGATCTAAAAAATGTGAAAATTATTCATAAAAATCATTAATATCTCACACAAGCAAAATATTCATAAGAAGATAGAACAGTATGTTGACAAAGAATTATCAGAAGTACAAGCTGGTTTTAGACGAAGCTGTAGCACCAGATAGATCATTGCTGAGTCAGATGGATCTTGGCTGAAAGCAGAGAATACAAAAAGAATGTATATTTGTGTCTAATTGACAATACAATGGCATTTGACTGCTTGAATCATGACAAATTATGGCTCACATTGGGAAGAATAAGAATCTCATAACACTTAATGTGTTCATATGAAATATATACCTAGACAAAAGAAGCTGTTGTGTGAACAAAGCAAGAGAACACTTCATGGTTTAAGATCAGGAAGAGTGTGCATCAGGGTTGTAGCCTTTCTCCATACCTATTCAATCTGTTAACTGAGCAAATAATTCATGAAGTTAGACTCTATGAAAAGAAGTGTGACATAAGATTTGGAGGAAGTCTCATCAACAACCTGCATAGTGTTCAACAAAACTTTGCTTGCTGAAAGTGAGGAGGATATGAAATGCTTGCTGCAGAAGAGCAAGGAAGACAGCTTTTATTATGGATTGTATCTCAACATCAAGAAGACAAATATCTTCATCACAGGCCCAACAGTCAACATTACGACATACAGAGAAAAGACTGAAACTGTCAATGATTTCATTTACTTGGATCAACAATCAACACCTTTGGTACCAGCAGTCAAGAAATCAGGAAATGTATTTTATTGGGCAATCCTGCTGTCAGGGACCTCTCCAAAATACTGAAGATCCATGATATTAGTTTGAAAACTAAAGTGAGCCTGATTCAGACCATGCTCTTCTTGATAACCTGCTATGAATTAGAGAACTGGAAATTGAATAAGGATGACAGGAGAAGAATTGATAACTTTGGGTTGTGGTGCTGGAGAAGAATACGGAATATGCTATGGACTGGCAAAAAAACAAACAGATGCTTCTTGGAAAGGGTGCAACCAGAATGCTACCTGGAGGCAAGAATAGTGAAACTTCATCTTTCATACTTTGAACTTGTAGCCAGGTGAGATTATTCCTTGGAAAGGGACATCATGCTTAGAAATATGGAGAGTCAGCAAAGGGAAGACAGGCCAACTACATGAATCGACGCTGTAACTTCAGCAATGGACTCTAATGTCTCGGAGATGATGAAGATGGCACAGGATAGGGCAGGTTTCAGGTTGATTATTCATAGGCTCATGATGAGTCATACTTGACTCGATAACACCTAACAACAACAACCATTACTAAAGTAAATACCAGCAGAATGTGGTTTTTAATTTGAGACTTGAAATACCAGTTAAGTGTTATTTTTATGGTAAGTTTGTGGGAATAAGAGGCATTTTCTAGCTAGAAATATGGCCTGCGCAATTTAAATATTTTCAGGGCACATCCTCTGACTGAGGTTACTGAGGAAATCACAGTGTTTTTAGTAAAGTGTTGCACTGTCAATCCACAGGCACAGAGTTCGAATCTACCAGAATTTCAGCAGGAGAAAAAAGGACAATCTTTCTCTGCGATTTTACTGCCTATGAAAACCCACTAGAAGGTCAGGTATTAGTGGATTGTGACTTGACAATGCACAACAACAATTATGTTGTTGTTGTTATGTGCTGTCGAGCTGCTTGCAACTCATAGCGACCCTATGTACAACAGCCCTAAACTCTGCTCTGTCCTGTGCCAATCGCACCGTCTCTGATCCGCCCATCCCAATTACCCCAGTCACTGAATCAATCCACCTCTTAGAGGGCCTTCCCCTCCTGCGCTGTCCCTCCACCCTACCAAGCATCATGTCTCAAAGGACTGGTCCCTCCTTACATGTCCAAAGTATGTTAGACGGAGCCTCAGAATGATTCCTTGCTTGCAGGGAGCTGCCAGGTTTAACCCTTTCCAGGATTTATCTGTTTGTTTTCTTAGTAGTCCTCAATACTCTTCTCTGGCACCACAACTCAAAGACATCAATTCTTCTTCTATCCTTAGTCACTGTCCAACTCTCTGATGCATAACAAGTGATAGCAAAGATCATGGCCTGTATCAGACACACCTTATTCTCCAAAGAGACACCATTGCTCTTCAGTACTTTGGAGAGGTCCCTAACAACAGGCTTTACCATGGCAATACGTCTTTTAATTTCATGGCTACTGGTGCCAAGAATGTTGACTGTGGAGCCAAGCAAACTAAAGCTGTAAACAATCTCGGTCTCTTCACCATCCATCCTGATGCTGCCAATTGGCCCAGTAGTGAGAATCTTTGTCTTTTGACATTGAGCCTCAATCCATATTGGAGGCTGCAGTCCTTGACCCTCTGCAGCAAGCGCTTCAGGTCCTCCTCAGTTTAACATTAATTTGTATGTGAGAAGTTGGGTAGTTTATCATCATTATTACTTATCACTTCAAAAACAGTTCAAAGTACTCTCATAGATTTTGCATACAAATTTTAATTGGATTTTGTTAACTGTGATAATGTTGTTGTGCGCCATTGAGTCAGAACCAACTCAAAGCTGACCTCCAGTGGGTTTCCAGAGGCAGTAATCACACACAGGAGATTGTCTATCTTTCTCCCACGGAGTAGCTGGAGGCCTTGAACTGCATGCTTTTAGGATTGCAGCACGCTTCTGGCCAATAGGCCACTGGAGCTCCTTAAAATGATAATAAGTATTGAAAATTGAAATTTGTTTGTTATAAGTTGATGATTCTTTAATGAGATTGTTTCTTTTGTATTATCTCTGGTTTTAGGCTATAGGATTTTTGGATAGAGTTACCCAGAGATAATTTTTATGCAGATGAAAGACTCTTCTTGATATTTCTTGTTTCTGTCTTCTTAGAGAAGAAATACATTTTATCAATTTGAAATTTGAATTTCAATTGAAAATTGAATTGCATACTAAAATCTTGAATGTAAGTTACAGTACAAATCTTCCTTTAGAGATAATATATTATTGGTTACAAGAATAAGTTCAATGAGGAAGCCTAAAGGTGAGAAACATTCTGCACAATGCACTCCAAAAATATTATTATTGTTACTATTAAAACCACTTATTACTAACAGATGGATTTTTGGTTTAAACCTTTCTTTGCAAACGAGGAAGATAAGAATAATTGAAATTTATAGGCCCACACATAGCTAATACTACTGATGGACTCAACAAACACTTTAATTCATTTAGGGTTAGTGACCTTGCTTTCTTTTTTTCCTATGTAGGATTTTATTAGTATTTATTATTATTTTTTGTTATTATGTACTCTGGCTTTCTATTTAGGAAGACAATCCTACAATTCAAGTAAAACAAATGAAAGAATTTCTTGAGAAATTTAAGTCAGAGCTGTTTTCTAATGTCCAAAAGGCATTTTATGTTTGTGTGGACTTTTTACTTGTGCATAAATGCATTAGTCCATAAATGTATAATGTGCATAAATGCATTGTCCATAAATGCATTAGTGATCACACTACAGTTGAAATGTATCAATAAACAACTACTTCTTTTAACTGTTCTACTTATTTCATGTTTCATTTCAGCAAAAAACTAATTCTTGATAATTTCTAATCTGGTCAAAAGTCTTGTCCTTTCTTTTATCCTGCTGTCAATTAATAATTTCACCTAGATTCTATTAAGATATTATGCATACTACTTACCATTAAATTATAATTACAGTGAAATTTCCCCTAGAATCAATATTAAATGTTCACCTGAACCATTGCATTCATCTTGATTAATAATTACATTTGATTGATGTGAATAATGTCAGAGTACTTAAAAACATTACAATGATCAGCTACATTTAATTTTCACACCAATATCCCTTTGAGTATTTCATATGTAAATGGTTTTAGAGTTCAGAATTTAATCTAGATTTTTTTAAAAAGTAATCAGAGATTAAATAGCCAAACAAAAGAAGTGTTAGTTTTCTAATTTTCTATTAATAAACTCATTGAATACAAGTTAGAACTGACTCATAGATGGTACTCCAGTGGGTTTTCAGAGGCAATAATCACAAGGTAGTAGATTAACCACTTCTTTTCTACAGGTGGTCTTAAGTGCCGTCGAGTTGTACATGACTCATAGTGACCCTCTGAACGAAAGACCTGAACACTCATATAACTTTAGTTGTTTCTCCACATTCATAGAGTTTCCAGAGGCAAGTTATTTTGGAAGTGGATGTGATTCCTGCTTCGAAGCTTATTTTAAATCAGGGAGCTCCACCGAACACTGTCCATCATGGGTAAGCGTTGTTGCATTTGACACATCAGTGTCACAGTGTTTAGCATGACAGCAACGATGAGTTACCTCTGTACAGCAAATGGACAGACCAGTGCTATACCACTTAGAAGAATGCTTGACCAAAACCAATTAAAACCAGGCCTGAGGGCCACAGATTAAAATCACCCACCATTGGCTTGGTAGCATCGCTTTCTGTCTACTAGGTGAAGAGAGCTCTCTCTATGTTGTGTTGTTAAGTGCCGTCAAGGCTTAGCTGACTTATTTCCACAGGGCAGCTAATAAATTCCAACCTCCCTTCTTTCTGTAAGGCAAGTCCTCCTCTACTAGGCCACTAGAGGTCACTTTTCTAGAAATAATTTTGACTTTATGAACTGAAATCTATAATTATTGCCTTATAATTTGAAATTTCTTGCTGGGTTAACAATTGCTAGGTTAACATGTAATAACATTGCATAAGAATACATCTAAGAAGGAGACAATGCTAGTCAAAGAGTATGTTAAAAATCCATAATGAATCATGCTGCTAACCCAAAGGCTTCATTTCTCTGGCAGTTTTAATCTCCAGTCACTTTACAAAAATAAACAAACAAATAAACACCCAAAAACAAACAAACAAACAAAAAAACCCAAAACAAAACAAAACAAAAAACAAAACCAAAAAAACATGACTGTCTCATCTCATGATAGTCACAGCCTCAAAAACTCCCATGAAAGCTCAGTTGTGAGTCAAAGCAACTCAAGAACCATAAGTTTGCATTTATTTTTAATATTTTTAAAAAGAAATTATTTTTTAAAACTTTCTCATAATTATAATCTGAAGACAATACTTTAGAAGAATCATTTTATGTGTATGGAGTGAGGTGTGGATCTTGCTTGAGTCTTCTGTAGATAGTTTTCCAATTTTGCCAACACCATTTGTTAAAAAGGCTGTCATTCTCCCACTTAACTGATTCCATCTCCTTGTCAAAAATTAGTTGACCATAGGTAGATGGGCTGATTTCCAGGTTCTCAATTCTATTCCATTGATCTATGCATCTGTCATTATACCAGTACCATGCTGTCTTAACCACTATGGCAGTGTAGTAGGATTTGAAATCAGGAGTAAGATGCCTCCTACCTTTTTCTATTTTTAAGGAGTGCTTTGCTTATTCAGGGCTTCTTTTCATTCCAAATGAAACTGGATATTTCTTTTCCAACTCGTTGAAGAAAGAAGAACCATTTTAAATGTGGATATTTTTAAATTTGGCTAAGAAACACAAGGCAGGAATAAGTGCAAGCATTCTTTGCTTCAAATCTTGCAATTAGGTTTCACCAAATGGTATAGTGTGTTGTTCATATATGTATTTTGAGATCATATTTGATCTTCTTTTTCAAATACTAATAGAAGCAGTCAACACTTTACTGTATTCATATAGAATTGAGTGATTTTTCAAGGAAAAATACAAATATAATTTGATTCCTTTCTTTAAATGTAGTGAAATTTGAAGTCATAAAAAATTAAAGTTGACATATAATGCTTAATATTCTAGGTAGTAGCTGAGATGGACTGATTTGGGTCATTTTGAGTCAGATAATAACATGATCTATTATTTTAGAAAAGGCCAATTTAAGAAAAGTATCATCTTATTTATGATCAAAGTGTTATACATTACTACAAAAGACTGTTTTT
>NW_006399835.1:7400374-7402695 GCF_000299155.1 Elephantulus edwardii | reverse complement strand
CATACCTCTGGGGTTATAGTGAAGCTTCTTGCCACTACGCCACCAGAGCTCCCCTAGGATGAATCTATTTTTGCAGTAAGGTATCATCCTTAGTAAAGTAGAAGGTAAATGAAAAAGATCAATAAGACTGACACAGTGGTTGCAATAAGGAACCAAAATATAACAATAGAGAGGATGCCACTGAACTAGGAACAGTTTCACTCTTATACAAAGGGGCTTATACAAAGGTGGAACCTACCTGACGAACCTACAGCAATAACAGTCTTCAATGAACTTTGATTGAAAGATCAACGCAGTGAACAAATAACCACAACTTTCTCATGGATAATATTGTTTCTTTTAAAGAATTCTGGCTTCTCAACTCACTTTTATTTTTATTTTAATCATACAAAAAATGGAAAACAGCCAGTTTTGAAGAAAATGTTGACAGTTTTGCAAGGTACAGGAATGTAGTTTAAAGTTTAACTATGTATAGAGTCAGCCATTTCCTCTGCCAAAATGAATAAACCTCTCTGTGAACTGCTTAGGTTCACCTTGGAGTTCACCCTGGAGTCAACGGAACTTTTAAGCAGAAAGAAGGGAGAACAGATCAGAAGTAACAAAATTTCTTCCAGTGACAGTAGAGCATTATTAATTTTAACCTCAATAAATTGAGACCTGTGAATGTTTGTTTAAGCATATATTCTTGTAATGAATTTGAGGGAGTGGTTTACTAAAATTATTACTTAGGCAGTTTAAATATTTATATAGGACATTCTTTGGATTATATTATTTAATAAATCACGTAATATTTAAACACTTAAAAATAGCTTCCGTATAATAATACTTTGACATAAGAGAAGTTGTTGTTGTTGTTGTCCTTGTTAGGTGCCATTGAGTCAAGTGTGACTCATAAGGACCCTATTAACAATAGATTTGAAAGATGTCTTATCCTGTGACATCCTCACACTTCCTGAAACACTAGAACCCATTGTGGAAGTCACTGTGGCAGTCCACCTGGTTGAGGGTCTCCCTCTCCTTTGCTGGACCTTTACCCTTCTAAGAATCATGTCCCTCTCCAAGGAATAACCTCTCTTATTATCGTACCGTAAGTATGTAAGGAGAAGGCTCATCATCTTTGCCTCCAAAGAGCACTATGGCTGCACCCTCTCTAAGACATATTAATTTGGTTTTTTTGATTGTCCATGGGGTGTTAAGTGCTCTTCTCAAACACCACATCTTGAAGGCATCAGTTCTTCTTCTGTTATCCCTGTTCAAGTTTCAGCTCTCAGATGCGTAACAAGTTATTGAAAAAAAAAAAAGAAATGGTGTGAATCAGACACATTTTAGTCTTCAAATTGACATTATTTCTCCTCAATAACTTGACTATGTCCTTAACTTCAGGTCTATATTATTTATTGTGAGCTAATAGCAATATAGTATAATAACAACAAAAAAAGATGCTCTTTTATATATTACAATATGTTATTGTTATTTTGTACCATTGAATCAAATACAACCCATATCAGCTCCATGAACAAGCAATCTAATCCTCTTCTACTCTGTGTTGCCCTCAATATCTTCCTTGCTATTATCACACTATGTCAAATTATCTTGTAAAGTCTTACTTTTTCACTGACCCTCTTTCCTTTCCAAACATAAAGTCCCCTTTTTAAGCAATTAGCCCCTCTTTCTTGTTGTTATTATGTGTTGTAGAATCACCTGTGACTCGTAGCGACCCTATATATAATATCTCTGAACCTTGTCTTATCCTGAGCCATTCTCACTGTCTCTGACATGCCTCACCCCATTACCTCAGTTACTGTGTCAGTCTATCTCATCCAGGGTCTTCCTTTCTTGTACTGTCCCCCCACTCTTCCAACACGCAAAATGTATGTGAGATAGAGCTTCAAAACCCTTGCCTCCACAAAGAAATTTGCTTTCATCTTTTCCAGGCAAAACTGTTGTTCTTGTTTATAGTCTAGGCAGCCCATGGAATGTTCAATACTCTTCTCTAGCACCACAAATCAAAAGATATCAATCTTGCTTCTGTCATCCTTAGTCATCATCCAAGTCTCTGAAGCATAGCAAGTAAATGAAAAGTCCATGGCCTGGATCAGGCACACCTTAGTCTACAGACTGATATTCTTGCTCTTTAGGACTCTGGAGAGGTTCCTGACTTCCCAAACAATATCCAAAGCATGTGAGATGAAGTTCATTATTCTTGACTCCTAAGAGTACTTGGGCTGATTTTTCTCCAAGACATATCTGTTTGGTTATTTTTGGCAGTCCATGGTATAATCTGGGAGCTCTGAGATCCTAGTTGTAAGAAGCTGCCCTGC
>NW_006399835.1:7395163-7399899 GCF_000299155.1 Elephantulus edwardii | reverse complement strand
TCTGGGTTCTCAATTCTGTTCCATTAGTCTACATGCCTGCCATTGTACCAGTAACATGGTGTTTTGGTTACTACTACTGTGTAGTAGGTTTTGACATCAGAGAGTGCAATGCCTCCAACCTCATTTTTGTTTCTCAGCAGTGTTTTGCTTATTTGGGGTCATAACAGCAACAATGATTTTGTAAATTATTACCTAACTTTGGAGGGATTAGAGAGCATTATGTTGAGTAAACTAACTCGGACCAACAAGGATAAATATTGCATAAAATAATTATTCTAGAATTAGTATATGGATCCAAGAGCGGTGGGAGATGGTGGAAGTAGAGGGATGAGGATGTGTAGGAGGGGAGATTAATGAGGGGGTTGTACAATTTGATGGGGGCAGGGTGAGAGAAATGGAAAGAATTTCTTTTTAAAAGCAATGTATTCAAATTCTGTAAATAAACCAGTAAGAAATTTTAAAAAATAATAACAAAAACCAAAACGCTATGGAAAAATAGAGCACAGTTACAAAGTTAAACAGACATAGCAGTAGGGATAGAGACCTCAGATTGAAAAACACTGAAGATGAGAATGAACAGTTGCAAACACCCACTAATTATTAGAAATAAAAAAACCATTTACTTCAATTACATTATATATGATTAGAAGAATTTAATATGATGTCTCTTATAAATGAGAGATTCTTTAACTACTGTGTTCCTCTTTAACATCTCTGGTTTTAGGCTATAAAGTTTTAGCATAATATTAATTGCAGAATGATTTCTATTTGAATCAGATATAAGGTTTTATTCTGATGCTTCTTGTTTCTCTCGGCTTTGAATTCTCTAATAGTGTATCTTATTGATGTGAGAATGATATTCTATAATAAAAGCTTAAACATGGGTTTCTGTACAAACTCATTCGCAAAAATAATGGGTTATTCATTGATTACAAAATTAAAATAAGTCCAATGAGGAATTAAAGATGAGAAAAGTTCTTCACAATCCATTTCAAACATATAATTATATCTAACATAAAAGTCATCTTACTAAGGAAAATCTATAAACTCTTGTGTAGACTCTGCTAAAAATGGCCTCTTTGAAAACATGTTTTGAACTATGCATGCATTAAATAGTGTTAAGAAAAACTTTCGGAGGTTAGAAGCTACATTTTCCCATTTTCCCTCAATATACCGCAAAAAATTTCAGGAAAACAGATATTTAAATTTACATAATTTGAGAGAAAAGCTTCATTGATCACAGTTTATATGGAAATTTATGTTAGTTTTGTGCTTTAAGGGTTCACTAAGAAAGTGAGAACATTTTGGAAGTGACAATAATTACTGTAAATACATTGGTTTAAAAATATGGATGGAGAAAACAAAGTCAAAAGCAAATAATAAAAGATAAAAATAAAATTTAATGTGATAATATATAATGAGAGCAAATTATTTCCTTAAATATAAGCATTATCACCAAGTAAATTAATAGAAACACAAAGAAACAAATCAAGTAAAGAGAATAAATTCAGAAGAAAAGAAAAGAATAATTGATAAAAATACTGTAGGTAGGTGGCATTGACTAGGACTCAGCTATTCTATGAACAGCAAATCTGAACTTTGCCCTATCCTGTGCCATCCACGTG
This sequence comes from Elephantulus edwardii, assembly GCF_000299155.1. Classification (NCBI taxonomy): domain Eukaryota; kingdom Metazoa; phylum Chordata; class Mammalia; order Macroscelidea; family Macroscelididae; genus Elephantulus; species Elephantulus edwardii. The sequence continues at coordinate 7,398,274 of NW_006399835.1, read as the reverse complement.
ATTTTCACTATGTTCAAGACCATTATTGCAGTCATTTGTCAGTTCATCTTATTGAGATCTTTCTCTTTCATTGACACTCTACCCAGTATAGTTTATTTTTCTAAGAAGTAATTTTTCCTGACAACATGCCCAAAGCAAGTGATAAATTACCAAAGATACTAAGTGCTCTGAACTATCATCTATCAAAATTAATATAAATATACTATAAACTACAGTTCTACCACTATCAGATTGATAACTGTAAAAATATAATCATGATTGGAAGAATATATAAAAATATATAATGATGTAAGAATTAGATTGTGTAAACAATTGCTTTCCTTAACTATAAAAATTTGGAAGTTCAAGAACATCACAAAATGCCTCCAGTTAAAGACTTGACACATTAATTGAAAAAAAAAAGTGACTAAAGTGTCTTTCCACTCTGGAACAAATGGAAATTGGGTGGCAATTTTTTAAAAATGAAGCAAAATGTTAATGGAAATATAAACTAACAAAAAATCTGGAAAAATATTAATTGTATTAATTAAAAATTACTTGTCCAATTATTTTCTTAGAAAGAACTATTAGAATTGATATTCTGGTATGATAGCTTATATGTATTTCAGGAAAATTGGAAGTTGTAAAAAAATGAAATGGAACACATAAATATATATATTCTAGGCATTAGTAAAGTAAGATGGACTTATAGTGTCCAATTTAAAACAAGCAATCACATGTTCTATTGTGTCATAAATGGCAAATTGAAAAGGAATGCTGTGGTATCCACTGTCAAAATATCTATTTCAAAATCTGTCTTGAAGATTAATAATGTAAATTATAGGATATTATCCATGAACATACAAGAGAGTTTTCCTAATACTATTATTATTATTATTCAAATATACACTCCATCCACAAAAGACAAACATGAAAAACTGAAGATTTGTACCAACTGATGACTAAAGTTGGACACTAAGAAGAAAGACTGGTAGTAGCAAAATAGGGCCTTGGTAACAGAAATGAGATTCAAGATCATATGACATAATCTTACATAATTAATGATTTATTCATTCCAATTACTTTTTTCCAGAATCATAAACAGTAACTATATTTGTGGACTTTACCTGAAATATTACATAGGGATAACATTGATTACATATGTGGAAAGAGATGTTAGAGAAACTCAATGTCAGTAGCCAAAACCAGGCCAGAAACTGACTATGGAATGGACCATCACTACTCTTATAAAAGTTGAACTTGAAGTTGATGAAAATTAATGGCTGTCCATGAGATCCAAAATAGCACCTTGGGTGTATCTCTTTGGATTTAAAAATCATATTAAAGCTATTATTTGGTGTCAACAAGATGTCCTGGAGAGACCTAGATTTAAGGTGAGCGCCTTGTCTCAATTTTGGTGACTGGGTGACATGGCAGGAATATGTAAGATTGGTGTTCTTGTTCTGGTTGAGAGTCAGGTGGAATGCCTGGCTGTTTTGTGATTTGAGCCTCTTGTTTGGTGTCAACAAGATGTCCTGGAGGATCCTTGGACCTGTGTACTTCGGGCTTCATGTTATTATAATTCAGGAGAACATTCTTCTAAGTTATACAGCACGCTTCTGTCAATTTGCTGTACTGAAGTAATCTGGGTTTTCTCTGACGATGAATCCTGTGGCAATGGAATGCCAAAGGTCATAATGTTTACCCATGGTGGACAGTATTTGGAGGAGCTCCCACTTTAAGACTGGTTTGGAGGCGGGAGTGGCATCTTCTTCCTAAACCATATGCCTCTGGAAACTCTATTAACTTGGAGAAATGATGTTAGTCACAGAAAGGCTTCAGGCCTTTTTGTTCATGGGGTCACTAAGAGTCATGCTTGACTTGGCAGCAATCAACAGCAACACCGAAAATATATAAACCTGACAAACTGAACACTAATGACAGAAAACCTGACAAGTTGTGAAAGTGATCATCCATTAAAAACAAAGAGTCATTATAAAAACAAGGGGGACAAAAGACCAAGATGGATGTCAGAAGAGATTGTGAAACTTGCTCTGAAATTAAAAGAAATCAATATAGGAGTAAGCAGTGCTGAGGAAGGAGAGCTGAACAGAATATTTCACAGCTCAGATCCAGAAGAAAAGATAAATATTATAACGGAATGTGCAAAGATTTGGAGTTAGAAAATCGAATGTGAAGACCACACTTAGCACTTCCCAAGCTGAAAGAACTAAAAAATGGTTTCATTCCTCATGTTGCAATACTGAAGAAATTTCTGGGAAAATATTGAATGAGGCAGAAATCATCAAATTAAGATAAAAGGAATACACAAAGTTACTGTAATGAAAAAAGTTAGTCAACACTGAAACATTGCAGGAAGTAGCATATGAGAGAAGTTCAAACTGCACTGAAGTCATTGGCAAAAATAAGGCCCCAGGAACTGATGGAATATCAATTGATGTCTTTCAGGAATCAGATACAACTTTGAATGTACTCACCAGTCTCTGCCAACAAATATGGAATACAATTACATATCCAAGTACCTAGGAAATGTCCATATTTGTTCCTATTCCAAAAAATTGTGATCCAGAAGAATGTAGAAATTATCAAACAACATCATTAATATCGTGTGGTAGTAAAATCTTTCTGAAGATTATTATAAAATGACTGGAATAATAAAGCAACATGGAATTTTAAGAATTTCAAGCCGAAACAAAAGTGCAGAAAAAGAGCTGCACAGTAAATTGGTCTGTGTGGGGCACTGTATAACAACGAAAGAACTTTTCTAAAGAAAAAAATGAACTGGGGGGAAGGCTGCAGGCAGGAAAACGTGCAACAATGAATGAATGGAAATCTAAGTTCTTTATAAGCTTATAATAAAATCTCAATAAAAAAATAATGGTGAAACTTTGTCTCACTTGTCGTTATTGTTGTTAGGTGCCATCAAGTCAAGTATGAGTCATAGTGACTCTATGAACAAAATATCTGAACCTACTCCCGTCTTGTGAAAACTAGGCCATTAGCTGATTGTGGAACAGACCACTAACTACTCATATGCAAGCTCAAGCTGAACCTGAGGAAAATTAAACCAAAATATGACTTTGAGTTCATCCCACCTGAATTTCAGAACCA
>NW_006399835.1:7389894-7393718 GCF_000299155.1 Elephantulus edwardii | reverse complement strand
TTAAAAAAAACGTATTGCGATGGGAAAGTCTGCTTTTTGGGACCTCTCCAGTGTACTGAAGAGCAATGGTGTCACTCTGTAGACTAAGGTGTGCCTGATACAGGCTATGGTCTTTGCATTCACTTGTTATGCATCAGAGAGTTGGACAATGACTTGGGAAGATAGAAGGAGAATCGATGCCATTGAGCTGTGGTGCTGGAGAAGAGTATTGAATGTGCCATGGACTGCCAAGAAAACAAACAGATTCACCCTTGGAAAGGAACATAATGCTTGGGAGGGTAGAGGGGTAGCGTAGGAGGAGAAGACCCTCTATGAGGTGGATTGATTTAGTGACTGGGGTAATCCGGTAGGTATGTCAGAGGCAGTGTGATTGGCACAGGATAGAGCAGGGCTTAGGGCTGTTGTACATAGGGTCACTATGAGTCGCAAGCGACTTGACGGCACATAACAACAACATTAACAACAGTCCTGTCTTGAACTATCCACACACTTCTTCACAGCAGAGCCAATTGCAGTAATTGCCATGTCACCCCACCTGGTTGAGGGTCTTTCTCTCTTTTGCTGACCCTCTCTTTTGCTGCTTCTTCTGAGCATCATGTCCCTCTTCAATGAATAGCATGGCCTAGCAATATTTCCAAAGTGTGTGATGCGAAGCCACTCTGCCAACCCATCTAGTTGAGGATTTTTGCCATTTTCACTGATTCCCATCTTCTGGATTTTCTTGCACTTCAGCTGAACCCTCTTCAAGACATATCTATTCATTCTCTTGGCTGCCTATAGGATGTTCAGTGCTCTTCTCCATTACCACAGGTCAAAGGTGTCTATTCTTTTTCTCTCATCCTTATTCATTGTCTGCATCTTGGATGCATAATTAGTAATCACAAAGACTATGGCCTAAATCAAACATAACTTAGTCCTCACTTTGACGTCACTACTCCTCAATAATTTGGAGAGGTCCCTAAGTGCAGATTTTCCCATTGTGAGGTATCTCCTTATTTCCTGACTGCTCCTAGCAAGCAAGAGTGTTATTTGTGGATCAAGAAAGATGACGTTTCAATCACCTCTCCATCTATCATGACACTACCTATTGGACCAGTATATTTCCAGGAGGAACTAAATCTTGGGAGGGACAACATGCTGTGAAAGGCAGAGGATTCGCAAAAGAGATAGACAAGCTCCATGAAATAGATTGACAGAGTGACTATTCCAGTGATCTTGAGCATAATAGAGATCATGAAGAAGATGCAGGATGGGAAAAGGTTAATTTCTATTGTTTGTATGGTTGCTATGAGGAGTAGCAATTTTCTGACACCTAACAACAGTAATGTTATCTTTACTCTTGGCAATACTACAGACACATATACATGGGATATTTTCTGTTAGGAATAACTATCATATCTACTATAGTTCTTCCCTAATTGTGAGACACCCTGAGGTTAGCTCTGACTCATAGTTACCTTATGCACAACAGAATAAATCCTGCCCAATTCATTAGCATCCTAACAATCCATGCTGTGCTAACTTGTTGCAGCTACTATGTCAACCCATCTAGTTGATGATCTTCACCTTTTTCACTGATTCACATAATCTGGATTTATACCTTCATCCAAACTAACCCCACCTGAAGACAGGACAAAAGTATGTGAGAAAAAAATTTCAGCAACTCAGTTTCTAAGAAGCATTTCAAATATAATTTATTTCAATCTAGATTTGTGTGGTCTTTTGACAGCCCATGGTATATTTAATGTTGTTAGCTAATACCAGAATTCAAAGGCATCATTATTTTGATCTTTATTTTTTATTTCCTGACCTTCATCTACATATAAGGTTAGTTACTGAAAGCAACAGGGCTTGAGGTAGGCACACCTTAATCTTCCAAGTGACATTTTTAGTTCAGAACTTTCAAGAAGTCCTTTGCAATAGATTTGCCCAACAAAGTATATCATTTGAGATCATTAACTATCTGCAGTATACAGATGGTGTAACCTTGCTAGCTGAAAGCAAAAAAGAATCGTAAAGCACTTACAATGAAGATCAAAGCAATCAGTATATATTATACGTCAACATAATGAAAAGAAAGAAACTTATTTACAAGTGGATAATAATAATAATAAACAACATTATGGTAAAGAATTCTGATGTTGTCATTGATTTTGTTCTTACTTGGCTCTAGAGGCAACATCCATGGATGCAGCAGTCAAGATATTTAACAATTGTTGTTGTCAAATGTGTCAAGTCGAGTATGACTCATAGCGATACTATAAACAAAATATCTAAACCCTGTTCTATTTTGTATCATCCTCACACTTCTTGACACACAAGGGCCCAGTGCAGTAGTCACCATGTCAATCAATCTTGTTGAGGATCTTCCTTTCCTTCTTCAACCCTCCACCCTTCCCAGGATCATGTCCTTCTCCAAAGAATAGGCCCTCCTAACAACATGCTCAAAGTACATGAGGCAAAGCCTTACCACTCCTGCCTCAAAAGAACACTCCAGCTGCACCCTCTCCAAGACATATCAGTTCACTATCTCAGCCATTCATGGGATGTTCACTGCTTTTCTCCAACACCACAGCTCAAAGGTATTAATTCTTCTTCTGTCATCCTTATACATTGTGCAGCTTTCAAATGCATAATAAATAATAAAACAGAATGAATCAAACACATCTTAGTCCTCAAACTGACATCATTACTCCTCAATAATTTGGAGATGTCCCTAATGCAGACTTTTCTGGTGCAATGTGTTTCCTTATTTATGACTGCTCATACCAAGGGTGTTAATTCTGGATCCAAACAAGATGAAGCTGTTGACAGTTTCAATCTACCCTTCATTCATCACAAAGCTAGCTATCTGTCCAGTAGTAAGAATCTTTGTTTTCTTGATATTGAGATGCAATCCATACTGAAGGCTGCATTTCTTGATCTCCTGCAATAAGTGCTTCAAGTCCTCCTCACTTTCAGCAAGCAGGATATGTCGTCTGCTTAACACAGATTATTGATGAATCTCCCTCCAATCTTGATGCCACACTCCTTTTCATAGAGTCCAGCTTCTCTTATAATTTTCTTAGCGTACAGGTTGAATAGATATATTTAATTATAGATAAATTGTATTGGAAAATTTGCTGCAAAGAACATCTTGAAAGCATAAAGAGCAAAAACTTGACTTTGAGAACTAGGATGTGCCTTGTGGAGCTACGGGCTGCCCAAGAGCCTCATATGTATATGAATAGGACAAGATAAAGAAGACCTGGACCACTAAAGTTCTTCCAAGCTTTTCTTGAATGAAGTTTATAGTCCTTGGTTTTAGTCCCTAGTCCATGATCCACCTTGAGTTGGTTTTTGTATATGGAGTGAGATGTGGATCTTGTTTTAGTCCTCTGCATACAGCTTTCCAATTTTGCCAGCACCATTTGTTTAAAAGGCTGTCATTTCCCCACTTAACTGATTTCATCTCCTTGTCAAAATTCAGTTGACCATAGGTAGATGGGCTGATTTCTGGATTCTTAATTCTATTCCATTGATCTATGTGTCTGTCATTGTACCAGTACCATGCTGTCTTAACCACAACGGCAGTGTAGTAGGATTTGAAATCAGGGAGAGAAATGCCTCCTACATGTTTTCTATTTTTAAAGAGTGCTTTGCTTATTCGGGGCTTCTTTCCATTCCAAATGAAACTAGAGATTACCTTTTCCATCTCCTTGAAGAATGGGATTGGTATTTGTATTGGGATTGCATTGAACGTATAAATTGCCTTTGGTAGTATTGCCATTTTCACAATATTGAGTCTTCCTATCCATGAGCAAGGGATATTCTTCCACTTCTCC
>NW_006399835.1:7385259-7388444 GCF_000299155.1 Elephantulus edwardii | reverse complement strand
AAAAAAAGATAAAGAAGACCTGGGGGCTAGTGGAAAGATGCCTTTGAGATGTGGTATTGCCAAAGAATTCATACCATGAACTCTCAAAGGAACAACAACAAAAATCATTGATAGACGTGCAGCTAGAATGTTCTTTAGATGTAAGCATAGTGATATTTAATAGCATACAAGGGGTCTATCTGTGTTAGAGACATCATAGTAGAGAGTCAATGCAAAAGAGGAGGATACGTAGCAGAATCTATTAACACAGGATGAGTAAAAGCAATGAGATCAAAACACAGAAAAGATCATTGAGACTGTGTAGGATCACATGGTGTTTTGTTCTGGTGAACATAGAGTTGTCATAAATCACAACCAAATAAATGGCAACACTAAAAATAATGTATATACACATGGCAACAATAATAATATATTTCTCAAACTCACTTTCTTCTAATTGAAACTAACCTATAGTTGATTTCCCAGAGTTTTCCTACACTGTAAATTGTACAAGAGGAAATAGTCAATGTTTTAGTCACTGCTGAATTCAAACCTCTAGAGAGATGCAGCCATTGGTTTAACATCACAGCTTCCTATAGTCTATCCCTCCAGAGGTATATACACTTATATAATCATAGGTGGTTGTTGTTATGTGCCATCAAGACACTTGCAACCCATTGCAATCCTACGTATAGCAACTTTGAACCCTGCCCTGTCTTGAGCCGCTCTCACAAATTCTGACACACCAACCCCATTGCCCCAGTCACTGTATCAATCCATCTCATGGAGGGTCTTTCTCTCCTGCACTGGCCTTTCACTCTTCCTAGCATGATGTCCTTCAAAGACCAGTCTCTCCTGGCCACTTGCCCAAAATATATGAGATGGAGCTTCAAAATCCTACCCTCCAAGGAGAGACTTGGTTTAACCCTCTCCAAGACAGACTGATTTGTTTTCTTGGCAGGCCATAATATGTTCAAGACTCTTCTCCAGCACCAGAATTCGAAAGCATCTGTTCTTTTTCTGTCATCCTCCTTAATTGTCCAGCTCTCTAATGCACAGCAAGTAATTGTGAAGACCATGACCTGGATTAGGCTCACTTTAGTCTCTAGACATTGCTGCTTTTCTTATGTATATACTTATATATTTGGAAGCAGGAATGGCATCGACTTCAACAAGCCTCCAGAAATTCTATGAACTTTGATAAAGGTCGATAGTTATAGAAAGGCTTTAGAACTTTTGTTCATAAGGTCAGTATGAGTCAGATTCACCTCTAAGGCAGTAAACAACAGAAACATACATGCATACATATTTACCTTCAAATGTACTTTTAGTTACCAAAAAATTACATATGTAACAGCAATTACCGCTAGGTCTTTTTTCCTTGTGAAAATTAAGCTGTGTCCATTTCACTCCCATTCTATATTAATTTTCACGCTACAAAATATAACATCCATCTGCTTTCTAAAGAGCAAATCTCCCATGCCATCACCCCAATTCCTGGTAAACAACAATGATCATTAGCTTGTGTATTTTTATTTGGTAATTATTTCATTGCAATGCTGACAGTTTAATCATAAGGCTTTGTGCTGCCAACCCAAAAGCATGCAGTTTGAATCAACCAGCTGCTTTGAAGAAGATGGATAATCTCCTCAAATGCAATTTACTGCCTCTGAAAACCTGCTGGAGGGTCAGCTATGTGTCAGTTCGGACTCTACGGTAGACAACAGCAAAAACATCTGATTTCATAAAGGTAAGAGTACTCAGTATCTGTTTTTGGTTTTGTTTTGCCGTGTGATTTACTTATTCCACTCAACATAATGTCCTCTAGATTTCATATCCTTTTCAATGTTTGTTATGGTTCATTTCGTTTTGCTTTTTCTTACTCATCTTTGCTTTGTTGTTGTTGTTAGACACCATTGAATTACATAGGACTCATAGTAATTCTATAAACAGCAGATCTGAACCCTGGAGGGTGAAAAGGCAGTATTGCATGTGATTTTTATTTGCATTTCTCTGTTGACTAATATTAGTGAGCACATTTTCTTATTGGATTGTCTTTTGGTTGGAAATTTGTGGAATTTTTCCATATATTAAAAATGTTAAATTATTTTATCATTTTGTTGTTATGTACTATACAAAAGGAACCGGTTCATAGCTGACCCTCCAACAGGTTTGCAAAGGCATTAAATTGCAGAGGAGGAGATTACTCATCTTTCTTCCACAGGGCAGCTGGTGGATTGGAGCAGAGAGCCTTTGAGTTGGCAGCACAACTTCTTATCACCAAATCACGAGAGCTCCATATTTATCATAATGTACTCAAATATGTTCCGTGTCTATAGGTTATCTCTTTATTCTTTTCATAAAGTATGTCTATGGAAAGAATTATTTGATTTTATGAGTTCCTTATTACCTATTTTATTTTCTGTTGTTGATACATTTATTGTATGGTTGTTTAGCTATCAATAGGTTCTAAGGCTTTGTTCCTAGATTTTCTTAAAAGGTCATAATAGTTTTACATTAAACTTTTGGTCTTTGTTTCATTTTTTATTAGTTTTGTGGATAGTGTGAGGTACGAATCTGATTTCATTTTTCTACAGGAGGATATTCTGTTTTGTCCCTACCATTTTTTGAAGAGACCATTACTTGTCCTTTGAACGAAATATGTCACCTTTGTTGGAAAATAAATTGGCCATGGATGTTTGGAGTTATTTCTGTATATCAAACAACATAACATTCAATTTTGAGTAATTATCAGTGTAAACTTGAAAAAAGAGCCAAATCCAAATACATTTTTAATCTAATTAACATTTATAAATATAATTGCTTGCTCTGAATATTTATTTTATTTTATGAAAATTTATTTGGTATATTTTTTGATCATTGAAATAATAATTTTACCTATTGTAAATCTGTTTTAGTTATACATCTTCATTATTTTGTTCAGTTAAGAATCAACTACCAGATAGATATTTGAATCAGTTTTATAAGTCTTGTTTAAATAAAAAGCATAAAGGAAGCTCTGGTGGTCTACTGGCAAGATGCTGCACTGCAATCCCAGAGGTACGCGGTTCAAATCCAACAGATGCTCTGCTGGGGAAGGAGGGACAGTCTCCTTCTGAACCAGTCAGATCTGATTTGACGGTACACATAAAAATAATACAATAAAAAAAGAAATTTAAGAACAAGTAAAATAAAAAGTTTAAAAA
>NW_006399835.1:7382214-7385159 GCF_000299155.1 Elephantulus edwardii | reverse complement strand
ATATAAATGTGATATGATATCACTATTACAGAAGAAATAAATATTTGAATGCTAAATTTCAATCAAATAGATTATTATTTAGGAAAAAACCCTTCCTCTAAGCAAATTGACTTATATTATGTGTAACAAAAATTAAAGAAATAATGTTATAAATTATCTTTTGTCTAAACTTCAAAAGGCGATTGTAATTTTATTTTGCATTTATTTTTACAATGACACCAATATTACCAATCAACACTGTACAGAAGGATTTATGAGAATAATGGGAGCATTTTTCTCTTCCCTAGAACTTAAGAGATGAAGGGCATTTAGATATAAATACAGAATTGAAAATAAAATTGCATTGAAAGAGTTGTTTTGTGTATAAAACTAAGGAAAGGTGTCAGTCATCAATATAATATTTATTAAAGGCTCACAGTTTTCACAAAGAAATGCTGAACCAGAAATTGGCCTTAGGAGTCAAGCTCTGTGTGAAGCTGTGGTGTGCTCAGCTCTGCAGGCTGTCAGTATATAGCATTGTCAGATCTCAGCAAACATTCACAATAGGGTGCCAAAGACCAGGTGTTTCAAAGGTATTGTTTTCTAATATAAATGTCAAATTAAGTTCTAAAAGGAAGTCATTTGCAATTCTCAAACTATGCACATACGCAGTATTTTTATAATGGGCTTTCAGCAGTAATGTTCTCAATTTTGTAAAAACAAAATTTCTGTACAAATTTGAGGCATTAATTATGACAAACATGTATGTATTCATTTGGTGATACAGTGTTTATATGAATGTTACACTTAATACAGACAACAATATTTATAATGCATTCTTCTTTTGCTATCTCAGTATAAATAATATCAATAATGATATCAATTTAATAACAGATAATAAAGTGCCTAAATTTCTTACAGAATATTTTTGTTTTTATAGTCCTTCTCTCCAAGATAAGCATAAATATAAGATACATTAAGTATAATCATGAGGGTAAACTTTTTTGTAGATCAGATTATTGACATTTTGTAAATACAATGTCATTTTCATTTTTCCCCTCTCTTTAGTTTATTTCTGGTATCATTATTGTGAAGAACATTATTTGTGCACTTATATACCATAAGTTGTTCTTGATTGTTGTTTTTAGCTACTATTCATTTGAAAGTGACTCATAGCTGACCCTCAAATGGGTTTCAGGGGTAATAAATCACACCAGAGATTGTCTAACTTTCTCCCATGGATTTGAACCTTGCTTTTTATTGGCAGCATAATTAGTTTTCATTAAGCTACCAGAGCTTCTTCATTTTATCTTAAACAAAATTGTTTTCTAGGATGGATTAATGCTTTCATGTCACTGTAGTATGATACCAAAGAGCTTATGTAAATATTGTTTCTGTTGTTATTAAAAGCATTCTGTCTTTGGATTAAGATAGAAAAACTAAAGAAAATAAATTGGCAACTTTTTGTTTATTTACTAATATATATTTCTTTTGCAACTGGGTTTCCATTTTCAGCAGCAAAATTTTATTTGCATATAATGTTAATAACATTTTGAAATTATTTCTGCATTCTGTTGGACAACTTTCCATAGGAATGGGAAGAAATATACATCAGTTTCAGGCAATTTACTAGATGCTTGTATTCTTAATTTCTTGGTAGAGATGAGCAAGCACATCCAAGACTAAAAGATGTTCATTGAAACATCTCAACTATTATTCCATAAATTCCTGGATCCTCATTTCACACACACACACACACACACACGGAGAGAGAGAGAGATACTCAGTGCAACTTGAGCTTTTTCAGCAGCAGCAGTTGGTTCACAATCATATGTTAACTCTTGAAATGGTTGAACATTGACCAATTTGTTGAAAGTTGGTACATCGATTCTTTTTGGTTCTTCAAATGTATTTGACACTTTGCTTGTCCCTTGTGGAGTTTAACTTTCAGTATGACTTTCCTAGTTGTAGTTTGACTTTGCTATGTAGACAAATGAAGATGTGCACCATGGGGCATATTAGCTTGTCCAAAAGAGGACCTTAACCTATTCACAATGAAATTGGCTAGTCTCAACAAACCATAACAGAATGGACTAATCTCCCCATTAAATTGAGAAATCCAACAGTAGGAAAAGCAGACCTCTCCATCACCAGTAAAAAAGCTCACCACCAAGAAAAGAGCAAGCAAGAGGGCCTACATGATTACCACCCATACCAGCCACAGCAGAGAAATATGTCTAACATGAGATAGAGAGCCAGGGACCTGATGTGAGATGGGTTCGTGGAACTGCTAGATCACTGAAACTGTAGCTAACAGCTTTGCCTAAATTTGTGGAACACACCAAAAACTACTCCTATCCAAGTACAAGCTGAAGCTGGGGAAAATTAAACCAAATCCACAGGAGCCAAAATATGACTTATTTCATCCCACCTGAATTTCAGAATCATCTCAGGAACAGGTTTGAGGCCTTGAATACTAATGAGCGAAGACCAGATGAGGTGTGGGAGGATGTCAAATGTATTATCCAGGAAGAGTGCAAAGGGTCATTACAAAGACAGAAGAGGAAGAAAAGACAAAAATTGATGTCAGAAGAAACTCTGAAGGTTGCACTGGAGTGTGGAGAAGCCAAAGCACAACAAAGAATTCAAGATACTAAAGAGCTGAATAGAAGATTCCAAAAGGCAGCACGAAATGATAAAGGAAAATATTACAATGAAATGTGCAAAAAGCTAGAGTTGGAAAGTCAAAAGGGCCGAACTCCTTCAGCATTTCTTTGGCTCAAGGAACTGAAGAACAAATTCAAACCTCGAGTTGCTATAATGAAGGATGCTTTAGGCAGAATATTAAATGATCCAGAAGGTATTAAAAGAAGAGTCAGTGTATCAAAAGGAATTGGCAGATACAGAAGAATTTAATGAAATGACATTTGAGCAAGAGCCTATGGTGATGAACGAAGGAGTTCAAG
>NW_006399835.1:7365783-7379652 GCF_000299155.1 Elephantulus edwardii | reverse complement strand
ATTAAACCAGGCTGCTCCTTGGAGGCAAGGATTCTGGGGCTTCGTCTGACATACTTTGGACATGTTGTAAGGAGAGACAGGTCCTTGGAGGGGGACATCATGCTTGGGAGGGTGGAGGGACCGTAGGAGGGGAAGGCCCTCTATGAGGTGGATTGATTCAGTGACTGGGGTAATCGGGATGGGAGTTTCAGAGACAGTGTGATTGGCACAGGACGGAGCAGAGTTTAGGGCTGTTGTACATAGGGTCGCTATGAGTCGCAAGTGACTCGACAGCACATAACAACAACAACCGTACTCTCAAGAGAGAATTTCAGAGTCCCTTCTGATATCCATGGTTTCTCTCTATCCTGTGGTGTGTTCTTTGTTTTATGATCTTTTGTAAGATGTTCTTTATGGCATCCCACAATTACCCCAGTTTCTGTCAGTAAAGCATGTGTCAATCTGCTGTTAGAGTCTGATTTTGTTCGAACTGATGATATCAACTCCATTTTAACTCTAAACAGATGTCGTTTGCTTCATTCCTGTATATTCTAGCTAGTAGGAACAGGCATGTACTCTGCTTTTGTTGACAAATTATATTCGCAATGAATAAATTATTGGTCTTCCAAGATTCCATCAAGTGATCACCTGTGTTTTATCCCCAAGGACGTGTTTTGCAACTACTGAAGTTACATTTTTGGGTCTTTCACATTCCAATATCTTTTAATTTTCAAGGCACCTACTTCCTTTACATATCCGATTAGTTTCTGACCTTATAACTGGTAAAAATTGTCAATTTCTTAATCTTTCTTTTTAGTATTTGTCTTGAGCTTTGAATAATATTTGTATTTCTTTGAATAATATTTTACTTTCTTATTGTTGTTATGTACCATTGAATTGAAACTGACTCACAGCTGACCTAACAGTGGATTTTTTGAGGCAGTATACCACATGCGAGGTCATTTTCCATCTTTCTTCTGTGAAGAAGCTGATGGATTATAATCATATGCCTTTGGGTTGGCAGTGCAGCTTTTATCACTAGGCCACCAGACCTCCATTCCTACAGGATGGTCTTCCTTTAGGCATATTCTATCATTTACAGCTCTTTATTTCAAGGTAGATAGGAAATTTTTTTTCTCAACAAATGCAACCTGTTCTTCCTTCATTTGTCATCCCGCCATAGTAGACAATAGGATAATCTGGTTCAGAATTAACAATATTAGTTTATTTTGGTTCTTTAGTGCCTATGATAAGAAGGCTGTAGATAAAAAAGTCTGCTTCAGTTAAGATTTATAGCCCATGGTTTCTATTCTATGAATCAGAATTGACATAATGACAGTGGATAATGCTTGTTTACCAATTAATCTTCAAGCAATCAATTTCATTTTCATGATATCCAATTTTGTTACATTCATACTTAATAAATTGAATATTCTAGTTATTAAAGTAGAATTTTGAGTCTCACGTCACCAGCAGATTAAGGTCTTAGGGTGTTACTTCATGTGTGTCAACTCTCTTTTGAGGTGTCCAGGTATGATAGATGATATTTTGCCATCTTTTCCTCCAAGGAGCACACTGGCTGCACTTTTTCCAAGAGATACTTGCTTGTTCCTTTGACAATCCATAGGATATTCCGTACTCTTCTTTAACACCACAATTCAAAGACATCAATTCTTTGTCTGTCATCTTTATTTGACTGTCCAGTTCAAATGCAAATAAAATGATTGAGAAGATCATGGCCTGAGTCAAGAACATCTTTGTCTTTAAAGTGGTATTACATCTCTTAAGTATTTTGAACTGTTCTTTGACAGTGGACTTGCCCATTGCAATACGTCATGATATATGGAGAAAAGATTGACATTTTATTTTATTTTTCCTTGGATCTACAATCAATACCCATGGGAAAGCAGTTAAGATCAAATTATTACATTGGGGAAAATCTGCTGCAAAAGATCCCCCTAAAGTATTAAAAAGCAACAATTATTTTGAATAATGAAGTGTGTCAAACTCAAGGTAAAATATTTACACTATGTGCATTCAAAACATAGACAACGAGTAAGGAATAATAAATGATTGATTGGTTTTAATGACAGTGTTGTCATGTTAGTTCTATCATAACCCATGAAAGAAACAACATACCAGAAGTTTTACATTGACTAATTTGGCATGATAATTGGAAGAAGACAAAATATGGATAGAGGTGCTAAAATCGAAGACTTTTAAGAAGTATTCTGAGTCCTTCTAGCCTGATAATGTAAGATTAGATATAAGAAGGGCTATAGAAGAACAATTCAAACTCAAAGTGGCATGGTTGGCTGCCATCTTCAAATGTGTCAGCACTACTTCAGACTGTGTAAAATACAAGGGCAAGATATTTGGTTGATATGTAATATGAAAATTGTCCATTTTTTTAATGTAAGAGAGAAATTAAGTTTCTTCCAAGACTCTGACTTGTAATTTTTCCAATTTCAACTATCTTTCTAGTCATTATAGCTTAAAATGTGAGTCTCTTTTTGTAATGCTTCCTCGGCCTTTCCTGAACTTGGGAGAAACATTCTAAAACACTGAAGATTTTTTCTTTAAACTCATTTAAGAAGGCTTCTTGCTCAATACTCAAGAATTGCCTCTATTTGGTTTTTATAATGGTGTTTTAATAGCTCAAATAATCATTATAAAATATCAGTTAAATTCTAAGTATTAGAATTAAACTAAAAATTAACTTTCGGTTTTGTGAATGTTTAGCAGTGTTTGAAAAATCTTTTAATTCCATATGACCTGGAGAAAATCTATACTTTCATTAATAAAATTAAGGACTTAATAGTTTTCAACCTAAACTTAAGTTTTGTTGTATTATTTCTACAACATTTCTGATTGTAGTTAAAATACTTTAGAATTTAACTGTGTAAGCCACAGATATAAAAATTTTATTTTACTTCATTTAACACATCTAGGCTCATTTTTAGAAACTGTTATAGCATAGCAGAGAAGGTTGCACTGCTAACTGAAATATGAGTGGTTTAAATCCACTAGTTGCCCCAAGAGTCTCTTCTGATAAAGGGCCTAATTATAGGCTCCGAAATTTGATAAAGGATTGTTATGAATCAGAATTGACTGGGTAACAGGATGGTAAACTCATTTTAGTTATAAAAGGATGGCTAATATTTGAGAAGTCTTTTAATAGGTCAGAAATACTTTTCTCTAACATTGGTTAAAATGTTAAAGTTGTTCTTATTTTTTTCCCTTTCTCTCTAAGAGGCAAAGTAATTTTCTACATTAGTTTTTGTGTCTATCACTTTCAAAGACATAAAAATTCAATAAAGGTAATGGGAACTGAAGAAGTGATTTTTTAAAGCTATCATTCACATTTGGAAAAAGAAGGAAAGGATATAAGTATTATTTAGAAAATGTAGTAGCATTCTTGCCTTTGTGTCAATTCTAATTCATAACAAAGAGAATTTAGTACTAACAAACAAAAATAAATTAATTAGTTACCCAATTTTACTGTTGTTTTCTTTTTGTTATTAAAAACCTATAAAGAATAGATGAAATAAAGCCTAGAAATAGGTGAAATTTAAGTGGGGAAAGTGTACAAATACATATTGTTACCTTAAAAAGATTAAAACACAAAACTCACAAAATGTGCCTTATAATGTCAAATGAATTCATGGATACAATTTCAGAACACCTGTCAGTAATCTTAACAGAATCATAATAAAAACAAAATATGCCATAAGACTAATGATGTGTATATGCTTTCAAAATGAGGAAAGGTTGGAAGCCAAAAATGAGAGGTAGACTTTGAGAAAATTCTAGAATAGATTATTTGTTTATGAAAGCTTCATTGTCATAACTTTAGTGTTGTGGTTGCAGAGGCAGAAAAATATGAGTTATTTGAAATTCAGTGGGATTTCATTAAAATGGATGTACAACTCTTGCTTGAAGCTTAAGAAATGCAGACTTCACTGAGGAATCAATGAAGTTTGCCAAACCTGATGTGGTTGGTTGTTGTGTGCCATCAAGTCAGTTCTGACTCATAAGTTATGGTCAAATAACTGGTTAAGAAAATATTTATTAGCATGCCATCTTTATCAGAGTAGATCTCCAGTCTTTTTCTATGGAGACCACCTTTATGTTCAAACTTCCAACCTCTTTGACACTAAGCAATGTCTTAACTATT
Organism: Elephantulus edwardii; assembly: GCF_000299155.1. Classification (NCBI taxonomy): domain Eukaryota; kingdom Metazoa; phylum Chordata; class Mammalia; order Macroscelidea; family Macroscelididae; genus Elephantulus; species Elephantulus edwardii. Next base: position 7,375,496 of record NW_006399835.1, on the reverse strand, counting down.
GGGTCATAAAGGCTATTTAAACCTAGATAGATGTGTTTTTATTTAAGCATATTGGATTTTAAAATGTTGTTGCTGTTGTTATGTGCCGTCGAGTCGTTTCCGACTCATAGCGACCCTATGCACAACAGCCCTAAACCCTGCTCTATCCTGCGCCAACCGCACCGCCTCTGACACACCCATCCCGATTACCCCAGACATTGAATCAATCCATCTCAGAGAGGGTCTTCCCCTCCTGCGCTGTCCCTCCACCCTCCCAAGCATGATGTCCCTCTCCAAGGACCCGTCCCTCCTGGCAACATGTCCAAAGTATGTCAGACGAAGCCCCAGAATCCTTGCCTCCAAGGAGTAGCTTGGTTTAATCCTCTCCAAGATGAATCTGTTTGTTTTCCTGGCAGTCCATGGTACATTCAGTACCCTTCTCCAGCACCACTGCTCAAAAGCATCCACTCTCTTTCTGTCCTCACTAGTCATTGTCCAACAAGCGATTGTAAAGACCATGGCCTGTATCAGGCACACCTTAGTCTCTAGAGAGACACTGTTGCTCCTGAGTACCTTTGAGAGGTCCCTAACAGCAGACTTTCCCATCGCGATATGCTTTTTGATTTCCTGACTGCTGGTACCAAGAGTGTTCACTGTGGAGCCAAGCAAACTGAAGCTGTCAACACTCTCAATCTCTTCGTCATCCAACCTGACACTGCAATTGGTCCAGTGGCGAGAAATAGCAATTGAATAATAAGCACATTTAGAGATGCCTTGTACATATAAAAGACAAAGAAGGTAGTCAGAATGTTGACTTAAGGTGAAGATTCAGCTATACATTGCTACTCTGTCTTCAAGCAACATTAAGCCTTTATAGTGATCACATTTGTTAATAATTAATTTTTATCCTAATGACTTCAATTGTTTGAAACATTAACCTTTTTTCCAGAGCTCAAAAATTATTTTATTGTGTCCCACAATATTTAAGAATTAAAAATAAATATTAAATAAATTCCAGATGAATAACCTAGTGCTTTAAAGATTTGTAATGATAAGAATTTGGTCTATTGTAACTTAACAGGTTTTAACTAGGATTAAAAATATATATTTTTAAATTTGTGATTATGTGAATTGAATAATATAAAGTGGTTGATGAAGTTTGTGAATGACATTGGGACTTTAAAAGAAAAAAAACCTGTCAGGAATATTGTTGTTGTTGTTAGGTGTCTATGGGTTGACTATGACTCATAATAACCTATGAACAACAGATCTGAACCTTATTCTATCCAGTTCCACCCTCATGATCTCTATTATGCTCAAGCCCTTTGTTACAGTTACTTGTCTCAATCCTTCTTTAATGAGTTTTCCTGTCTTTCTCTGACCCTCCACATTTCCTAGCTTGGTGCCTTTTTCAAAAGATTGGTTCCTCCTGACAGTATGCCGTATGTGAAATGAAGTTTCACTGCTTTTGACTCTAAGGAACACCTTGGTTACATTTTCTCCCAAACAGATTTGATTGTTCTTTGAGCAGCCCATGAGTCATTCGGTACTTTCAACACACATTCTAAAGGTATAAGTTCTCCTGTCATCTTTATTCATTATCCATCTTTCAGATGCATAGGAATGAATGAAAAAGACCATATCTTTGATGAGGTACACTTTAGTCTTTAAGCTTATATCCCTGATCTTTAGGATATTGAAGAGGTTCTAGATAACAGATTTCCTCAATGAAATACATCTTTTTATTTCTTCATTGCTGTCCTATGAGTGTTGACTGTAGATGCAAGTAAAAGGAAGTAGTTCACAGCCTCATTTCTTTTCCTCCACTTCCTTGATGTTTAGATATAACCTGTATTAATGGCTGTAGTCTCTGACCTTTTGCAGCAAGTGCTTCATGTCCTCCTCACTATCTGCAAGCAAGATTATTTCATGAGGATAAATTCAAGTTGTTGAGAAATGCAAGCTATTGAGTCTTCCACTCCAATCCTGGTGCTACATTCTTCTTCAGCAATCCATTTAATTTGTGAAGATTTCCCCCAGCTTTTAAAGCTGCTGTAAAATTTTCCTTAGGGTAAATTTTCCCAGTGGATAACTTCAAGTAGCTATTTTTGTTTGTTTTATTTCAACATGAAATTTTTTATTTTTTTAGAGTTTTCAAGTATTTTGTTAAGCTGTATAATTACCTCTGACTGATTCTTCAAAAATAGTTTAGTTTCTACAGCCAAAATTAATTTAAAATGAATGTAAAATAAATCTTTTTATATTAGAATTTAAAAATGTAATTATTTTTAATCTTAACATCAAAATTTAAAACAAGTATGCTTCAAGTTTTTAAGTGTAATTAATAATCTAGATGACTATGTCTCTCTGGTGGTAGTCCACAGAGAAGTGTCATGGTAATGTAAATTCTACATGTCTCCTCATGTTTGACTCTGCCAGTAGCTTCTAGGAAGCCTGATGGTCTGTCTCTTCCCGTTGTGATTTATAATTTCAGAATATATTGCTGAATCAGCAGTGCTCATATCAAGAGACTAATATTCTCAGACTTCTGCTTCAAAACAGTTCTAGGAGATCCAAGATGGTGGCGGAGGTGGAGACAACGTGGTGAGCTGTGGGTGAGTGGACCACTTGGAGGAGGGCCACTATGACCTTCTACAGACCTCTTTTTATTGATAATTGAACAGTTAAACAGTTGATGACTGGTCTTCAGTGAGAATTGAGGCTCAACAACAGGAATTCAAGGATTCCCAAGGAGGAATGGGTGAGTCCTGCAGCTCTCAGACCCCTGCTGCCGAGCCTGCACCACTGTCGCAGCTCCATGAGGCTCCCACTGCCGGAACCTAGAGATTCCCTCACCCAGGATGGATGGTGGGCCCTGGGCCTCCCTGAGACTGGGGCAGCAGAGCCGTCACACTGGCAAAGTGGACTTGTTCTGGGAAGAATTCTTGGAACCAAGATGGTGGCAGCAGGAGAAGCAGGTGCCTGCAGGTTTGGGTTTCCTTGGACAGGCCAGAGAAAAAGGTCACCAATACAATGGATTGATGAAAGTCACTGTGAGTTGTGTACTTGAGGACACTTAACAGTGGCAGCATGTCCAAAAGGACCGACGTCCTAAATGCACCACATATTTTGATCTGTTGAATGCTTCTGCCAAAAACTGTTCAATATTCTTCTCCAACACCATAGCTCAAATAAAGGCATCAATGCTCCTCCTATCCTCCCTAATCATTGTCCAGCTCTCTGATGCTTAACAAGTGATTGCAAAGACCAAGGCATGTATCAGGTGCACCTTAGTCTCCAGATTGACATCATTGCTCTTCAGTATTTTAGAGAGCTCTCTAACTGCAGACTTTCCCATCACAATGTGTTTTATAATTTCCTGGCTGCTGGTGCCAAGAGTGTTGACTGTAGAACCAAGTAAACTAAAGCTGATAACAATCTCAATCTCTTCAGGATCCATCATAATGCTGCCAATAGACCTTGATATTGCGCCTCAATCCATACTGAAGGCTGCAGTATTATATTGAAATGTGAAAAGAGCTGGAGTCAGAAAATCAAAGGGGCCTAACTCACTCAGCATTTCTTAAGCTCAAGGACCTGAAGAAGAAATTCAAGCCTTGAGTGGCAATACTTAAGGAAGCTTTGGACAAAATAATAAATGATCCTGCAAGTATTAGAAGAAGATGGAAAGAGTATACAGAGCCATTAAACTAAAAGACACAGAAGAATTTAATGAAACAACGTATGAGCAATAGCCTATGGTGATGAGGAAGAAGTTCAAATTGCTGCTTTGAAAGAATTGGTCAAGAATAAAGCCCCAGGAATAGATGTTATACCAATTGACATATTTCAAATAATAGATGCTGCCCTAGATGTGCTCACCAAGTTGTGCCAAGAAATCTGGAGAACAACCACTTGGCCAACTGACTGGAAGAGATCTATATTTGTTCACATTCCAAAGAAGGGTGACCCAAAAGGGTGTGGAATTTATAGAACAATATCATTAATATCACATGCAAGCAAGATTCTTCTGAAGAGTATCCAAAAATGACTGGAACAGCACATCATCACAGAACTACCAGAAGTACAGGCTGGATTTAGATGGGGATATCGTAGATAATATTGGATGGCTCTTGGCTGAAAGTAGTGAGTACCAGAAGAATGTCTGTATTTCATTGATTAAGCAAAGGCATTTTACTGTGGGGATCATAACAAACTGTGGCTTACTCTGAGAAGAATGAGAATCCCAGCACACTTGATTGTGCTAAAGCAAATTGGACCAGGGGACAGTCACCAGAACAGAGCAAGGAAACACTGTAAGGTTCAAAATTGGGAAGGGTGTATGCCAGGGATGTATCCTATCTCCATATCTTTTCAATCTTTATGCAGAACAGATTATCTGTGAGCTTGGTTTCTATGAGGAGAAATGTGGCATCAGGATTAGAGGAAGACTCAACATCATGCTAGATAACAATTATTCTTTCTTGATGTTGAGATATAACTATATTGAAAGTTGTATGAATAGATTGAGATTGTTAACAGTTACAGCTTGCTCAGCTCCACAATCAAAACTCTTGGCATAAGTACTTAGGAAATCAAAAGGTGAACTGTACTGGTAAAATCTGTTGTGGGGAACTTCTCCAGAGTACTGAGAAGGAATGATATCAATCTAGAGACTAAGGTGTGCCTGATCCAGGCCATGATTTTTTACAGTTACATGCTATGCATCAGAAAGTTGGATAATGGAAGTAGGTGTGTGGGAGTCAGTGAGACTGGCTTAGGGCAGGGATCAGAGCTTGTACACAAGGTTTCTATCATTCACAGGCAATGCAACAGTGCATAACAATAACAAAATGTATAGGTGCAAAAATAGATGTTGCTTTGTTGTTGTTATGTGCCATCAAGTCTTTTGCGACTCATAGTGACCCTATGTACAACAGCCCTAAACCCTGCTCTATCCTGTGCCAATCGTATGGCCTCTGACACACCCATCCAGATTTCCCCAATCACTGAATCAATCCACCTCATAGAGGGTCTTCCCCTCCTGTGCTGTCCCTCCACCCTACCAAGCATGATGTCTCTCTCCAAGGACCTGTCTCTCCTTACAACATGTCCAAAGTATGTCAGACGAAGCCCCAGAATCCTTGCCTCCAAGGAGCCACCCTGTTTAACCCTTTCCAGGACAAATCTGTTTGTTTTCCTAGCAGTCCATGGTATTCTCAATACTCTTGTCCAGCACCACAGCTCAAAGGCATCAATTCTCCTTCTATCCTCCCTAGTCATTGTCCAACTCTCTGATGCATAACAAGTGATTGCAAAGACCATGGCCTGTATCAGGCGTACCTTAGTCTCCAGAGAGACACCGTTGCTCTTGAGTACTTTAGAGAGGTCCCTAACAGCAGACTTTCCCATCGCGATACGTCTTTTTATTTCCTGGCTGCTGGTGTCAAGAGTGTTGACCATGGAACCAAGCAAACAACAGATTGCCAAAATTTTCCTCAACATAAATAAATACATTAATTTTTCTTAGGTGCTGTCAAATCTATTCCAACTCATAAAGTTTGTATGTACAGACAACTAATAAAAACCCTATGTAAAGGTAAACCCAAAGCAACCCCTAGAGAGGCTTGTGCCATCCTCACAATCCTGCTATGTTTCAACCTATTGCAGACTTGTTTTCAGTACATCTTGTTGAAGGTATTCTTTATCACTAACCATATACCTTCTCCAGGTACTGGCCCTCCTAAAAAGGTGATCAAAGCATTTAAGCTAACCTCTAGAATGAGACACATGGCATAGCTAAATCTACATGTAAAAGGGGCAATAACGATGTGGGGAAGGCTGAATCCAATCTCTACTTACTCCACAAAGGGGAACTGTTCCCATCAATAACATCTACAGTATAAAACTGATCCCTGTACTAGCTTTAGTAAATAGCAGTCTCAAGCCAGGGTAACAGCAAGACACAATCTTTCAATTACTTCAGACAGCTTCTCACACAACAGCAAGATATAATCCTTCAATTAATCCAGGCAGCTTTTCAGCCAATAGCAAAATACCTCTGGCAACAGAACCTCTGGCCCCATAGGACTCATGCTTCTTAATCGGCTTCTTTCCTGGTGTTGAGATTTCTGTCCTAAGGGTTCTGGCTCTGGTTCCACCTGGCTCCTGCAGGCTATTCCTTGCCACAGTCTTTCTACAGTCTGGTTAGCTGTTAGACTCACAGCTGTTCATGATGTTTGTGGGCTACTGGCCTCCAGGGCAGCTGGATCTGATTAAAATCAATCGTCAAGGGAAACCAAATTTTTACCATCACCTACTGCAGAAGCACTGCCTGAGAACTAATTTCAGATTGATGTAGTTTCTACTTCTATTGTTCTGAAGAGACAAGCTAGCTTTTTGTGGAATAATGTGAGTACTTATAACTCAAAATGATCAAGGGTCAAGATTTTAGCTCGTGGAAAGAATTGCCTGCAAAATGCTTGTTGAGTTTGTGCATCTAGGTCCTACAAGAATTCCTCGATCAGCAAGTTCCAAAAAGTTAGAGAATAAAAATGATAATGTTAAGGAGGATTATAAAGTAACAAGTCCTTTGTAAAGTTTGTTATATACCTTCTTTTGCCTTTGAACACTAGTTCTTGGTTTACTCAATCCAATAAACACATCTTAAGTTCACAACCAGATTTGGCACAGCGTTGGATATTAGAGATAAACTTCTTTCTGTACTTTGCATGACCCCTGAAGATTTACATCACGTATAAATGGAGTACAAAAAATTTAAAAGATATTATTACTACACTTGAAGTGCCTTAACAGACATACAAATTGAGTTATTATAAGCCTTACATGCCACTAATAAATTTCTTTTTATGCCATTATAATGATATCTTTATTCTGCTATAATTAAACTTTTATTGTCAGTGTGAAGTATCAACAATCTTTTATTGCACCTGCCACAAAATTGAAATATTAACCAAAAGAAATGACTTAATTAAATTTTTACTATAAAAATAGAAGCAAATACATATCTTTATTTTAATCTTCCCTTTATGTACCCCACCTATCCTATAAACCATCAAAGATTATTTCATCCTATTTGTATACTTTTCTTTTTCTTATTATGTACCATTGAGTCATAACAGTTCAATAGCCTACCCTCCAGAGGGTTTCAGAGGTAGTAAATTATGCAGAAGGGAATTGCTCCTTCTCCCACAGAGAAGCTGGTGGATTTGAACCATATGCCTTTGGGTTGGCAGTACATCTCTTTGCTGGTAAGACACCAAAGTTCTCTTAGCATTTTTAAAAGAAATGGATTTTAGCATTTTTAAAAGTAATGAATTTAAACAGTATATCTTCTCTTAATTAAATTTTCGACATTACAATGCAACACCTCAGTGCTAATGGATTTGATTAATCAATCTCTCTAACTTTTTATAAAACCTTGCTTTTAATTCTAACAGAAGGAAAAACTGGTGATGCGCCATAACCACATCGTTTTTAAGCAACCATAAAAGACTAAATATTGGATTTAATTCTTAACTTTAATTCCAAGGTGCTAGAGATTTATCAGCTGGGTCATTTTTGGACCCTTTGTCTCAAAAGCAGATTCAGAAAATGTGGCAAAATAAGTATTTCTCTCATCTGAGCTTTTACTTAATTTGACCAGAAGTTCCCTTAGGGTTTATTTTTGTGTTTTATTGTTTTTTTAATAAAATATACATCTCTTTGTCCTTAAGTTTCATATGATTATTACTTAAGAAATAAAGAAAATTAAAGCTATTTAGAAAGAGTGGGCATAGACCAGATCAAAGCATTTCCACAAAATTTGATGGTACTCTTCATTTGAGAAATTATATGTTTGTAATACCTTGAAACCTGATATTAAATTTTCAAGTTAACTTTATGCTGCCTTTGGAAACGTTATTGTTGCTACGTGCTGTCAAACCAACGTCAACTTATAGCAACCCTATGTACAACAGTTTTGAACCCTGCTCTATCTTGAGCTAATTTCATTGTCGCTGATACATCTACACTCCCTTATTTCAGTGAATGAATCAATCCATCTCATCCAAGGTCTTCCTTTCTTGCACTGACCTTCCAACCTTCCAAACATTATGTCTGTCCTTCTCCAAGACTAGTCTCTTCTAGACCAAAGTATGTTAGACAGAGCTTTAAAATCATTGCTTCCAAGGGGCAGCCTGGGTTCACTCTTTCCAGGAGAGATCCGTTTGTTCTCTTAGCAGTCCACAGTATATTCAATATTCTTCTCCAGCACCAAAGCACAAAGGCCTTAATTCTTCTTCTATCATCCTTAATCATTGCCCAGCTCTCCATAGCAAGTAATTGTGAAGACCATGGCAGGAAACATAAAAACTGAGAATGGTTTAAGCCTCTTTCAGAAACAATTTAGTAATGAACATTTTTGTTCTTTATCATACTTATTTTCATATTTATTTCTGTTCACTAAGCATGACCTGATCAAAGACAGTACACAAGATTAGTGGCTACTTTGGGAAAGTTTTGATATGCCTAAATTAATTTTTCTGCACAGTAAATTAGAAAATTAAACCTCTCACATTAAGGAATCAAAATGAGATATATTTTCAAATTTATACCATGAAGTACTCCAAAATTATCAGAGTACTTCATGGGAAGTTGCAGGTTGTGAGCTTTCATGTTATTTTCTTGGGATCTTACCATCACTTTGCTGAAAAAGGCCAAGGCTTGTGTGCCATGGACAGCCCTGGAGCGTCTTCTTACCATGACTTCCCCAGTGTGTGCTATAGGCTGCATCCAGCCCAGGTGCAGTCACACGCAGACCATAATCCTACCCAGAACAGTAGACCACTGCCTGGAGACCCCACTGCTCAATGCCTGGAGGTCTTGATGTCCTACCACTTGGACTCTTGCTGCCCTGTAGTCCTTGCTGTCATGTACTTGTAGCACTAATATCACAGCTACTTTGGTCTTAAACACTACTGTCTAGTACATCACATGTAATTTCTTTCGTTTTTTTTAAATAATTTTAATGAATATTTACAGGTATTTTGGATTTCCATTCATTCATTACTGCACTTCTTTCCCCGCCCAGCCCTCCCCCCACTCCCTGTTCCCTCCTCTCGTTTAAAAGTAAAAGAAACACTCCCTCCCTGGGACACAATCCCCCCCTCCCCAAGTACATTCTTCTATGCAACCTTAATTGTGGGCTCTTGTGATAACCATAATACCCTATCATACATCGCTTTTAAATTATTCTCTCCCTCATCTGTTTCAGTGAAGTATAAACAATTTATCAAGGTTTTTCTCAGTCTTACCCCAACCCTGATATCAGTCCCATTTTACAACAGTGGCACCATGCAATATTTATCATTTCACGACTGAGTTATTTCACTCAGCATAATGTCCTCCAGACTCACCCATTTTGAATAATATTGCATGAGTTACTTGTTTTTCAGTGCAGCATAGTATTCCATTGTGCGAATATACCACAGCTTCTCTATCCATTTGTTTGTTGATGGGCACGTGGGTTGTTTCTAACTCCTTGTTATTGTGAACAGAGCCGCGATAAACATGGGTGTGCATATATCTGCTTGGATGTCAGTCATGGTCTCTTTGGGATATATTCCCAGTAGTGGAATTGCTGGGTCAAATGGTATCTCTGTTTGCAACTTTTTGAGAAAGCGCCACACCGCCTTCCACAGTGGTTGCACCATTTTACACTCCCACCAACAATG
>NW_006399835.1:7358638-7363835 GCF_000299155.1 Elephantulus edwardii | reverse complement strand
TGTTCAAGCAAGGAGTTGTTCAGCTTCCAAATGCATGTTTTTTTTCTCCTTTATCGTCCTATTATTAATTTCTAATTTTGTAGCATTATGGTCTGAAAAGATGCTTTGTATTATTTCTATGTTATTGAATTTATTGATGCTTGCCTTGTGTCCTAGAATGTGATCTATTTTGGAGACTGTTCCATGTACACTGGAGAAGAAGGTATACTGTGTTTCCTGGGGGTGCATTAACCTATAAATATCTATGAGGTCAAGTTGGTTTATTGTATGGTTTAAATCTTCAGTATCTTTGTTGAGTTTCTTTCTGGTAGTTCTATCTTTTCTTGAGAGGGGTGTTTTGAAGTCTCCAAGTATTGTAGTAGTGTTGTCTATTTCCTTTTTCGGGTTTCTTAATGTTTGTTTTATGTATTTTGCAGGTCTTTCATTTGGTGCATAGATATTTATTATTGCTATGTCCTCTTGTTCTATTGACCCTCTCAGCATTATATAGTGACCTTCCTTGTCCTTTGTGATGGTTTTTACATTGATATTTATTTTATCAGAGATTAATATCGCTACTCCTGCTTTTTTTCTGGTTGCCGTTTGCTTGGTATATTTTTCCCCACCCTTTTATTTTAAGTCTGTCTTTATCTTCATTTTTCAGGTGTGTCTCTTGTAGACAACATATTGATGGATTTTGGCTTTTTATCCAGTCTGCTACCCTTTCTCTACTCAGTGGTGTATTTAAATCATTTACATTCAGTGTGATTATTGAGAGGTAAGGTTTTCTTGTTATCATTGTGTTGAGTTCTTTTTGGTGTTATTGTTAGTTACTTTGGCCCATGATGCTTTCTGTGGTATCTCTATAAGAAGGACATCTCTGAGTCTTTCCTGCAATGCTGGTCTTGTTTTTACAAACTCTCTTAGGTTCTGCTATTCTGGGAATATCTTGATCTCTCCTTCATATCTGATGGATAATTTTTCTGGGTACAGTATTCTTGGTTGACAGTTGTGTTCTTTGAGTGTTTGATATATGTTCTTTCACTCTCTTCTTGCTTGCATGGTTTCTTTTGAGAAATCAGCACTTAATCTTATCTTCTCTCTCTTATAGGCTACACTTTGTTTCTACCTTGCTGCTTTCAGGATTCTCTCCTTATCTTTAGTTCTGTCAAATTTAACTGTGATATGCCTTGATGTTTTTCTTTTAGGGTCTAGTCTATATGGTGTTTTCTGAGCTTTTTGTATATATATTCTCTCATTCTTCATTATGCCTGAGAAGTTTTCCTCTAGTAATTCTTCCACAACTTTTTCAGTGCCTTTACTTGCTTCTTTCTGTTCTGGGATTCCAATGATGCACATGTTATCTCTCTTGATGGTGTACCACACTATTCTTAGGTTTTCTTCTTTTTCCTTCCTTTTTGAGTCTGCTTTTTGATCAGTTGGGTGAGCTATCCCACTTGTGTTTTTCTCTGAACGTCTGACTCCAGGGAAATGTCATTTCAGAGCCTGTGAGGGCAGCCTCTTATAGGTCAGACAGGTCAAGGTGCTCCAGATTAGAGGCAGTTTGATTAACCAGATGTGCAGACACAGGTGTGGAGCCAAATGGGGTAGGGCATGCATGTGGTTGGGGTGATCACAAGGTTAGTTCAACCACTTGGGGGACCTCACTCAGGCCTCAGTTGTCTGGGTGTGCTTACAATAGGGGTCCCTATTCAAATTGCAGCTGTCCGTCTCCCATCCAGTGGTTTTCATTCACTGGTCCCTGTCCAATGGTGCTCACACAGTTGCCCTTGCACTGTGACCCCTGCCCAGGAAGGCTCCTGGGTCCAAGGGGACTCAACAAGACAAGTCAAATTCCCACCAACCCACTTGCCTCTGGCTGGTCTTCAGTGTCCACAAAAGTTCGGCTAAATTATCACAAGCCCGCTTGTTCCTGGGCAGTTGGCATGCCCCTGAAGAGCTCAGCCAAATTCCCACCAGTGGGCTCACCCTTGGGAACTCTCCCAGACAATTGTCAGTGCCCAAGAAAACCCAATTGGGATCCTACCAGCCTTTCTCGTGGCAGATCAGTCCCACAGTAGCTCGATTGATGGCTTCAGATGATGGCTGTCTCCATAGTGTGCCTTTGTGTGCCGACTCAGGATCATACTGTCCTCAGCTGCTGTTGTGCTCCATGAAGGAGTCTCTAGTGGCCCTGAAGAACCACCAGGGGGTGCAAGGTTGTGGCAAGGCCACCAGGGTGTGCCAGAAGTATGGGGGTGCAGGATGGTGGTGGGGTGGTGTCCCTGGACACGGTGCTGTGGCGGGGATAGGGGTACAGGGTTTGGGTAGCACTGGGAGTTAGGGGTTGCAGTCTGTTCCCAGATATTAAGTTACCAAATCACCAGTCCTCAGCAAATAAGACTTCGTGAGCCATGGCCCTTGAGCGCCGTCATCCTTGTGTGCCAGTCACCCTTGTGTGCCCCTGTAATTTCTTAAGCCCAAGCAGAAGAGACTGAGTCTGAGTCAAACCACAGTTCCTGGACGGCAACAGTCATCCCACCTAAGGGTTGCTGTTGTTCCCAAGAGGGGAGCACCAGTATACAGGTCTTTCACAAAACATTGCCATATCCTGGGTTACACAACCTAACATCTACTAAGAAAAGACTCATCTATTATCAAGAAAGCATCTGACTTCCATATTATTAAGAAAGCATTAGTCTGCCCTAGTCATCATGAAAAAATATAATAAACCTTCTCCTAAAAAAAGGAGACTTAATGAATACCCCAGATAGAGAGAATCAGAAGAAGAAATAGGTTGGTGGAGTTATTTGAACAGCTACAGAAGAAGATGCAAATGATGGGAGAAAAAATGGAAGCCATTAAGAGAACAAATATCTCAGAGACATCAATATAGAAGAAATATATTGTTGAGGAGCAACTTGAACAGTTATGGAAGAAAATGGGGGGGAAAAGGAAGAAAGAATCAGTAGTATAGATAAAGAGGTGCAAAAACTTAAAATAAAAGCATCACAAGACTAAGAGGGTACAGCCAACAACACTGGAAATAACAGGTAAAGCAAGAAAATGCAATTCATAATATTTAAACTGAAATTAAAGACGTGCCCAACATGCAGGTGGGACAGAAAAGCTGAACTGAGGAAATGGAACAGAGGGTCAGTGAGCTGAAAGAGAAAAGTCTCACTGGTAACATACTAGATGAAAAATCATAGATGAGATGTAAAGAAAATTAAGAAAACATTAGAAGCATGTGGGATGACATAAAAAGGAACAACATACATACAATTGGAATTCCAGAAAATGGGAGTAACAGGGAAATCAATGAAAACATGTGGAAAAAGTACTAGAAGAAAACTTCCCTAGTATTTTGAAGAATGAGGAAATCCACATTTAAGAAGCACAGTGAAAACCAAATAGACTAGACTGAAAAGGAAAAATACCAAGACATAAAATAGTAAAATTCTCCAAATTAAATCTAAACAAAGAGTTTTAAAAGCAGCACAAGAAAAACAGTGATGTACAAAGGGGAAATGATTAGATTACGTTCAGATTTATCAGCAGAAATAGTGTGAGCTGGAAGTGAATGGCTTATACAGAAAGTAAAAATAATAATAATAATAATAATAAATTGCCAGCCAAGGATCCTTTACCAAGCAAAGTTGTCCATCAAAAATGAAAGATAAATTAGAACTTTTGAAGAAAAGAAGGAACTTAAGGAATTTGTGAAAACAAGACCAAAAGTACAAGACATTTTAAGTGAAGTCCTTCACGTAGAGAGGCCAAATAACATGGATGGTCCACATTAAACAAAAGCAACAGAAAAAGAAACACAACGGTATGACAACAGTAAAATGAGTCCTGACAATAATTGTACTTAATGTGAATGGATGAAATGTGCCAATTAAGAGAAAAAAAGCAGTAGAATGGGAGAAAAAAAATGAAAGCTCTTCAATGTATTACCTATAAAAGACACATCTAAAAAAAGAAGAAGAAAAGAAAGACAGAATCAAAATCAAAGGCTGGAAAAATTATAACAAGCAAATGGCAACCTCAAAAATCAGAAATAGCAATTCTAATCTCTGATGAAATGGACTTCAGAATAAAAACCACCATAAAAAAGAAGAAAAAGAATTTTCATACTGATTTAAAGTAAAATAGATCAGACATAATTTTGGTCAACATTTATGCATCAAATGGTAAACCTGCAAAATTCATAAAACAACTGTTAACAGAATTAATGAAAGAAACAGACAGCAGCACAATAGTGGTAGGAGATTTGAACACACCACTATCATGAAAAGATAGGTAAACTCAAAAGAAACTCAACAAAGATGCAGAAGATCTAAACTATACAATTAGCCAACATGAACTTGTGGATGTCTTCAGGGTCTTGCACCCAAATAAAACGCATTTCACTTTCTTCTCAAGGGCACATGGTACTTTCTCCAGAATCAATAATATATTACAATATAAAGCAAGCCTCAAAAATTTTAAAAACATTGAAATAAGACAAAGTACCTTGTCAGACCACAAGCCATAAAACAAGAAAATAACCACAGGAGGGTAAAGTTTATAAAACCACCCATGTGGAAACTGAATAACTCTGGGCTAGAACATTATTGATTTATGAAAGAATAAATTATAAAATTAAAAAATTCCTTGAAACAAACAAAAACAAAAATACAAAGATACAAAAACCTCTGGGGTAGAGCTAAAAGAATCCTCAGGGGGCAGTTTTTAGCATTAGACACACACACAAAAAAGGAAGAAAGGAGAAAAATCAATGATCTAACTCAACACATTCATAAAACAGAAAAAGAACAACAACCTAATTCTATAGCCTCTAGAAAAAAAGAAATAAAGACAAGAGGTGAAATTAATGAGAGACAAAAACAGAAAAATAATTGAAACCATTAATACGACAGGAGCTGGTTTTTTGAAAGTTTGTCAATGAAATTGACAAACCACTGGTAAACCTGAAAAGGGGGGGGGGGAGGCAGGGAAGAGAGAAGACACGGATAACACTATTAAGAAAGGATAGAGGTGGCATTATGACATAACCAGATTAAATCAGATTAAACCAGACAACATCAGAATACTATGAAAAGCTATGTTGTTGTTGTTAACTGCCTTTGAGTCAAGAACGACTCATAACAACTCTATTAACAAAAAGACTGGAGCCCCTCTGCAACTATGGACATTTATAAAAGTTCATAGT
>NW_006399835.1:7356071-7357353 GCF_000299155.1 Elephantulus edwardii | reverse complement strand
TTCAGCAGGATTTTGCCAGTGTGTGATATTAGTGATATTGTTCAATAATTTCCACACTGTCAAGTCACTTCTTTTGGAATGGGAATAAAGATCTCTTCCAGTCAGTTGGGCAAGTAGTTGTACTCTAGATTTCTTGGTACAACTTGGTGAGCATATTTAGGAAAGTGTCTGTTTGCTGAAAATCGTCAATTAGTATTCCATCAATTCCTGGGGCCTTACTTTTTTGCCAAGTCTTTCAGAGCAGCCTGAACTTCCTTCTTCATCACCATTGCCTCTTGCTCATATGAGGTTTTGTTTGTTTGTTTGTTTTAATTTTTCTGTGTCAGGCAATTCTTTTTGGTACTCTGTATCCTCCTTCCATCTAGCTTTTAATGCTACTTGAGTCATTCAATATTCTGCCCATAGCATTCTTAAGCATTGCAACTCATGCCTTAAATTTATTCTTTCATTCTTTTAGCTTAAGAAATACTGAGTGAATTCTGCCTTTTTGATTTTCTGACTCTAGCTCCTTGCACATTTCATTATGATATATTACTCTATCTTCCTGAGCTGCCCTATGAAATCTTTTATTCATCTCCTTAACTTCTTGATTTCTTCCCTTTGCTTTGGCTTCTCATCAGTCTAATGCAATATTCAGAGTTTCTTCTCATAATCACTTTGTTCTTTTTTTCTTCCTCTGTCTTTGTAATGTCCTTTTGCATTCTTCATGAGTGATATTCTTGATATCATCACACAACTCATCTGGTCTTTGCTCATTATTTTTCAATTCCTCAAACCTGTTCCTGAGTTGGTTTTTACATTCAAATGAGATAGACTCAAGATCAAAATTTGGTTCCTGTCCTGGGCATACTCAGAAGGTTGTGTCAAGTAATCTGGAGGACAACTACCTAGCCAACTGACTGGAAGAGATCAATATTTATTCCCATTCAAAAAAAAAACAGTGACCCCAAAGAGTGTTGAAATTATCTAACAATATCGCTAATATCATATGCAACAAAGTCCTGCTGAATGTTATTCAAAAACGTACATCGACAGAACTTCTAGAAGTACTAGCTGGGTTTAGGAGAGGTCATGGCAGTAGAGACATTATTACCAATGTCAGATGAATCTTGGCAGAAAGCAGAGAGCATCTGAGTAATGCCTGCAGAAAGCAGAGAGTACAAGAGTAAAGTGTACATTTTATTTACCATGCAATTGCATTTGATTGTGTGGATCACAACAAACTGTGGTTAAATTTGAGGAGAATGGGAATCTCATATGACTTGATTGTGCTCATGTAAAA
>NW_006399835.1:7349915-7354071 GCF_000299155.1 Elephantulus edwardii | reverse complement strand
GTCTATGGTATAAAGAGATTGCCAAATACATTCAGAAATGGCACAATTTGGAGAGGATAAAATTGATTAATGGGACCTTCTAAAGATTTAATCCAGGGTGCATCAAAAACATTTTCCAGCAGAGTGAAAAGAAAACCTACTAAATGGAAACAAACATTTAGCAATATCATTTCAGACAAAGGTCTTATATCAAAAATTCACAGAATGTAGAAGTAAAAGACTAATAATCTGATTAAAAAATAGACAAATGACATGGAAAAAACTTTTCAAAGAGGGAGGTATTTGGAGGGCAAACAGATTCATGAAGAAATGCTCAAAATCACTGGCAATAAGAGAGATGCAAATCAAAACCACAATGAGATACCATCTCACTCCAGTAGCACTGGCAAAATTTAACAGGACAGTAAGTAAGTAAGTAATAAATGTTGGAGAAAATGTGAATAGATTCGAGCTCTCATACACTGTTGGTGGGATTGTAAAATGGTGCAATCAGTCTGGAAGGCAGTTTGGCATTTTTCTTAAAAAATCTGAATAAAGAAATTCCATATGAGTCAGTTATTCCTGTGCTTGGAATATACCCTGAGAAAATGAGTACTGAGGCACAAATGAAGATTTGTACACCATTGTTCATAGCCGCATTATCCACCATCGCAAGAATATGAAAACAGCCCAAATGTCCAACTACAATCGAATAGATTGAGAAATTATGGTTTATTCACACTATGGCCTACTACACAGCATGTGGTTGCAATGATTTTGAAAATCACTACCTAACTTGGGAGGGACTGGAGAGCATTATGCTAAGTGAACTAAATCAGTCCCATTAAGACAATACTGTTTAAGACCATTATTGTAAAAATAGAAGATAACTAGTAAAACGTGTGTGAAGACCCAAGGAAGGAAGGGTAAAAAGAGAGAGATGAGGATGGATGGAATGAGGGGGAGGTAATCATGAGGTTGCACAATTTGACTGTTAAAGGAAAGGGTGGATAGCGAAATGGAAAAGATCCAAAATTAAAATCAATGTGTATGAATTCTATAAGTAAAAACAAAAACCAGATTAGCAAATTACCTCTCTAACAGATACCATTTTTAAATTGATTAAGTAGAATTAAATATTGCAGAATACAATTTCTAAATTATCAAACCAAAATATGGAATACAAAATCTGAGCTCTGGTTTGCTTCCACTCTGACATTATGATGTCTTCTTTTCTATGAGCAAACACTTCTTGAACCTTTCTTTCCCCTCTGACCCTCCTACAACCCCTTTGTTCATCCTTCTTTCCTGAATAATTTTTAAAGACTCAAAGACTGAGTGCCAGGAGACTATTCCTGAAACTCTTTTGAATTTTCCCCCTGCAGAATATGAGTGAATGCCAGGAATAAAACCAAAACAAAACAAAAATCCTATTATTTCTTTTACTCCTTGAACTTCTAACATAATATTGTGAGAGTTTCCAGAATTGTGTGACAATCTGTATAAATTTGTTAAATAATTTTAAGTTCCAACGGATCTTTCTTAGCTTTCATTGCTTGATATATACCCCAAATTCCATATATTAGTTGGCCTTGGCAAAGGGAAACCAAATTATGGTTAGAATATGCAATGCAAAAAAAAAAATAAATCTCCAAGTAATTTTACCCATGGATACAAATAAAACAGTTAAAATCCTCTTCAAAAAACTTGTGTTAGAAATAAAAAAAAATTACTTAAGTCCAATTATAAGACCTTTTGCACTAAAAATTGATTGAAATATATACTTGCATGTAAAATAAGGACCAGAGTGCATATGATTATTAAACCCTCTTATTCTAGTAAACCCTAGTGGCCTAATGGGAAATGAGTTGTACTCTCAGCTCAATAATAGGCAGTTCAAATACACTAGCTACTCTGAAGAAGAAAGACTGACAGTCTCCTTCTGTGCGATTTACAGCCTCTAACATTCTTCCAGGTGGTATAGAACTGGTCTCTCCATTTGATGTACAGAGGTAACTCTTGGTTGCTGTGAAGTTGAACACTGTGACATTGATGTGTCAAATGCAAGAATGGTTACACATGGTGGACAATGTTTGGTGAAGCTCCCCGATTAAAATAAGCTTGGAAGCAGAAGTGGCATCCACTTCCAAAATGGCTTGTCTCTGGAAACTCTATGAACCTGGAGAAAGGATGAAAGTTATACAGACTTCCAGGACTTTCATTAATAGGGTCGCTATGAGTCGCCCTCGACTCAATGACACTTAACAACACCAACAACAGCAGAGAAAGAGAGAGAGAGAGAGAGAGAGAGAGAGAGCGCAGTTGGCCTAGAGGACAGAAAGCCATGCTCCCAAGCCAAAGGTGGGTGACTCTACTCCATGACCATCAGGCCTGCCTTTACTTGTTTTTGGTGGAACATTCTTCTAGGTTATGTAACCTGGTATGTCCACGTGCTGTACAGAGGTAACTCGTGGTTGCTGTGAAGCTGAACACTGTAACACTGATAAGTCAAATGTGCAAATGGTTTACCCAGGGTGGACAGTGTTTGGTGGAGCTCCTGATTAAAACAAGCTTGAAAGCAGAATTGGCGTCCACTTCTGTAATAGCTTGCCTCTGTAAACCCTACGAACCTGGAGAAAGGATGAAAGCTATACAGGTATCCAGTACTTTTGTTCATAGGGTCACTATGAGTCACCACGACTCAACAGCACTTAATGACAACAACGACATGAGTTGTCTATGACTTGATGGCACTTAACAACAATAACAACAGCAATTCATTGGAGGGTCAGGTATCAGTTGGGTTTGTTACAATGACCATGAGTTTGTGTATTTTGAGTATTGCAGAAAATGCTCTGTGATGTTCTGTGCTAGATCACTGAGCACTCTGTAGGAGAAAGGTGTAGCAAGTCTGCTTTCAATAAGACTTAAAGTTGTTTTTTTTTTAAAGTCCATGAAATTGTTGTCCTGCAGAGAAATTAACTCAGTTGTAGTTGGTGAAGTACTTTAAGTCATTTTCCCAACATTCTTTGTTAGATCTTTTAAACAACAGAATTACAAAAATTTTTTCTGGCCTCAATCTTAAAATTTTGGCCCTAGTTAAAAGAAATTGTTTAAATTGGAAAGCTTTCTCACAGCCAAGTTGATTAGCCTGACTCATGAGCTTGCCCAAACTTTAGAAATAAAGGAGATTGTTAAGGTTACAAAGAAATGCCTCTTCAATCCAGCAGAGGCAAGATCAGTCAGAAATTTTTTATAACACCATCAGCCTGTGCGAATTATCTCTTGGCCCCACTGAAGACTTGAACTCTTAATTTGCTTTATTGTAATATTTTTGTGACTTCAATAGGAAAAAATACTTTCTTTACATTTCTGTTCATAATTTAATGAAAAGAGAGTAATAAAATAAACTGTATTTTTATACCAATTATTTACTGGTGTTCTTCATATCTCAGTAAGTTTGCGTCCAAAATGGTATCACTGTGTTAAAATATTTAGCTGAGATAAATGACATAAAGTTTCTACAGAAAAGTTATATTTATTTAGTTTAGCCTTATGTCAAATCTTTAAAACATGGAGCACTAGTGGCCTAGTAGCAAAAAGTTGTACTGCAATCTCAAAGGCACATGGTTCAAATCCACCAGCTATTTCATGAAAGAATGATGGACAATCTCCTTTCTTGTGATTAAGTGCCTCTGAAAATCCACTGGAGGGTCTTCTATGGATAGGCTCCAACTTGATGGTACACGGTTCTATGGCTATTGCAAGCTTAAGTTTCTCTCATGGCTCAAACTTCATACAAATTGTTAAAAACTCAGATGGATCCATTTTACCTTACTCCAGATAGTCAAGGACTGTAAGTGAAAGAAATCTTGTCTAATATCCCCAGTTTAGGATTCTATAATTATCATTTGGTCTTTATTTTTATGTGAAGTTACTGTTAATGCGTTATGTGTTCTTAGTCTGTAACATATTAAAACCTACAGCTAGTTCTGACCTTCTTGCTTCAGAGCCATAGCTTCTAGTGCAAAAATGTTAAAAATTAATTCAAATACAGTTTAAGTACTCTTTTATACTGTGACACTGATGTGTCAAATGTGTTAATGGTTGGCTACCCAATGCAGACAGAAAGTGGGGTGGAGCTCTCTGATTAAAACAAGCGTGGAAGGAGGAGTGG
>NW_006399835.1:7330839-7349720 GCF_000299155.1 Elephantulus edwardii | reverse complement strand
ATATTTTACTAAAGTCTGCCTTACTCCAACATTTGTGTGCCAACCAACAGACTTCCTTATATGGGGTTCATCTGGTGTCTGATGTCTGTAAAAATGAGAAGAGATCCTTTTTGTCCACAGGGAGTTGTGTTGCTCAAGTATCTCTGTGGAGAAAAGATGGAAAATCTCCTATCACTCCAATTGGTGGACAATGGTTCAGTTAATCTCTTCCAGGTAAATGACTTAAAATGCCCAAAATTGATTAGCCCTGAGTAAGTAGCTTTTTTATTCCCTGTAAAGCCTTAAAGAAAACTTATTGCAATAGTAGTGTCTCTCATTTTGAAGCTGGATATGCTATTGCAACTTTTTCCAAAGTCCACAAAAGCCACCCATCTCCTGAAGCAAATTCAGCTCAATAATCTAATATTGCTCTACTAGAAACTGCAAACTTGGTAGAAAGACATCTGGATATTGTCACAGATTCAAAATAAAGTGTGGATTTATTCACTATTATGTTTATGACATGTTACAGAAACCAAAGCATTTACATGCCTCATAACTGAATTTTGAAATATCTATAATTAAAATTGAGATGCATAAACAAATATGAGTATTTCAAATTGAAGAGATTATAAGGCATAATCTTACTGAAACCACAAATTATTTTTGCTCCTATCATTACACAATGGAGCTCTGAAAGTATAACCTATAGGAAGTTGCATATTAAATCCAAAAGTAGCACCCCTTTGGTGGTGCGAATCCACTTCTGGCTATGCAGGAGAAAGATTGACAATCTCCTCTCATGCAATTTACAGCCTTCAAAGATCTACTGGAGGGTCAGTTATGTATTAGAACTGGGAGGACAGCAATGAACTTGAGTGAGTTATGATATTAATATTAACAAATAGGCCTCTAGAATAAACTATTATTTTTTAATCATTAAAGAATAGACTTTCAAATAAAAAAGGCTAGTTGATATGATATGTAAGGAAAATATTTCTGAATATCATTCAAAAACATATAGAACAGTACATACAGAACATAGAGAACTGCTGGAAATTCAGGCTGGATGAAGGATGTGCCACCAGGAACATCATGGCTGCTACAAGATGGATCATGACTAAAAGCAAAGAGTATCTGAAGAATGACTATTTGTCTTTATTGACTGTGTAAAGGCATTTGATGTGTGGCTTATAACAAATTACAGCTAACATTGAAAGGAATAGGAATGTCAGAACACTTAACTGCTCATTCAAAACCTATATCTAAACCAAGAAGATAGAAGCTGCACTGCCATACCAGGTGTACACGGTTCGAATCCACCAGATGCTGTGCTGGAGAAGGGGGAGCAATCTCCTGCTGTACCATTCAGATTCTATTTGACCATACACACTCAAAAATTGATAATATTTAAAAGGATTTTTTGTTTGTTTGGTTGGTTTTATTAATAAACCAAGACGTTGTTGTGTGAACACAAAAAGGGAACATTTGTTGTCATTGTTGTTATGTGCTGTTGAGTCACCTGCCAGTCATAGCAACTTTGCATACAACAGTCCTAAACCCTGTTCTATACTGAGCCAGTCTGTTGTCTCTGACACACCTGCCACCATTAGCCCAGTCACTGAATCAATCCATGTTGTTGACAGTTTTTCCCTCTTGCACTGTCGCTCCACCTTACCAATCATGGCATACCTCTACAAGGACTGATCCCACCTTGCAACATGTCCAAAATATGTCAGATGAAGTTCAGAAGCCTAGCTTCACCTCCAAGGAGCAGCTAGGCCTCACCCTCTCCTGGAAGAACTAGTTTGTTCTCCTGGCAGTGTGTGGTATATTTAATACTCTTTTCCAGAACAACAGTTCAAAGTCATCAATTTTCCTTTTATCATCCCTAGTCATTATCTAGCTCTCTGATGCATAACAAGTGATTGCAAACACCCTTGTTTGTATTAGGAGCATGTTAGCCTCCAGACTGACATTGTTACTCTTCAGTACGTTGGGGAGGTTTTACAATGTAATTTGTCTTAATTTATTGGCTCCTGGTACCAAGAGTTTTGATCATGAAGCTAAGTAAACTGAAGATATTAATCTCAATCTCTTGATTTAAAATTAAGAAAAGTATGTGTCATGGTTGTATCCTTTCTCCAGATCTATTCTGTCTCTATGCTGAGCAAACTATTTGATAATCTAGTCTATATTAAGAAGAATATATTAAGAAGTATATAGCATCAAGATTGGAAGACGACTCACCAATAAACTATGTTATGCAGATGACACAACCTTTCTTGCCGAAAATGAGGAGGACTTGAAGCACTTGAAGCAGAAAATCGAAGACTGCAGCCTTCAATTGAGATAGTAGCACAAGAAAACAAAAAGTCTCACCATTGAATCAATAGGTTACATCATGATAGATGGAGAAAAAATTGAAACTGTCAATGATTTCATTTTACTTGGATTAATTGACTAGATAAGAACAGTCAGAAGATCAGACATGTCTGAAATCATGTAAGTCTTATTCAAGTCTCTTCCATCTCTTGCTATGCAGCTGAAAACTAGTCAGTGAACAGAATGACAAAAGAATTGATGTCTTTGAGCTCTGGTGTTGGAAAAGAGTGCTGAAGATCCCATGGATAGCCAGAGAACAAACTAATATGTCTTAGAGAGGGTGCCGCCAGAATGTTTCTTGGAAGCAAAAAGGAAGGTTCTTCCATAATTTGGACCTGTTGCTAGGAGAGACTAATCCTTGAAGTGCGGCATCATGTTTGGAAAGGTGGAGTGGTGTCAAAACAGAAGACCTTCAACCATATGGATTTACACAATAACTGTTTTAATTGGCTCAAGACTGTCAGAGATGTTGACAGAATCGGTCAAGGTTTAGATTTTCTGTTCAGAGAGTCACTGTGAATTGTACTTGACTCAAAAAACACCTAAGAACAAAAGCAACAGCAACAACAACTAATAATAGACTTTAGACTATCCAAAATTAACTTCTTCAGATTAAATTTTGACATAGAAAAAGCCAATCTGTTACCAAAATTTTAATAGATTAAGTTAGTTTTTAGGTACTATTCTATTCTTAAATTGTGAATGTTTCTATTGTGAGAAATATACATTTAAAACCTCATGTAGAAAAATATAAAATTACCAAAATATTAAAGAAATACTAGCAGGAAATTGCTCTGATGTAAATTTGTGTGTGACTTCTTACTGTTCGTTATGCTGCCACTATAACCCTACGAAACATCTTAAAACTTCAGTTGGTCTGTCCATTCTGCTGTCCTGACTTCTGCTTCCATGGATATCAAATTTTATTCAGCTTCTACTTTCAAACAGCTACAAATGCTTCTTAATAATGACTTGTAGGTTTTACTTTAGGCAGAGGCTTTCCCCTGATGATATGTTACTTCTTCTTTTGTAGCAAAGAGGGCACTCAAAAGCCTAACACCCACCTTGGGACAAACCAACATTCTTTGCAGTGATAGAGAACTCATTTTGCTAACCCTGCTAATGAAAAATTATACTGGATAGTCCTCATATACCACAGATTGGCTGGTATTACCATCTCCAGTCCTTGCATTTGTAGAAAAAAAAATGGCATATAAAACTCAAATTTACTAAGCTTTCAGAATCCTTAGGTTTGTCGTGGACAAATACTCTCCTTTTAAGCCTTTTAAATTGAGTAGGATTCCTTTTGGATTTTATGAAATTACTCCCTTATGAAATAATTGCTAGTAGGCCTGTTAACGTTCCCTACATTGCCTCTACCAATCCTGTTAGTACAACTTTAATTATAGAAATACTATCAATCTCTAAAGCAATGTTCTAAGAAATATTTACCAACCCTAAATTAGTACAACTTGAATTATTGAAAACTTATCAGTCACTAAAGCAGTCCTCAAAGAAATAGTCTTCACAAACTAAAAAAATATCACTTGGAAAACAAAACCCTGGTTCTACACCTTTTCTTAATAACATCAAGGAAATTATATTTATATTACAAGTTCCAACTAAAAGATTATAGTGGTGTAGTCCATAGAGAATTATACTACTAACGCAGAAGTGGTACTTCTCTGTTGATTCGAATTCACCAGCAGCTCTGGAAGAGAAAGATAGATAAGGTCTTGGTGTAAATTAGAGCCTCCAGAAAACATGCTGGAGATTCAGCTTTGAGTAGATTCCTATATGACATTAATGAGAGTGTTTTGTGGTTTTTGTTTTGTTCTGTTTTGTTTTGTTTTTGTTTTTGCTTTTGTTTTTAAGAAGGGGCTTTTGGTCTCTTAACTATTGTGTAGCCAGAAAAATAAGAAATTAACCCTTAGAATAATTTATCAAAGCTAAAGAAATATGAAGCACATATTTAGACTTGCCAGTTAAGTTTTTACTCTTTTATACACACCCGTAGACTTCTTAGTACCTTAGCTATTCATTGAATACCTTTCCCTTTAACACAAAATAATTATTTTTTCCTTATATTGTAATAGGATATATTACGTTCTCCCTAATGCTTGTTGTTGTTGTTAAGTGCCGTCAAATCACAGGCTAATCATAGCGACCCTATGAAGGAGAGTCCTCGACGCTTGGGTGTCTTTCATCCTCTCTCCAGGTTCATAGGGTTTCCGGAGGCAAGCTATTATGGAAGTGGATGCCACTCCTCCTTCCAACCCTAATGCTTACATCCCTTAAAATTAGCTTGATTTCACCAGCTTAAATTCACATTGCCTGATATTTTTTCCCCCACTGGCTATTTTTGTCTCCATTATTTACATTAATTAACCAATAAATAATTAACCAGTAAAATTACAAAATTTTATCAAAAAATTAATTTTTGAGAATGAATCTCAAATAGATAGATTGAAACAATGACTGGACAATAAGCTCAAATATGCCAGTGATGGTGAGGATGACACAGAATAGGTCAGGGTTAAAATTTGTTGTTTATAGGATTATTATGACCTTCAGTCACAATTGACTTGATAGCACATAACAAGTTCATGCTTAGGTAAAACTTGATGAAAGTTCTGTTTCTTGTATGTGATGGACTATTGTACTTTTGTTTCTGCTGTTGTTGTTAGGTTCCTAGAACTGAAATACCATGAGCTCATACAAGTCTCTAGTACTGTGGGACTTGTATCCCATCCTCATTCTCTGTCCTTAATAATTACTTTAGCCTAAACCAAACATTTACTCTTTTGGCTAGGAAAGATAATTTTGAGTGATAAAACTTAGGCACCCAGATTATCATAAGAATTATTAAATGTATTTAGTGTAGCCCCTTGAGACATCCCAACATTTAACAGATCATGTAGTTTTTAAAACCTAGTTTTGCTAAGGAAAATTAAATTTAGATGTGGAATGAAGTTTTTGAAGCAACGAGTATTTCCTCTAATATGACTCTGCAACACTCCACAGTAAAAATAAATTCATCCAGAGAATGAGAACTGAAGCAGTAACAACTCTATGTTGTGATTGTTGTTATTATTTGTCATTGAATAGATTCCAACTCATAGAGACTCTAAGTACAACAGCTCTAAATCTTTCTCTATCTTGAGACAATTAATTGTCTCTGACATATTTACTCCTATTTCCTCAGTCACTGAGTCTCATCCGGAGTGTTCCTCTTTTTCACTATATAGTTTCTCACTTATCTCTAAGGACAAAGTTGGCATTTGAGAGTCTTAAAAGATCAAATAGGGCAAATATCTCTAAGATACTAAATATTTGCAAAGTATTAAGTATCTCATTTGTAGATGATTTGTGCAACATATTGGTGATTGATAAAAAACTACAAATATGAAAGACAACCTTAAAACTGAGTAACTGGCATCAATAAAATGGCTCTCTAAATTTAAATTACATTCTAGTTTGAATCAAACTATAGAATAAAATGTCTGCTTTTGTTGCTCTGAAGAGATAATTCAGATTCCTGTAAAAATATAACTTCTTTTAAACTAAAAAAAGCAATGCCCAAAAGTTTAGCTTGTTGAAAAATACTTGTTGAGAGTGTTTTTGTGGCTTAATCCAAGAAGAATGGATAATTGAGATGATTCAATAGGTCAGAAAATAGAAGTGATAATAACTAATATTTATAGCTTATAACCTTCATATAGTTTTTGTCATATACCCCTCTTGACTGTGAGCACAACAGTCCTTTTTTCACTCTATCTGATAAAAAACTTCATTCTGGTCCTGACATTTTGAACACTCTAATGCCTTGCTTAGAGACCTCTGGTGATCTAGTCATAAGGAGTTGTGCTACCAGCCCAAAAGACATTCCGTTCAAATCCACTAGCTGCTCCATGGGAGAAGATGCTAATCTCCTCTCTGCTATTTACAGCCTCTGAAAATCTGCTGGAGAGTAAACTGTGAATTGGTTCTGGCTTGGCAGCACGTAACAGCAACATCTTATCTGGAAGACAATATGTCTTTTGATTCATAGATCTTTGTACTATTCAATACATTTTCTGCATTAAGATCCAATAAAGTGTAAAACTGGTTTTTCATATCAGGAAAAGTAAGTGAAATGAGGTGTCCTCATCTTTGCTTATAAGAAGTCTTTTGATTTTATTTACTCTAGGACAAATTTGCTCATTTTTGTGACTATCCATAATATGAATTCATTCATTCTTGTAACTAGCCATATTCAGTATTCTTTATCAATTCTATGATATAATCAAGTCAGTTCTTCAGTCTTCTTATACATGGTCCAGATTTTGCATGCCTATTAGGTATTTGAAAATACTATGAGCTGGGTTCAAAATACCATTACAAACCCACTGCTAATTCTGACTCATGGTGCCTTGAGACCATAAATATTTGCAGATAGAAACTTTCCATCATTTTCCAGTAGACAGTCTGGAGAACTAAAACCATCAGCTTTTGGTTAACAGTCCAATAAATGACACTGTGTGCCACTAGGAGTTCTTACAGTTTTGATCAAGGATTCCTTCATTCATGAAGTGCTATCTTTTGGTTTTTTGACACTTTAAAGATTTTTTTTCTTTCAGTTCTTTCTTGTAACAACACCACATCCTTTGATGTCTTCACTGACTATATATACTTTGGACATTTACTGAAATATCCAGGTAAAACAAAATACTTGACAATATCAGTATTTTATTCTCTTATCATAATGTTTGTAGGTCAAGTTATACAGATTTTTTTTCTCTTTATGATGTGATCTCAAATGAAAATTTATTTTTTATTTATATATCAATGTATTTAAAATATGTATTTTCTTTTCTTCCATAGCTTTTGACAATTGTATATGAATTATTATTTTACAGTGGAAAATAAACCTGAAATACCTGCAAAATTATCACTAGACATTATATATGAATCACGTAATGATTTTAAAATTACAACTCAAGACTTTCTTTGAGGGGATTGTCAGGCGTGCTAATAGCTATTTATATTTCTAAACTTTACAACATAAACTTTTAACTTGTGTGAATTTTTACCTTAATTTTCTTGCCAAGGCACTCCGACAAAACAGAAACAGTATTTTAAGGTCCCACTCTCTATCCCAGACTTTGTGAAGGGTTTAATCTATTCATAATTTTAGACTGTGTGGGTTGGGTTCTCTTAATACACAAAATCAATGAAATACAGACATAAAGAGAGATTTCCTTTTAAAAATTGGCTCACACACTTGCAAGGGTTAACAACTCCCGGATCTTTTGATCCAAATCAGGAGAGAGATGTCTGGGTTGACTGATGAGTCCTTAGTTAGCAAGTAAAGCTCCTGACTGATGGCTTCATAAGCTCACAAGTCCAAATTTGGCAAGTACTGCAGGCTGCTTATTCAAGAGGTGACAAGTCAAATGCAGCTTTGCCTCTAATCCTGACTCATTAGCATCAGAGCCATTAGGATTTCCAACATGTAGGATAATTACACTGGGTTCCATGGCCACATTGACATACAATATTAACTATATTCAACAGATACAAAAACCTCTTTCAAAATGTGTGTTTTAAATATTAAAAGGAAAGCTAAAGCAATGCATTTCACTTTTTTCCCAGGTATAATATACACACACAATTATACATCCTCTTGGCTTTGTTGTGAGCCATTAAGTCTGGCCTTCCTGTGGGTTTTCAGAGGCAGTTAGTGCACAGAAGAATACTGTCCATCCTTCTCCTTCAGAGCAGCTGGTGGATTCAACTCATGTACCTTTAAGAATGCAGCTCTGCTTCTTTTCACTAGGCCGTAAGAGCTCCACTTGGTTTATTCACTTAAATCTGAATCTTCACCAAAGAAAAAAAGGAACTGTAACAGTTTATATTGCCTCCAATGTACTTTTCCATGTAAAATAATATAAAATTAAAAACTGAGCACTAGATAAATGTTATGTAATGAGAATAAGATCATCATTCCTAAGTGACAGAACCATGGATCAATAACTGACATTTTCATATCTAAAGATCTTTCCACATAAAAAAATGAAGTCCTCACATAATTTTGCAATGGTCATATGGTTTCAAGAGATTCTTGAATAAGTAATTCCTTTCACAAGTAATTGGATGAACGCTTAGCTCTGTTGTGAACATCAGAATTGTAGACTGAGTAGAATACTGTGCCAGCCAACAAGATGGTTATCACATTATCTTCATAAAGGTTAAACTGCTGATGGCAAGCACTTTTTACAAACTTCAAAATAAATACATTTCATAAGGTTGATATAACAGTAGTAATGTTTTTCTTGATTGTTCAAGGATATGCACTTAGGTTAGAAAGTCAAAGATAGCCCTTGCTATTGTTACATTTCCTTTATTGTTGTTATTGCAGTGATCTTTCTCAGTAAATATGATAAACAAATGCATCCTTTACATTGGTGCCCTTAACAAACAGATCTCTTCCTCTTTCATGTGTGGTGGGAAATTGTGGGAAAGCAAACTGGACCTCAAATTTTTCCTCTACTTGAAGGCTTTAAGGAGACAATAGGTTTATGACCAATTTAAGATATTGTGACAAAAGAACAAGTCTCATAGCTAACCTGTCCATTTCTAGCAATACCTATTTTATTAATTATCTTTGCTTAGATAAGAATAAAACTGAATTTAAAATTACCATTAATATTCCTCTGTTAAAACAGCAAGAATAAAAAAAACAGCAAGAATAAGTAAAATATTACATTATGTTTTAGTTGCAGTAAAGATGAAACTTTATGCAAAATATCATGATTCTAATAATGCAGATTGCTGAAGCTGACACAGTTATTGTTAAACCAAGCAGCTTTTTCTTTCCTCAATGGGAATGACTCTAGGCTCCTCGTAGAGATGCCGGGGAGAGAGTATTTTGCCAATTATTGCTTTCTGTGTTTCATTTAATTTCTTACCTCCAGCTTTAATAAAAGAATGCAGATTATTCTTCAAATTTTAAAAACAATAAGTGCACCTTACATTGAAGACTCTTAGTAAGCGGAATATTAAAAAGAATTACCTTTACTCTGCATTTTTCAATTTTTCCTCCCTCAGCATGTATTAGTTTTATAATTAGAACCACGTATAATCTCCCAAATATTTAAATTTTATTTTTTTAAGTGGTGCACATGACAGTTAAAAAAACAGTTCCTTGGAATCCAGTTTTTACTAAGTAAACAGCTGGAAAATTTCTAATAAGCACAAACTAATAAATGTATACTTTGATGTTAAAGTTAATACTTATCATTCATAAGCAGAGCTCACAGTCAGAGATAAATGATAAAAACATGTTTTAACTTAATAAATGTTCAAATAATAGTGACTGTAGAAAAGTATACTATTGTTCCTTCAACTTTGTTATAGCTATGCATAAATTTATCTACTTATAAAAATTAATATTATGTGGCATAAAGCAATGCTTTAAAAATTTCACAGAGGTTAATGAAATACTTTAACCAATAATTATGTCCTTAAATTTTCTGAATTTTACACATTTTGCATCTTACATGGTTCCACAACTAACATCCTTGGTACCATCAGTCAGGAAATCAGGAGACATATTGAGTGGGAAATACTGCAGTTAGGCAGCTTTCCAAACTATTGAGGCATAATGATGTCAGGGTGAGGACTAAGGTGCATCTGATTCAGGCCATGGTCTTTCCAATTACTTGATATGCATCTGAGAGCTGGACAATAAGTAAGGATGACAGAATTGATGTCTTTGAGCTATGGTGTTGGAGAAAAACACTGAACATCCCATGGATGGCCAAGAGAACAAACAAATATGTCTTGGGGCGAGAACAGCCAGAATGCTCTTTGGAGGCAAAGATGATGAGGCTTTGCCTCACATACTTTGAACATTTTGCTAGGAGCAGCTATTCCTTGGAAAGGGATATGATGCTTGAAAAGTTGGAGAGTCAGCAAAGGAGAGGAAGACCTGGACCATGTGGACTGACACAGTGTCTGCTACAATGGGCTCTAGTGTATCATGAGGTGTTAGGATGGTACAGGATAGGACATGGTTCAGATCTATTGTTCTTAGGGTTGTTAAGGGTCATATTCAACTCGATGACACCTAACAACAACAACACATTTTTTTAATTAAATTTAAGCAAGCAGGAAAATATATATTAATGATACACTATCAATTACAAAAGACTTTGCCACTAAGTAAAAAAAGAATATACATCTTTCAAAGAAATGACATTTTACCAAAAAGCTTGATCTTTCTTGACAGGCCATCTAACTTCATACTAAGGATAATTTACCAAAGTGATTGAAGACATTTTAGGAAAATACAAGAGCCCTGATCTGCATTACTAACAGATTTAGAAGTAATAGCCCATTAGGAAAATGATTAATATGAAAGCAAGCAAACCAATATCTATACCAAGCTCCAAACTCGAGACTGGTTGCAGATGCAAATTCACAGCCATTATCCATTTAGGGTCTGCCTATGACCACATAAGGAATGCCTTGGATTCCTACATCTAATCTACTACTTGAAACATTGTTGTTTTCCCTTAGATTAATGAATGTCACTTATTCTATTATTAGAACAGCTTTGTTATTGAATTGTTCCTTGTTTTTCAGTGTATTATAATAAAAGACACTATGCACAGTAGAATGGCTGCAAAGATTTTCAAGGCTATTGGCCTTTCACACATTGCCACTTCTGTTTCTCATTTTCCATTCAGTGGCCTTTGACCAGGAGTCCAGTTTTTAACTGTTTGCACCATCCAGAGACTCTTAGATCATATTACACAGATATACTACTATTACACAGATAAGTAATATTAAATTCAGTAAGTAAAAAAATTAAAAGTTGAGAATTGATAGGAAAATTTGAATATAAACACTAAATGATTTGCAATATCTTAAGTTGCACTGTTATATTAAATCAATGGGATATAAAATCCCCATGCTTGTTTCCATTCCTTCTCTCATATCTTCTACTTTTTCTCCTAAAACTCAAATATTCATTTTATAGAACAACATCACCACAATCCACAGTCATAGTCATTCAAGTATGCTTAGAGATAACATGGACTTAATTTGCTTACAAACTAGAACATTTATTCATGCTCAATGATAAGTAAACTGTTAAAAATAGTGTATATATTATTTTTAGGTGCAGTTGATTATTATGACTCATACAAATGCTATAAACAATAACAGTAAGACCCTCCCTCCTGAATCCTGCAACATTCTCACAAGCTCTGATGTGCTCAAGCCCATTTTTGGAATCAGTGTGTTGATTTTCAGTAAAAGGATATTAGTCGTCTTCTGTTTCACTAACTCTATTTTTTAAGAATGATGTCCTTTGTCTAAAACTAGTGCCTCTTCATGTGAGCAAGAGCCTATGGTGATGAAGGAAAAAGTCAAGCTGCTCTGAAAGAATTGGCAAAAAATAAAACCCCAGGAATCGATGGCATACCAGTTGATATATTTCAATAAACAGATGTTGCCCTAGATGTGCTCACCAAGTTGTGCCAAGAAATCTGGAGGACAACCACCTGGCCAACTGACTAGAAGAGATCTATATTTGTTCCCATTCCAAAGAAAGGTGACCCAACAGAGTGTGGAAACTATATAACAATATCATTGATTTCCCATGCAAGCAAGATTGTACTGAAGATTATCCAAAAACGACTGGAACAGCACATTAATCGAGAACTGCCTGAAGTGCAGCCTGGGTTTAGAAGATGCTGTGGTACTGGGGATATTATAGTTAATGACCAATGGATCTTGGCTGAAAGCAGAGAGTACCCAAGGAATGTCTATGCATGTTTCATTAAACTATGAAAAGGCATTTGACTGTGTAGATCACACACAAAAATCTTGGCTAACTGAAAAGAATGGGAATCCCAGAATACTTGATTGTGCTTATGTGAAACCTATACTTGCACCAGGAGGCAGTGATTAGAACAGAGAAATGAAACACTGCATGGTTCAAAATTGGGAAAGGTGTGTGTGAAGGAAATGTTCTATTTCCGTATCTTTTCAATCTCTATGCAAAACAGATTATCTGGGAGGCTGGGCTCTATGAGGAGAAATGTGGCATCAGGATTAGAGGTAGACGCATCAACAGTCTGCATTATACAGATGATAGAACCTTGCTTGCTGAAACTGAGGAGGACCAGAAGCACTTGCTGAAGAGGTTCAAGGACAGCAGTCTTCAGTACGGTTTGAAGCTCAACATCAAGAAGACAAAGATTCTCACCACTGGGCAAATTGGCAGCATCATGATAAATGGTGAAGAGATTGAGATTGTGAACAGCTTCAGTTTGAATTTGGCTCCACAGTCAACATTCATGGTGTGAGCAGCCTGGAAATTAAAAGACAAATTGCATTGGAAAAGTTTGCTGGTAGAAATCAAAGCTTCACTGAAGGCTTTGGGGACAAAAAAATAAAGCATCAAGAATTGATTGGATATCAATTGACTTGTTTCGATTAACAGATGTGTCCTGGGCATTTTCACCTGTCTATGCTAGCTGCCTGACCACCTGATCAGCAGCGGTCCATATTTGATCCTGTTCTCAAGAAAGGTGAGCCATAGAATGTGGAAATTATCAAACATTATTAATATCACAGTCAAGCAAAATAATGCTGAAGATTATCCAAAATAGCTAGAATAGTACATAAACAAAGAACTATTTTTGTATGATTGTCATTTTCACAATGTTCAGTTTTCTTATTCAGGAAAATGGAATATTTTTCATTTTGTTAGGTCTCATTTCTTTTTCTTTATTTTGTTTTTTATATTTAGAAATTTTTAATGAATATTTTTAGCATTCGTATACATTGTGTTTCATGCATGTGCATTGTATTTTGTATAATGTTTCATTTACATTATATCTCCATCATATGCAATCATATTACTAATAACTATATTCATAAACAAGGATAAGCCAGCTACTTCATGCCTCAGTCTCTAATATCCCTCATTTAAATAGCCAATTTCTAATTTATCCATTGTATCAAACCAGGGATCTCTTGTGGCCTAGTGGTAAGAAGCTGAGTCTCAATCATGAAGACACGTGGTTTGAATCCAACAGCTGTTCAGTCAGAGGAAGATGGAAAATCTCTTTTCATGTGATTAACTGCCTCTGTAAACCTACCAGAAGGTTCTGACTCTATGGAGCATAGCACCAAACCAGTACTCTGAGGGAACAAGTGTGTCTCTTTTTGTACAGAATCCTCTGTTCAACTTGGAAACTTTGGATATCTGCATCTGCAAAGTGCATTCCAGGGAAAGCCATGAGGTTGCATCAATGTGCCTTAGCTCATAACATAAATCATCTTCTCTCCATCTGCTTGGGTCTGGTCAACTCATCCACAGCCGTCTATAACTAGGTTCAACTGGGCATAAACTACAGGAGTCCACACTTCGCCCTGCATTCCAGACGTGGTGTCTCCTCACTCACTCCTAGCCCCCACGTAGGGCAAAAATCAAGTCAACAAGCTAGGATTCCTCCTGATTCCACACCCCTCAAGCCATCAACCCTTCCTTACATATCTCCACATCATTGCAGGCTAGGTGGGCCTTGATAAAGAAACGTGTACAAATCAGTCTGTTTCTCCATTGTTGTGTTCCTCGTAGTTCCATTCCTATGGTGATCGCTATGAACGAGCATACTCCAACCTCAAGTTTTGGAGGTGGACTCTCATGGGCACAAGCTTTACCATGACTCAGAGACCAAATTACTTGTTCCAGTTTTGAAAAGACAAGCTCTTCCTTTCTTTCTCCCCCCCCCTTTTTCTTTACCTGCTGGCCCTTCTTTTAAGTGTATACCTCTTCAAAGTTTCAATGTGAGAAAAAACATGCATTCAAATGGAAATCTCTTCAGAGTACTGGATGGGACTCAATCTTTCTGCTTGAACAACCCCCAACAGCCTCTACCAGATTCTACTCTTGACAAGGGCAGCTTTTCGCTTTTAGTACTTCAAATCCAGTAATGGTCAGAGGCAGAGTTACTAAATCTAAATAGATTTACTATTAAGATTTACTAAATCTAAGTAGGCAGTGTTTCTAAATCTAAAATATCCCGTGTTCATTTATATCATACATTGTTTTTGAAAAAATTTTGCATATAACCTCCCTGTGCAATGCAATTTATCTATGCACATTGTGTCTCACCCAATCCCTCATGCACACTATTATCACACTGTCCCTCCAAGATGCCACTGAACTTCACCTCACTCTACCTTTCATATCTCTAGTTAGGTATATTCCTAAGTATATAATTTTGTGGTTGCTTGTTGTAAATGGTATTGCTTTTCCAGTCTCCTTTTCTGTGATTTCTTTGTTGCTGTTGAGAAAGCCAACTAAATTTTACACCCTCCCACTCTACTAAAGTGGCATACCAGGCTTAACAGGTTTTTTGTTGTTGTTGAGTCTGAGGTTGTCTAGGTACCTATCATGTCATCTGCATGATATCCAGCTTCTTACTTTTTTTCTTCTTATAAGTTCTCATTGAAGTTCTTGTCTTCAATCCCGATGATTCTCCACTCTATCTTTTTGTTCTGCTTTTTTGTGCTTCCAACACATTGAGAATTTTTGCCATTTCAATCTTGATATTCTGAATTATATTTCTGTGTTTTTCTGTTCTTTCTAGTACTGTACTGGTTGTATTCTTTCTGTCTTGTGAGTTTTCTTTAAAATTTTTGTTGTTCTTGACTTATGATTTTAACTGTTTCCTCCAACATTTATAACTTCTTCAATATCAGTTCTTGGAACTTTCTGTGGCATATTTCCTCTGTCTTCCTATCTCTGAGGTATTCATTGTGTCCTTGGTCTTGTCTGCTTTCTTAGGAGAAAGTTTATTTAGTTTTTTCATATTGTTTGACTCTGCCTGTTGCTTCCTCAATATGACGTGAAGTATATGTAGGAACACTGTTTATCTTCTGAGCAGACAAAACCTGTGAGGAGAGCTGGGAAATTAAAAAAAAAAAAAGAAAGAAAAGAAAATGCTACCTAGGACCCTAAAAAAAAAGAAAAAGAAAAGAAAATGCTGCCTAGGACCCGTTCCTCCCAAATTTTGTTTGTCGTTGCTTATGGTGTACTTGTGTCTTTTCTTGAGGCTGTATGAAATCTGCCTTAAGTCCTTTCTCGTCCTGGGGCTAAGAACACTTGCCTGGCTGGGGAGTCCACTGCTCTAGGGAAGAAAAGGGCAATTCAATCTTGCATGAAGCCTTCTCTCATCCTGGAGCCAGCAGAAGACTTGTCCTGGTTGGGAAGATCATAGGCCCAGAGGAGAGAAAGGCATCTGGTCCTGCATAAAAAAGGAGAAAAAGGCATCTGATCCTGCCTGAAGTTCTTTCTGGTCCCAATGGAGGCAGACAAATTTTGTCTTGACTATTGAATTCACTGTTCCAGGGAAGGAGAGGGCAACACACCCAGTCTGAGACCTACACTACTAATTGTTGATTGAATACAGCCCATTCTATTGCACAACCTGAGAAGGTAGTGTCATAATGTGGCTATACATGAATTACATGCATCTCTTGGAATTTTGCACTGTATTGGGCCTATCACACTTTATTTTCTTTAGTACTTCTGCTTCTATTATGTATTATATTACTCTGATATCTCAACTTTCAAATTTCAGCCTAATCAAAGAGGTGGAATCATTTTTACCTCCTTGTTCAATTTACAAGTTTTCGTGTTTGTGAAGTCTATCTTATAAAGTTAATACATCATCCTCCGTGTTTATGTGACGTTTGTTTCACAGCTCAGCAACTTCCCTGTTGCCTATCTGTATTTTTATTTGTGTGTTGTGTTTTCTTCACTTTTGAAAATTAAATATTGAAGGACAAAAATGTTAACCGTTCAATCTTTGGGCAAATATATTATTGTTCATGCCACATGATTGGTACTAAAAATTGTTTGCTGTATTGATTTCAATATATTTGGAATTCTTTTACATGAACTTAAAAGTATCTCTATAAAACTCATTAATTTACAGTGTTAAAAATAAAGCCCCAAACCTATCTACAAATATTAAATTATTTTCTAAGATAGAAAATTTGCAAAAGAAAAAATATTACAGATTTAAAAAACAAAACAAAACAAAGCATATATACCATAAAATCAACTTTGATGACACTATGGTTAAACTCCAGGATGCTCCAAAATGTTGTAGATTCAGACTCACCAAATGCCACATGGGAGAACGATGTGGTAGAAAACTTCAGTAAATATTTAAAACACTTGAAATCCCTTTGAGGCAATTCTACTTTGTTCTATAGGGTCTTTACGAGTTGAAACTGACTTGATGACAGGGAATTCGGTTGTCTGAAGGACAAATAAAAGGATCAGGTAACTTGGGATTTTACAAACAAATCAGACATTAAAAAAAGTCTGTAAATATTTAGAGAAGAGATTGCCCTATACCCCTTACTTTTACTATATTAATAAATACCTTTATTTTAATTCTTATTTTTATTTTAATTTTAACATTGTTTTAATCAAGTAACATAGGTGTTTGAAACAGGAAATTTCCAGACAAGTTAAATAGAGCAAAGTGAAGGGTTACTCTGAGGACCACCTCTGTGAACAAAACTCAGATGATGTGAATTGGAATTCCTTTTTGGCACCTGATTCAACAGTGGTCAAAGCAAAGATTTTTCTTCTTTTTTTAGTGTTTAGAAGCCCTCTCAGCAGGTTTTCCTTCAGATTAAAAGAAAAAGAACAAAAATTCTAACCCAGAACCTCCTTAGTTTGGGGCGGCAGCTCAGCTCACCATTATTTCCTGCAGGATTCCAAACTGGCCTCAGCAAAGAAATCTGAAAACCTAGGTGAGATACAAATTTGCAAACCTTCTCTTTGGTGGTAAATGACATTCGGCAGGTAGGTTCCTGTTCCACTCTTACCAGGAGCTGGCAAAGGTAGGTTTAGGCCCATGCTTACATCTGTAGCAAGACTCTAGGTTTCAATTCCTTAAAAATATCAAACTAACAAGGTTTTACTTATATCAAATGTCTGTAGAATTTCAATGTAAAAAAATTTTACATACATTTGTTAGGAAGGTTTCATTAAAATCTGTGAGATGAGTTGTGATTTTAACAAAAGTTTACAGAAAAGTTAATTTTCATTCATTCATCATTACACATTTTACCTCCTCTGCCTTCTCCCCCGCCTCCTCAGTTCACTTTATATTACATATTCATTCATTGTTGCACAATTACCTCCCTCCCCTCCACCCCAGTCCTCTTTGCAATGTAAATCTTATTCTGGGCTGTTTTGTATGTACAATGTCTAATCATAAATTCCTTTTTTAGACTGCCCTTCTTTCTCAAGGAGCAGTTAGTGGGTTCAAACCACTGACCTTTTGTGTAACAACATCACACTTAAGGTACTGTATCACCAGGATTAATTTATTAGTTCCTTTTTTTAGGACTAGAAGTTAAAAGAGGAGAAAATAATACAAAATCCTCTCCTTTATGAAGCTTGTAGTCTAATAGGGAGAGCAATTATTGGAGAGATATATTGGAACATGATTATAAACTGGGTTTTGTATTACATGCAATTCTGTTACTACTATACCAATCATAACTTAACAGAACATTTATCTTACTTTAAGAAGCTGTCAACCAGAAAAAGTGAAGGTTCCAATGTTTTATGGCCCAATGGAATTCTGTTGGGTTATGCAGTTCTGCCTGCAGTGCTAGTGTTATCCTCACCACATAATAGCTGTGATAGAAGTGCCAATAGACCCCGATAGATTACATGCACTTGGAAAGCCAGTTCCAAATTTTAGAAGCTGATCTGGCATAAGATCCTCCCCTAAAGGCTCCTTCTAACATCTGAACATGTAGTTTTCTAGATATTTGCACCTTTTCATGCTGTAAACACAAGCTTTGTGTCAAACACTAATAATAAGTATCCTTCCCCAGACAACACTTACTTGCACAGCAGAACATACCAGTGAGTCTCCCAACTCTGATGCTCGCCAAACTACTTCCAAAGAAAACAGTGATGTAAATGTGTAGAATTAGTTAATTTTCTCTTTTGCTAAATAAACAATATAGAGGGTTAAATTTGGAATTTAAATTCAAAGACAACATAATTAGGTAGAAAAACGGGTTTTTGTTTGCTATGATTTTGTTTATTTTGTTTTTAAACTACCTAACAACTCTTTTACCAACCACCTAGCAAAATTGCTTCAGGGTCTGATATGTAATAATACAACAAAAAGAAAATTTGCTTTTCAGCATATAGTTCATTTATCTATTCTATTTCTGAGCATGTTGAAAGAGTCAATGATGTAAGATGTGGCAAATAAAACTGATGACAAAATTTCAGACATGGATACCCTTTAGGAAGTTTACTTAAGTGTCTAAATGCATCTTTCAAATACATTGACTCCAACTTTTGCATAGTTATTTGGACTAAACATATTATTGTGGAGCTGCTAATAGAATAGAAAATAACTTTATTGCCAACTCAAACATTGTTGTTGTTGTTGTTATGTGCCATC
>NW_006399835.1:7324543-7328993 GCF_000299155.1 Elephantulus edwardii | reverse complement strand
TCAATGAAATATAGATTATCTCCTCCCATGTGATGATTCTGAAATTCAGGTGGTATGAAATCAAAGTCATATTTCGGCTCCTGTGGATTTGGTTTACTTTTCCTCAGCTTCAGCTTGAATTTGCATATGCAAATTCAAAAAACTCAAACATACATGGTTCAAATCTACCACATGCTCCTTCAATGAAATATAGATTATCTCCTCCCATGTGATTGTACGGCCTGAAAACCTGTACTCTGAAAACCTGCTAGTGGTCAGTCATAAATTGGTTCCAACTCAGTGGTAGTCAACCATATATAGACTATTACCTTGATTTGCACAGAATTTATTTCTCACTCAGATTTGCATCTTTTTATAGTAAGACTTTTCAACAGAAATATAATGCAAGCCACAAAATTCTTTTTTAAATAAAAATGTAAAAAAAGAAGCCTGTGGGATTCATTAAAAATGTGATGCATTTAATATATTTTATCTAAAATATAATTTCAACAAGTTCATTGTACAAATAAAATGTTCATTATTTTGTAGCACCTTTGAAAACCTTGATATGTATTTTACACTGATAGAACATTTCAATTGAAACTTATTATTGCTCAAGCAAGACGTGTACTCTACTGAAGAGCGCTGTCATACTGGATTCAGAGTATATCTTTGAGACTGGTCAGCACTATATACAGGGCAAGTTTGTGTGCAAGTCAGAACCTAGAGATAGAATATTCTTGTGATGAGAGTTGTTTGTAAGGTAATATATAATTTAGAAGCATGCCATATAGTAATTTATCATATTATTCCCCAGTGTTTGAAAGTGTTGATTCATATTCAACCAGCAAGCAATTGCCTTCCTACTTAGCAGTTGAAGAAACCTAATATTTATTAACACTGACTCCTTAGGAAGAAGACATTTTAAAACACCAAAACTACTCTGTTTCCTTTGCCTATTGATACAACTTAAAAACAGCTGAGGCTGCAAAGTCCACAGTTTTAGAGCCTATTAAGGACTAAAAGTGAAGTCAAAGAAGAAAGATAGTTTAAGCAATTTCAGAAATGAACTTTCTTCAGGCAGATATGACAATGTTTGGAATTCCCTTTATAAATTGGGATGTCTTTTACAAAGAGAAATTCTTTTGGAAAAAATATTTTTATGTGCTATTAGATGTAATCCAATTTATTTTTCCACCTTATCCTATTATTTGCTGTTTCTTGCTCATATCTACACATTCTAGAGTTTTCCTTTTCCACAAAATCTCCTTTAAACATTCCTCCTCTGTGTCATAAAGCATTTCTTTGGTGCTCAAAAACCCTTCATACAGCCTCTGTCAAGTTCTTCCATGGCTACAGCTCTTTTTCTCCTGGGTGTCTTGTTTTTCTCAATGGCCTATTTGAAGGTGACTTGCCCCTTCAGTGAGTCTAGCTAGAGGATATATTTAGCAGTTTAATTTAGCAGCATATTTAGCAGTATAATTGCTGTCTCCTCCAGCTGTCAACTAGGCAAAGAAGTCCTCTGCTTATGGCTGTCCTGGTAAGTTACATTGCCAAACTACTCCTTAGTGATGCAGATAAAATGGTACTCTTTCTGCTGCTATTTTGATAGAAATTGTCTGGAACACTAAATGCTTACTGTTATACTTCTATCTCACATGATTTTTGTCAAAATGGCCACTTATGCTTCTACTTCCTAGCTCTCTCTTTATATTCATCAGGTCTCTGGGGCCATGTTGGGAATAACACACCATCCTACTTCCATTACTTAAAATAGCTGTCTCTATAAACCATGGGCTGCTTATTATAACCTCCCTATCTACAAGGAGCCTAAACTTAAACAAAATAATGAATTATATTTGAATATGGGATAGTTCTTACTTTTCATAATGTTTATTATATTCTGTATATGGAAAAATAATTTTTTATAATATTTTTAAAATTACATATGTAATGGTGAATTTATTTATTTTTAGCAGAGGTAATTTATTGTTTGTACTGGATATAAAATGAATAGAAATTTATTGTGAGAAATAAAATCAACTATTAAATTTTCACACATTAGTTTTTAAATCCTTAGCAATGAAAATTTCTCCATTATTTTTTTCCCAATTATTTTAGCAATCTCAATGCATGCTCTTTATAAAAAAAATTAAAAAAATAATTAT
Organism: Elephantulus edwardii; assembly: GCF_000299155.1. NCBI lineage: Eukaryota > Metazoa > Chordata > Mammalia > Macroscelidea > Macroscelididae > Elephantulus > Elephantulus edwardii. Next base: position 7,326,846 of record NW_006399835.1, on the reverse strand, counting down.
AATGTTAACATTTGTTATTTGTGTGTAATGGATAGATCTTCTTTAAAATGTTTGTTATGTGCATAATATCATTGTATTTAAATACCATGTGTAATTAACCAACACCTTCTCTAATTGAATGTTTGTTTTTCTAATTGTATTCTACTCAAATCTTCCTGTGATGAATTCAACTTATATAAGCCCAACAATTTTTAATTATATGTTCAGGGTGAGAAGTTCTTCAACATAAGGTTACTAAGTCAAATATTATCACCTTTAGTTTAATGTTTTTTCATTTAAAATGTATCATTTAACAACTGTTAATATAATGCATAGAATTCATTATTCAAAACGTTTAACAAGGTTACTATCTTGTATTTATATTTATATCTTAAAGGAATAGGAAATGTTTAAAAATATGTAACAATAAAGAGTATAGGTAAATATAATGAATTCAACTTTTAAAAGCATTCAGACATATTAGATGTGCATATATATTTCACTAAGAAAACATATTGCCATATCATATTATTTTTAGTAAATTCAAAGTTTTCTACCCAGCTATTATAAATGAGTAAGAACAACAGAAGAAGAATTGATGTCTTTGAGCTGTGGTGTGGAGAAGAACACTGAAAATCCCATGGATGGCCAAAAAAGCAAGCAGATATGTCTTGGAGAGGGTGCAGCAAGAGTGCTCTTTGGTGGCAAGAATGATGAGGCTTCACCTCACATACTTTGGGAATATTGCTAGGAGGTGCTACTCCTTGGAGAGGGACATGATGCTAGGAAGAGCGGAGGGTTGGTGATGGAGAGAAAGACCCTCAACCATATGGATTGACATGGTGATGCTGTAGTGGACTTTTGTGTGTCAGGAAGTGTGAGGATGGCACAGGATACAACAAGGGTCTTTCGTTCATAGGGTCGCTATGAGTTGTACTCAATTAGACAGCATCTAACAACAACAACAATCATAAATTATTTCAAAGAAGTATATATCTAAGAGATAATTTTTTACATTTGCACATTTGTTCAAGCAAAGATAAATTACTTTCACTTTTTTAATTTTTATTGCTATTTTAATGAACGTCTACAGAAAACTTGGATTTCCATTCATTCATTGTTGCACATTTTCCTCCCTACTCCTCCCCCACTCCTGCCCAGTTTACTTTTCTCTTTAAAAGGTTCTTTCTTTTTTGCATCTGGTGGCCTATTGGCAAGAAGCTGTTCTGTAATCCTGAATGATTAGTTTTAACAAAACAAGAAGGTTGTGCGGTAAGGTGTTAAACATAGGGTTGCAGAATTCAATGGGTAGATGTGGTGAAGGAAATGGGAAGGATCTTTTTTGATCAACAATGTGTTCAAACTTTGTAAATAAATCAGAATAAAATTTTTTTTTAAAATCCCAAAACCTTCTTTTTTGTTTTTTTTTGTTCTGTCATCCCTATTTATTGTCTTATTTTCAGATGTATACAAAGTAAATGAAAAGACTGTATTATGAATGAGACAAGCTTAGTCTTTAAATTGACATCATTGCTCTTTAACACTTTGGAGAGGCCTCTGACAACAAATTCAACCAATACAGCATATCTTTTGATTTCTTGACTGCTGTTATCCTGAATGTTGATCCAAGTGTGGATCCAAGTAAAATTGAATCATTGGCAACTTCCATCTTCTCTCCATCTATCATGATGTTGTTCTTTAGTCCAGTGGTGAGGATTTGTGTTTTCTTAATGTTGAGATGTAATCCATGTTGATGGCTGTAAAGTTTTTATCTTCTTGAAGCACATGCTTCAAGCCCTTTTCACTTTTTGCAAGTAAGGTTGGGTCATCTACTTAACGGATGTTGTTCAAGAGGCTTCCTCTAATCCTGATGTCATATTGTTCTTTTATTAAAATATTTATTTTATATTAGTTTGCTTACAAAGTTGTGTTTTGTACTATCCTTCATTCATATTATGTTTCATACAATCATTCCCATTCATTATGTTTTATAAAATTAATCATCACTGAACTATGTCCAACATTATCCTGTCTTTCCAGATCGCTGCCAGGTCTTTCTTATTTCCTTGACCCACCTCTCCCTCCACCCAACAGATTATGGGACCTATTACTTTCCCCCCTTTCCTTCTCACTCCTCTGCTCTCCCACTCCCCTCCTTGGATCCTCATTATATCCTGAGAAAATCAGAACTGAGACACAAAAGGAGAATTGTACACAAATGTTTATAGTCATGTTATTCACCTTAGCAAGAGTATGGAAACAGCCCAAATGTCTAGCAATCATGAAATGGATTGAGAAATTATGGTACATTCACGTGATGGAAA
>NW_006399835.1:7321523-7324078 GCF_000299155.1 Elephantulus edwardii | reverse complement strand
CTTATTCTGGGAGCTACACAGTCTTGCAGTGGTGACCAAGCTGTTTTTTTAAATATTGATGGCACAGCATCTCTCTTTATACTAACATGAAAACACTGTACTGTGACAAAATGACAGAACAAAGTATGAAGTAGATGGACCTAAATGAAATTATACATTCAACACATGGAGGTATTCTGAATTGTTTCACTGCAAATTGGTTAGTAAAAACTGCCTTGAATGTTTTCTTAACCATTCAATTTTGGCCAATTAAGTGTATGTACTGGTTTCTCACTGTGATTTTAATTTATGTTCTCTGATTTCTGAAAAGGATTAAATGTATATTTTCATTTTTATTGATATCCTAGTTTTCTGCTTCCATAAAAGCTTCTTCATGTTTTATCAAATTCATTTTTTATGTCTTTTCAGATGTCTTAGACTCTTTATTGTCTCCAGCTGGTTGTGTATGGCAAATATTTTCTCTTATTTAGTTACTTGTCTTTTCATATTTTGTAAATAGAAAGCATTTTAGTATAATAAATTCTATAAATACTTTTGTGTATACATTTATGTGTTTCCTTTTCTTTCCAGAAATCCCCTAATACAAGGAAAAATATGTTCTACATTTTCTGTGAAAACTTCAGGTTATTTTACTTCTCCTGAAAAAGAGATTACTTCCTGTGGGACATATTTTAATGTGAAAACTTCAATTCCACTTAATTTTCTTATCTCTTGCCAATATCAGGCCTAGAATAACTACTACATGACATTTGTTACTTGCTGTCTCCAAGCCAATATTTTTATTAATTAAATTGTTCGTAATACTTTATATGTTAGGTAAGTTCCACACTCTCATTTTTTTGTTTCAACAATAATTGATGTTTCATAACTTAAAAAAATTATATTGAAGCCTATGATAAATTATTTTGAACTTCTGATTATAACTGAATACAAATTATTAACTTATAAATCTATAGAAAGAAATGAATAACTTTACTATATTGATACATATTAACTATTAAGAATATTTATGCATATATACTGAAGTAAAAAATTTCGTTTTCCCATAGGTAAGGTGATCTTTTTTCCCCTTGACTCCTGACAAAGAAATTATCCTTAGAATAATTGGAATATGTTGATTTGGGCCATCCAGTATCTGTACTGGTTGGTGGAGTTGGCCAATCTAGAAAACTCACCTGGAAGGTTGATATCACCTATCTTCAGGAGGTATTAGGTAGCCTATGATGCAGGACCAGTTGTGAAAATCGCCTGGCATAAAGGTTTCGAGAACGTTCCAGGTGATAACAAGAAACAACATCGGCTTTGCACAAGGCACTGATTCCCTTAGTAGATGGGGAAACTGCTAGGCCTTGTGCTGGGAAAACTCCTAGGGCTTATCCTGCTCTTGTTGAACCCTGTCCTATCCTGTGCCATCCTCATCGTCTTTGCTATACAGATGATACATTTCAAGCTCGTTATTACAGTCATTGTGTCAATCCAATTAGTTGAGCATAATATCTTTTTTAAAATTTTCTTTTATACTGGTTTACATACAAAGTTCATATACATTGTTTTCACACTGGACCTTTCTCCTTTCATATACCAATCCCTCTCTCCACCCATCAAATTGTCCAAGGACTTTCTCCTCCTAAAAATATGCCCAAATTATTTGAAATTCAGTTTTGCCATTCTGATCTCTAAGGAGCGCCTTGGTTGCACTTTCCCCAATACGTATACATTTATTCTTTTGGTAGATGTTGTCCTAAGTGTCTTTTTTTATCAATTTATCCTTTTTGTATATGAAAATGTGTGTTGTTATAAGTATGGTATACTTTTTTGGTGAGTTATTTCATCAAGTTATTGAAACCAAGTCAACAATGTGAGTCAGCATTTCAGAAAGTAGAATGTTAAATTAACTCAGTGATAAGATATAATCTCCTTGAACTGGTGGGAAGCAGCTCAGAAGGCTGAGGTACCAGGTATACTTCCTAAACTAGTGGCTGGAATCTTCCTTTGACAGTCTAAAGAAGAATGTCCTTTTAACTTGTATAAGATCTGATTCATCTCCAAGTGGCTAGGTTAGAAAGAGAAAACGCCATATGAACACCTGATGATAAGAATGGTTATAAGAACTAAATCAATCTTCACATTTGAAGGCTTAGATTAATACTGATCCTTCATATAATTGAATGATTTTAGGTACTTATTTTCTCTTTCTGTATTAAAATCAGTCTCACAGAATATTGTCTGAACAATAACAATTATTTAAATGGTGTTGAGATATTTGTGGATTAGAATATGTTACACGGTCAAAACTAGTGTGTAATGTTGAAAAGTCTGTGTACTCTCCAATTGTTTAGTCTAAGGATATACATATTCCTAATATAAATGTTGAAATTATATTGTTAGTATTGTAAGAGATCTTAATTATTATCTATGCTTGCTAAGTTAACTTTCAGTATTATAAAGTGACTTTCTTAATACCTAGGGAACCCTTGTGACCTAGTGAGTAGGGAGCTACACTGACCATTCAAAGGCAGGCCATTCAAATCCAACAGCTACTGTAAGGGAAAAAA
>NW_006399835.1:7319376-7320888 GCF_000299155.1 Elephantulus edwardii | reverse complement strand
TGTGTTGTTGTTATATGCTGTTGAGTCACGATGGACTCATAGGGCTCCTCTGTATAACAGCTCTGAAGCCTGTCCTGTCCTGAGCCAGTCTCACAACTCTGACACACCTATCCCCATTGCCCTAGCTATGATTGGCCCCTCCTGGTCATGTGCCCAAAATAAATGAGACAGAACTTCAAAATCCTAGCCTCAAAGGAGAAATTTAGTTTCACCCTCTCCAAGACAGACCTATTTGTTTTCTTGGTGGTCCTTGGTATGTTAAAGACTCTTTTGCAGCACGCTCATATTATCACGATCCTTATTGAGATAGAAAATATTTTAATTAACCAGAATATCATATCCTTCCCTAATAATCACTTGGACATTTTCTCTCTCAGGTAACTGTTAATCTGATTCTGATCAACATGCATTAAATATTTTTTATTAACTTTCTCTTGACAACTAATTTGTGTAAAATTGTAGTTGGAGGGAAAGTTTACAGAGCAAATTAGTTTCTATTTTAACAATATATATACATTATATTTTGTGATATTGGTTTCTATTGCCTCAATGTAAAATCAGTCTTTCCTTTTTCTCCCTGGTTTCCCCATTTCCACTTAGAGTTTTTCCTTTGCCTTTTTGCCTTCTGTGCTTTGCTTAAATGTAAATGTTGTCCTTTAGATTTTGTATGGTTGAGTTCTGAAAAGAAAAAAATGTTCTTCTGATGGCATCATTTACTTGACAGACCTGTGATCAAAAGAAAGGACCATTATAAATGAGATAGATTGAAACAGTGACTGAAACAATGTGATCAAACATGGTGGAGATTTTAAGTATGACAGAGGATAGGGCAAGACTCCAATCTGTTCACACACTCAGTGATTCAGAGCTGACGTGACAAAATCTAGCAAGAGAAACATTATTTGACTTAGAATTGATATCTGGGGGTGATTTCAGTTAGAGGCTCTGGTTAAGGGTCATAACCTGGGGGTTCTGCTACTGTCTATCAGATCAATATAGTTTTAGGGGTTTTGTTAACGCTAAATTCTGTTATGCTTTCCTTTTCTTCTTTCCTATCTTGTTGTTGTTGTTATGTGCCGCCAAGTCGCTTGCGACTCATAGCGACCCTATGTACAACAGCCCTAAACTCCACTCTGTCGTGTGCCAATCGCACTGTCTCCAACACTCCCATCCCAATTATCCCAGTCACTGAATCAATCCACCTCATAGAGGGCCTTCCTCTCTTGCGCTGTCCCTCCACCCTCCAAAGCATGATGTCCTTCTCCAAGGACCTGTCTCTCCTCACATCATGTCCAAAGTATGTTAGCTGGAGCCTCAGAATCCTTGCCTCCAAGGAGCCACCCGGTTTAACCCTTTCCACGACAAATCTGTTTGTTTTCCTAGCAGTCCATGGTATTCTCAAGACTCTTCTCCAGCGCCACAGCTCAAAGGCATCAATTCTCCTTCTATCCTCCCTGGTCATTGTCCAAATCTCTGATGCATAACAAGTGATTGCGAAGACGATAGCCTGTA
>NW_006399835.1:7315081-7316094 GCF_000299155.1 Elephantulus edwardii | reverse complement strand
TCCAAGGCAACCAAAATATAACTTTGAGTCTATCACACCTGAATTTCAGAACCATCTCAGGAAAAGATTTGAGGCTTTGAACACTAATGAACGAAGGCCAGATGAGTTGTGGGAGGATATCAAGGGTATTATCCAGGAAGAGTGCAAAAGGTCATTACAAAGACAGAAGAGGAAGAAAAGACCAAAATGGATGTCAGAAGATACTCTTCCCTATCTAGGACTTTTTATTGTATTCCTGATCAAAGTAATCTATAATAATACTTTAACTACCCTTTTATTGTTTTCAGAACTGACTCATAAGTGATCCTTCAGTGGGTTTCTGAGGCTACAAACCACAGGAGATGAGATTACCCAATTTTATGTGGCAGAGAAATACACTGGTGTATTAGAACTGCTGAAGATTTAAGGTTTGAGTTAGTAGTACAACCTGTAAGAATCTGTTTGTAACTAAGTATTTCCTTGAATCTTTGGTTTTCTTCACTCTCCTTTTCCTTACATGAAGACCCAATAATTGTATCTTAGATGACTGCTGCTCATAAATTTCTAGGACTTCAGTTGCTGCTTGACAAAGTGTAATGTAACATGTCGTAGTCTTTGTGTACTCTTTTACGTCAATCGATCTAGATTTATACCTCCCTCCACCGCCAACCATTAGCGGTCCTAAATTCTCTAGTAACTTATTCCTTCAAAGTGCTTGGCTATGGCTAAGAAGTTTATAGAACTTTGCCCCAGTGTGCTCTAGAATACAGGATATATTTACATGCACACAAATATATTTGTAGAAATAGCTTCTACTTGATCCTCAAACGGGAGTTTTGGTGGCTTAGTGGTAAGGATTAGTGCTGGTAACCTGATGGCAAGAGATTCAAATCCACCAGTCTCTCTGTGGGAAAGAAAGAGGTAACATCCTCCCTTACAATTTTCTACTCTGAAAGTCCACTACTACAGGGTCAGCTTTGGACCAGTTCTGACTCCTTGGAACTTAACATAACAATGTTGTTGTTGTTGTTGTT
>NW_006399835.1:7306171-7314156 GCF_000299155.1 Elephantulus edwardii | reverse complement strand
GCTCTGCATACATGTTGAAAAGGTATGGAGACAGGATGCATCCCTGGCGTACACCCTTCCCTATTTTGAACCATGCAGTGTTACTCTGTTCTAACATAACAATAGAGACTCAAAAAGATGGATTGACACTGTGAGTATAACGATGGGATTGAGTTTGGTGGATACTGTAGCAGTAATGGAAGATAGGGAATGATTTTATCACATTATTAGGAGTTAAAGCAGACTTGATAATTGCTGATAACAACAATAAAGCTATATATATACACGAGTGTACTCACGTTTGTTTTCCTTCATCTTTTTCGTCTTTCTGTTCACCTATGTAACTTCTCAAATTTATTGTTATTGTTGTTATGTGCCATCAAGTTGCCTGCGACTCATAATGACCCTATGCACAACAGCTCTGAATCCTGCTCTATTCTGAGCCAACATTATTGTCTTTAACACACCTATCCCCATTACCCTAGTAACTAAGGCAATCCATCTCCTCGAGGGTGTTACTTCCTTGTGTTGTCCCTCCACCCCCCCCAAGATTAATGTCTGTCTCAGATGACTGGTCGCTCTTTGCAATACACCCAAAGTATGTCAGACAGAGTTTCAGAATCCTTGCCTCCAAGGAACGCCTGGTTTCACCCTCTCCCAGAAGAAACTGTCTGTTCTTTTTGCAGTCCATGATATATTGAACACTCTTCTCCAGCATCACAGCTCAAAGGCATCAATTCTCCTATCATCCATACTCATTGCCCAGCTTTCTGATGCATAACACGAAATTGCGAAGACCATGGCCTGAATCAGGAGCACTTTAGTCTCTAGATTGATATCATTCTTGTTTATTATTACTGTTATTGAAAATTTTTATATAGTTTGTTGTTATACTGTCAAGTTAGACTGACTCATTGCTAATCAACTCAGTGAGTTTCCAATGGCAGTAAATTGTACAAGATCAACACTCTTGGTACCAGCAGTCAAGACATGAATAGACTAATTGTATTAGGAAAATCTGTTGTCAGAGACTACTACAGAATGCTTAAAAAAAAAAATCAAGGACGTCAGTCTAGAGACTAAAGTGTGCCTGATCCAGCCTGTGGTCTTTGCAATTCTTTCTATGCATCAGACAATGGCCAAATGGCCAAGGATGACAGAATTGATGTCTTTAAGTTGTGGTGCTGGAAAAGAGTTGAACATACTATGGACTGCCAAGAGAACTAACTGATTTGTCCTGGAGAGAGTGAAACTAAACTACTCCTTAGATGCAAGGATTTTGAGACTCTATTTCACACACTTTGCTCATGTAGCCAGGAAAGACCAGTCTTTGGGGAAGGATATCATGCTTGGAGTGGTGGACAGGAGAGGAAGACATGGATAAGATTGATTGACACATTAACTGGAGTAATGAGGGTAGGTGTGACAGAGAAATTGCCTCAGCACAGACCAGGATTCAGAGCTATTGTGCACAGGATCACTGTGAGTTGTAGTGAACAGGAAGGCATATAACAACACATTGTATGAGAAGAGATTGCTTATCTTTCTCCCTCAGAACAAGTGGTGGAATCAAACCCTTGTGTCTTTGGGTTGTCAGTACATCTCCCTATCATTTGTTGTTATTTTTGTATACCATCAAGTCTGAACCAACTCATATTTGACCCTCCAGCAGATTATCAGAGGCAGTAAATTCCATGGGATAAGACTTTTAGAGTATCTTGTGACTTCAAACCACATGCTTTGTAATTGGCAGCACAACTTCTTACCATTAAACTATCGGAACTCCCTTTTATACACTGGTATTTACCGTTTTTGTCTTTTTTCTCTTGTACCTCTTAGTAATTTGTTTTGTTATTAATTCTGATTTCCATCCATTACTGAATATTACCTATCCTTCACTTTTGTTAATATATGTTTTCTTTCTAATCAGTAATCTACCCTGCCTTCCTCTATGTCTAATAGCCATCAATGACTATTTCTTTTGATATGTGGTTTTTTGCTGATTTTTTTTTAATATTAGTAGTCTCCTAGACTAGATTTTACTATTCTAGATCTTTATATAAGTGAAAAATATATTATCATGTTTCTACTTCTAGTCACTAAATGTAGCTATGGTATTTCTGTGGGTAAGGAGTTACACTGCCCATCCAAAGAAGAAATTTGAATCCACCAGCCGCTCTGTGGGAGACAGACTTACAATCTTCTCTCCTGCAATTGGAAGACTCTGAAATCCAATTAGAGTGTCAGCTGTGAGTCAGTTCTGATTTAATCAATAACAGCAACGGTGTCTCTCTGGAGACTAAGGTGCTTCTGATACAGGCCATGGTTTTTGCAATCACTTGTTATGCATCAGAGAGTTGGAAAATGGCTAGGGAGGATAGAAGGAGAATTGATGCCTTTGAGCTGTGGTGCTGAAGAAGAGTATTGAATGTACCATGGACCACCAAGAAAACAAACAGATTCATCCTGCAGAGGATTAAACCAGATGGCTCCTTGGAGGCAAGTATTCTGGGGCTTCATCTGACATAACTTTGGACATTGTTGTAAGGAGAGACAGGTCTTTAGAGAGGGACATCATGCTGGGTAGAGGGGAGGGACAGCGCAGGAGGGGAAGACCCTCTATGAGGTGATTGATTCAGTGACTGGGATAATCAGGATGGGTGTGTCAGAGGCAGTTAGATTGGCACAGGATAGAGCACGGTTTAAGGCTGTTGTACTTAGGGTCCCTAAGAGTCGCAAACGACTCAACAGCACATAACAACAACAGTCACTAAATATACACTGAAAATCAAGAGATATTTAGATATTAACTTTTCTATTCAATGTGAAATTTTATTTTGTTATGTTTTTAATTTACTTTAATGTATTTTTTCTTATGAAGTGTCTGTTCATCCTTATTAAGCTTTTGGTCTAATTATTGTGTTGTATTAGTAATTTAGCAATTTCTGTATTATGATTATATATTTCAACTCTGGCAGAAGCTGTGTTAGTTAATGTTTTCTCTATTTCTGTTTTAAATTTTCTTAGTATATTTCAAAGAACAAAAGTGTTTCATTTGATGGTGCCAAATTTATCTTTTTTATGATTCATGGTTTTTGTCTTATGTGAGGAAAGTTTTATACCTCTGATAAGAATATCAAAGACCATTTGTTCTTTCCATTCACCCCTTCAATATTTAGCTGCTCAAGAACTATTTATAAGAGAGAGGAAAATCTCAGTACTTTTATATATTAGATAATCATGACATGTTTTTGAGGAACACTGAAAATTCATACAGTTTTCCATTACTGTTCTATTGCTTTATGCATATTTGTCACTTTACTGTAACCACAGTTTTGATTTTACTTATTTTTAACACTTCATAGAAAGGTTTAAAATGAGGCAATGTAAGTCCTGTAAAATTTTAGTCTATCTTTGATTATACCAAGTATTTACATCTTAAAATAAGTAAAATAGAAGCTGGGGAAAAGAACTCTGGCCAAAAAAAGTAAATATGAAACAGAGAATGAGTGAAACTTTGAAACTATTATTTTAAAGTAATTTTTAAACTTAAGCCAAAATGTTTTCTGATGTCTTCTAAAATTCAAATAATGTTTTAGTTTAACAAGAAAAATTTTGCCTTAAGCATTATTTTCTTTCAAGAACTATAGGAAATTAAATTATCAAAAGAAACTTAAAATATTAAATAGGAATTTTAGAGAACAATGAGTTATGAAAATGAAAGACTACCTAAGAAAATAATAAGAATGTTGAGATACTTAGAACAATGAAATCAATGTCCTGAAGTCTTACATGATGTTGTTGAACCAACCCATTGTTGGTTAGAACCAACCCATTGTTGACCCTGTTAAACCATTACATGATTTTGCTATATTCTTAGCAAAATAATAAAATCAGGGTGGAAGAAAAAACTATAAAGACAATAAAATTGCATCTCTAAAATGCTAAGAGAAAAAGATATGAATTAAAAATTCTGAATCAATTAAAATATCCTCAAAAATATAGTGAAATAAAGATATATTCAGTTCAAAAGGAACTGAAATTGTTTGTAATAATAAGAAATCTATGTTACAATAAAAAGAAATGATAATTTTTTAAATTAATGAAGTAATTTCATATGCAAATTTGTATCTACAGAAAAGCATAAACAATTTTGTTTCATTAAATGTGCCATTTTCCCTTGATTAATTTTTTCATTGACTTTACTTTGCAATAATTAATTATATAAATATATATATATTAATATTTGCATTAGAAACTGGACTCTATGAAGAAGAATATGGCATCAGAATCAGAGGAAAACTTGTCAAAATTCTGTGTTATGTAAATGATATAACTTTGCTCGCTTAAAGTGAGGAAGCCTTGAAATGCTTATGGCAGAAGATCAAAGACTAGAGCCTTCTATATGGATTATATCTTAACATCAAGAAAACAAAAATTCTCACCACTGAAACAAAAGGCAACGTCATTGATGGAGGAAAGATTAAAACTGCCAACAACTTCATCTTACTTGGATCCATAAACAACACACTTGGTACCAATAGTCAAGGGAGCAGGAGATATATTGCATTGGGAAAGTCTGCACTCAGGGACCTCTCCAAATTATTGAGGACCAATTAGGCCATGCAATGCATCTGAGAGCTAGACAATGAACAAAGATGAAAGAATTGATGCCTTTGAGTGGTGGTATTGGAAAAGAGTACTGCATATCCCATGGTCTGCCAAAGGAGCAGACAATTATACCTTGGAGAAAGTACAACCAGAATGCTTCTTGGAGGCAAACATGGCAAAGCTTCATCTCATTTATTAGGGCATATTGCTGGAAAAGGCTGTTCCTTGGAAAGGTACATCATCCTAGGAAAGGTTGAGAGTTGGCAAAAAAGAGGAAGACCCTCAACCAGAAGGACTGACTGTGTGACTGCAACAATGAACTCAAATATGTCAGAAATTATTTCAGCACGGTCATTGGGTTGCTATGAGTTGTGCTTGATTTGACAGCTCCTAACAACAGCAACATTTTAATATATTGTATTTTAACCCACCCTTGGGATTTGCCTTTTGTTATTCTAGATACCATGCATTTTTCTTGGTATTTTTCTATCTTCATATTATTTTTTTAATGTATGTCTTTGCTTTCAAATATACTTACGCATTCTTCCATCATCTTTAATTATTTTTAATCTCTCAGGGAATTTATTTCAATTATTTTTCTCTTCAATTAAAAATAATTTGGCTCTATTTTCTTCATCTCATTAAAATTAAGTATTCCCTTAAAATCTTAAACTGATTGCCATTGAATCAAAATCTACTAATAGTTGACCCTCTGTTAGATTTTCAGGACGCTGTAAACTATACAAGGAGCCACTGGGGTTTGAACATTAGAAAGGTAATGCCTTTGGATTTGTAGTGCAACTCTATTTAGACTAGACCTCCAAAGTTCCCTAAAATTCTATTAAGAACTTTAAAACATTTATATGAGGGATGTTAAAGTACTTACCTGATAATCTATTTTCTATATTTCAAATTTTCCTTTAAAAATTGTTGAACATTGTAATATGTTATATAAATTATCAGCATTTTGTTGTCTTATTTCAAACATGTTGAGTTTTGTTCAGGCAGACAGTTAGTTTACCTTTCTCATGTTTGTTATTCTAGACATTTTATTACACTAGATCTCTTATACCCCTCACTTTAGGACATGATCTTCAATGTAATTTTATATCATTTTTGTTGTTTCAGCTGGATGGCCAGTGTATTAAAGACATCTGACAGAGTAATAAAGTTCCATTCCATCCTCATACTGTGCAACCTCTAGGCTCTGCATTCTGGTTAATCTCTGATTAACACATTGCTAAAATAGATTTTCGTTAGTATTTTTTCCCATATCTTATTTTTGGGGGGTTTATTTTTCAGATTAATAAAATTGTAAACACTTAAAGTCTTGTATAGTTTTCCTTGATACTTTTGCATTTGCAGAATGTATAAATCTAATAGAATATTTTCTCAATAGTTAATATAATGTACTAAATATAATATTATTACTATAGAAAATATATCTCAGAAAATTAGAAGATCCACTGCTTTAATCCATTTTGTCTTCCTTTCTTTCATCAACTCTCTATTGTTATATTATCATGGCTTAAATAGATAACCTCAGGGTCTATAAAACAAAATTACTCTGTAAGTTTGTGTGTTTTTTCTCAGTCATTTCGAGATTTTTTTTGCCTTTCACCCTGCCACCTGCAAAATCTCCTTTTTCTCTGGTTATTTTAAGAGAATGTATTCTTCTTTTCTGATTTTTGATATTTCATTACAATAAATTTTGTAATTGATTATTTTAAACTAAATTTAGAATTTGCTTCATATCCTGACATATGATTATATTCTTTCACCAATTCCAGAAAATGATCAGTGGTTATATTCTATTATAAATTCTCCTCCATTTACATCTTATTGTCTACTTCTGTTACTGTAATTAGATATGGGTCACCAAGGAGCTTGTTCAGGACTGTATTAAATCATGACTAAGAATACCGTCATGAGATGTAAGATGATCTAAGAAGTAAGAGGCTGAGAGATTACTTTTAGAAGCCTAGAGAAAGAGATGAGAATTATGAGTAGCTATCCAGAGTTGATGTATTTGCCCATGTTCAGAAAACTACTGATGAATGAAACTGAAATGAAGAGATAAGGTTTCACTTTTCCAAGAACGTACTCACAAGAGAGGAAAAAAGCATTTTAAACATTGATAAAGACTGGAGAGGGGGAGGAAGGGCAAAAATCAATGCCAAAGCTAAGCATGTCCGGTAAAATATATCCTGAATGCTTTTCTCTCATCCATCCATTTTAACTCTGGAGTATTTGAAGTGATGTAAGGAATAAGGAAGGGAAATGCAATATGTTAGGTAATTATAGAGAAGACACTAACTGGGCCGGCACTGAATTTTGTTCCCTGAAGTAACTTTAGAGTGGAATAGGTAGCAGTGAGATACAGGACAGTGAGGAATGAAGTCTTCCTTGCTTTTATGAAGTTTTATAAATTTTAAATTATGTTGTTTTATTTTGTTCTGGATTGGGATTATTTATTTCTTTTAGGTTTTGTTTTTATCTACCACTGGATAAAGGATAATTATTGAGGCTATTTATATGTTTGAAAATAATGGAATATTTTAAATTAATGTTATTACAGGAAACGAACAATAATTATGTGGATCTTGCATGAATCATTCAGTATCAAGAGAACAGCCAGCCACATAAACCAAGTCAGAATGTATCGGAACTAAGCACAAATACAAGGAGCCCTGGTGGCATAGTGTACAACTATGACTGGTTGGCAGTGTGCATCAACCAGTTGTCTGTAGGAATGTACAGACTTAGAAACTCACCATGAATTAGAATGATTCAGGTTATTTGTGAATACAATCGTTTTCCTATTACACTCTAGGAGTACTTCTCATTCAGCTTAATTATGTGCTTTCCTCAGGAATGGATCTGCATTTTGCTTTTGCCAAACCTCCAGCCCTGGATTTGACGTTGACACTATTGAATTTCCAAGGCTTTAATAATTCACGGAAGACTATCTTTCTCTCGGTGAATGGCTGCCTGATTCAAATCTCTCCATTTTCATGATATAATATGATGTGTATTGGGCCGCTAATAGGGAGATCAAAGATTAAAATACATCAGTGTTCCACAGCCAACAAGATTTACAAATTAGAAACTAAAATGGAAGATATCCAGGACTAGGAATTTACTCCTAATTAGTGGATTTGCTTGTCTCAGATAACTATAGGAACCAGTACTTTTATTTTATCAGATAATTTAAGAAACCGGAATATATGAAAAAGAATGTGGCATCAGGATTAGAAGAAGTATCATTAACAACCTGTGCTATGCAGATGAAATAACTTTTCTTGTGTTGTTGTTGTTGTTATGTGCCATCGAGTCGTTTCCGACTCATAGCGACCCTATGCACAACAGCCCTAAACCCTGCTCTATCCTGCGCC
>NW_006399835.1:7296155-7303432 GCF_000299155.1 Elephantulus edwardii | reverse complement strand
ATAAAAGGCAACAGATTTTTAACATACAAAAAACAAAAAATCTCCCCACTGGATCAATGAGCAACATCATAAAAAAATACAGAAAGGACTGAAGTTGTTAATTATTTATTTTTTCTTGGATCTATAATCAACACCCATGACATCAGCTATCAAGAAATGAAAAGAAATGTTATTTTGGGAAAATCTACTGTCAGTGACAGCACTGGGACAGATGAAGGAAAGACTGTTTAAAAGGAATATATGATTAAGCATTATTTGTATGACAACAGTCGAGTATAAGTCCTATCAACTTGTCCAATGTATATTAGAAAAAGTTTGGCCATCCTTGCCTCTAAGTAGCACTTGTACTGAATTTTTCTCAAGATATAGCTACTTACCATTTTTGGAAGCATTCATTACTCAATATCATGCGATATTCGGTACTCTTCTCAAATACCACAAAACAAAGACATCAATTTTACTTCTGTCATCCTTATTCATTGTCTGATGCTCTCAAATGCATAGCAAGTGGTTGAAAAGTACTTGACTTGAATCGATGGTTTGCTGAAAGAGCTACAATGCCTGCCAGTTTGATGTATTGAGGGAGTGATTTGTATATTGCTATATAGTCTATTTCTGATAATTATTTTATGTTTTTAAGTAATCTATATTAACAGTTGTAATCTTTGATGTTCCACAATAAGAGTTTCAAATCCTCTTCACTTATATATAGCAAGCAAGGTTGTGTCATTTGTATAACACAGTCTCCTGATGAGTTTTCCTCTAATCCTGATGCCAAATTCTTCTTCATAGAGTTCAGACTCTTGAATTATTTTTTTTCAGCATATAGATTGAATATGTATGGAGAAAGCTTACAATCCTCACTCACACTTTAAAAAAATAAAATATTAAACCATGCAGTGTTCTCTTTCTCTGTTTGGATAAGAATTTCTTAGCCACACTCTAGGTTTCTTATAAGCATAATTACTTATTCTAGGTTTCCAATTCTTTTCAATGTTAGCCATAGTTTGTTGTGATGAGCTACACAATTTAAAGTTTCTGCACAGCCAACATGAAGAGACATTCTTCTCGTATTTTCTACTTTCCCTCAAGATCCATCTGACATGAGCAATAATACCCCTGATTCTATGGCCTCTTTTAAATATCATGATAGATGAAGAGAGAATTGAAATCATCGATAAATTCATCTTACTTGGGTCCACAATCTACATCCTTGATATTAGCTATCAAAAACTTAAAAGATGTATTGTATTGGGGAAGTTTATTTTCAGGGATCACCCCAAAATACTGAGGAGCAATGATGTAAATTTGACGACTAAGATGTACTTGATTCTAGCTATGGTCTTTTCATTCACTTACTGTGAACCTGAGAGGTAGAAAATAAACAGGGATGAAAGAAGAACAATCAATGTCCATGAGTTGTGATGCTGGAAAAGGAGTACTGAATCGTCTATCAAAAGAACAAAGAAATATGTTTTGAGGAAAGGTCAGCCAGAGTGTTCCTTAGAGATAAGGATGGCAAAGCTTTGCCTCACATACTTTCGGGCATGTTTTTAGGAGGGGATTTTCCTTGGAAAGAGACACCAGGCTTGGAAACTCAGTGAAAGTGAAGAAGACACACAATGGATGGATTGAGGCAGTAACTGGAGCAATGGGCTCAAGTATGTCAGAAATAATGAAGACGGCACAGGACAGGACTGAGTTCAGATATGTTTTTTATGAGGCTAATCTGAGTCATATCATACCATTCAACTTGACAGTACATAACAACAGCACGTTTTCTAGGTTAAGTGTGTATATGCCTGCTGTTGTTCATAGACACTTCAATGGCACCTAACAACAATTACATAATAGTATAAGGCTTTTATAATACTGTATTTTATTTTTTGTTGCTTATAAGGGTTATACCTATATGATTTCTCAGCTAAAGCAGCCAAGCTACCACATGAATCTCCTTGGTGTCTTCTCTTGAAATATATAATTTATTAAGTTCAATGAAGACATATCATGACCTTTCAGAGACATTTTAAGTGTGTGTCCTACTTTCTGGGCCAAAGAATTTGACCCTTGTACTCAGTAATGCTTAAACCAAAGAGCTAATGGACTGGAGATAAAAACTCATGCTCAGAACAGAAGCTGTTTCAAAAGTGGTTTATTCAGCATAATGCTCTCCAGTCATTCCCATATTAAGTAGTATTCTTCAAAATTATTGCTTCTGAGTGCTGCATAATATTTCATCATGTGAATTTCTCAGCCCATTCATTTGTTTTTGGGCATTTGGGCTATTTCCATGTTCGTATGATTGTGAATAATGCTATTATGGACATTGGTACACATATCTTCATTTATATCTCAATTCTAATTTCATTGGGCTATAATCCTAGAATAGAATAGGTGGGACAGAATTCCCATGTTCAATTTCAAAAGGAATTGCCTACAGAGCGGTTGTCAGGCTCGTAAAGACAAATACTGCATTAGATCATTATTGTAAAAATAGAAGGATAAGTAGTAAAATGAGTATGATGGCCCAAGAGGGAAAAGAGAGAGAGAAGAGGAGCTTAAGATGGACAGGGAGAGAAATCACAAGGTCTCAGAATTTGGTAGGCAGAGGGATGGGGTGAAGAAAAGATGGGGTAATAGTGGGCATAGATCAATGATGTTTAATTTTATAAAATACAATGAAAAGGAATGATTGTATGAAACATAATGTGAATGAAGGAATGTGTGAAACAGAATGTATACAAATTTTGTCCAAAACCATAGAGAATAAAAAAGCAATTTTTAAAAACCAAAATTATTTCTTTCTGGATTCCTGCACTCATAGTTTTCTGCCTCCAGAGATTTCTATTACTTTGTTGCAAACTCAATCTTAATTTAAGTAAATAAAAAAACAGAGAAAAAATTATACATGAGAATAAAACATATTATTCAGCATTTTGGAGAGTTTTATAACAGGATTAATTTTTATGCTAGCTTGTCTGTTATATTTCTCAAAGAAGAAGATAATTATTCTATTTTAAAATCTGTGGTCTCTCTCTTCTAACACAGTTTATTTAATTTGCTGTTGTTTATTTATTAAGTTCCTTATATTCTTGCCTGTTATTACCTATAATTTCATATTTTTGTCTCATCTGCAAAGGGAAGGATGTCCCATTTTGAAGAACTCACAGTGTATAGTCTGAATTTTCTTTATCTTTCACTCATGGTCCCCTCAGTGGATAAACTTGTCACGCAAGTTTTCTATAGTTCAGTCCCAGGTGTTGTTCTTTTCTGAGAAAAATATGTTTGACTTGAAGTTGTAGAGACCAGTGAGTCATCTTGTATCTATTGCCGTTGTTTGTCACACACCAATCAGTCTTAATCAGATTCCATAATATCAGGATGGCATTCCTGATGACAAAGAAGCAGACAATGTTATTGCCAGCATAGTTAGATGTCCCAAGCCTATTTTCCAAAGTCTTAATGTGACTTTTTTCTTTGAAATCTTCATCTACTTTCTGCTTCCCTTCTTATTTTTCTGATCCCTTTTTATGAAATATAAATAAATTGTGAAATATAATTAGTAATTGTATAAATGTGATATTATAAATTCAATAAAGGATGTGAAGATTAAATACTTTATTAAGGAGAAACTATCTGTTCTTTCTTCCTTAATATAAAGTAAATTCATATAGTAACAAATTATCCTAATATAATGATGAATAAGCTAAGTTTCAGTTCATTATATATTAGAAAATTTGAAACAATATCTTCATTATTTCAGTTTTTCATTAAGTTTAAATCTACTTAAAATTCTTTCTTTTTGTTTAATAGCAACTCAAGACAATAACTCTCATTATTGTCAAAATGCCACTAGATATACAGAGGATACCACAGAGACAAATCAATGAAGTTGCCATAACCTTTAATAGGAAAGTTTTTAGGTTTAGCTAATATAATTTGTCATCTGTAATGATAAGTTATGTTTCTTCACTATAGCCTATACTCAGACATTAAAAATTATTAAGGCTAAGTGGCTAGTCAAACTTCTTATGTAAATATCAGATGACAGAATTGCTTTATTTTAGAATAATACAAAAATCCAACAACATTTGTCCAAATATTTACTTAAGTGAGAACATTAAAAAATAGGATCTCCTGAATCAAGTGCTCCTGCTTCCAATGATGACTATTAACGAGGATTTTAACT
Source organism: Elephantulus edwardii (assembly GCF_000299155.1). Classification (NCBI taxonomy): domain Eukaryota; kingdom Metazoa; phylum Chordata; class Mammalia; order Macroscelidea; family Macroscelididae; genus Elephantulus; species Elephantulus edwardii. Next base: position 7,299,243 of record NW_006399835.1, on the reverse strand, counting down.
CCAATGGCACCAGAGAGCTCTGGAATGGAATGACTCTATGTCCTTTAGAAATTTCTTGACCCAAGGCCTGTAATTCCAAGCCTACTGTAAAGCACATAGAAACTATATTAACCAGCACCTGAAAAGGAAATTCCTGTGTGGCCTGGTCTCAAACATGAATGAGGTCACAGCCAAGTGTGAGAACTCATGGAAATGAAGACTGTTGCAAAATTCAGAGTACCAGACTTAAAGGAAATAGAAACTGTAGAGCTGAAACTGATTGTTAACATGTACAAATGTGGGCCTCGAGTTGTTAGGCATAAGCAAACTTTAAGTTGCAAATCTGAAATATTTTTTCATTTAAAGTATTTTTTTATTAATTTTAATGAAAGTTTACAGAGATTAAGGGTTTCCAGTCATTCATTGTTGCACTTTTCTCCCTGCCCCCACCCAATTCACTCGTCTTGAAAAAAAAAAAAAACAGAAAGAAATCTTTCAATGTGTTGAAATCCCTCCTCCCAAGTCCACTCCCCTATGCAGCCTTCATGCTGGACTTCTGTAATGACAAGAATACCCATTTATATCCCTTTTAAATAGTTCTCTCCCTCATCTGTTTCAATGCAATATACATCATTCCTCCCCTCCTTTTCTGTGTTCCCTCAACCCTGATGTCAGTCCTGTTTTACAACAGTGGCCCTATGCTCAAAACAAATATGAGATATCATCTCACCCCAGTAAGAATAGAAAAATTTAACAGAACAACAAATATCAAATGCTGGCGAGGTTGTGGAGAAACTGGAACCCTTATTCACTGTTGGTGGGAGTGTAAAATGGTGCAACCACTATGGAAGGCTGTATGGGGTTTTCTCAAAAAGTTGCAGATAGAAATACCATTTGACCCAGTAATTCCCCTACTGGGAATTCACCCTAAAGAAACTATAACTGCCACTCAAGCAGTTATGTACACACTCACTTTTATTGAGGCTTTGTTCGCAATAGCAAAGACCTGAAAACAACCCAAGTGCCCATCAACAAACAAACGGATAGAGAAGCTCTGGTATATTCACACAGCATTGAAAAACAAAAAAACTCACAAAATATTATGCAAAATGGATGACCCTGGAGGACATTATGCTGAGTGAAATAGCTCAGTCACAAAAGGACAAATCTGAAATTTTTATATAAAGTATTCAAATTTGATAATGCTCTTTAACCAAATATAGAATGTCCATGAGTTACACAGACATTTTGTGATTTATAGCTCTTACTATCTTTTAAATACCCAATAGGTCAGAGTAGAATAATACTGAAGAGGTTGCCAGGGCTGTAATCTTTATTGAAGAAGACTTGTACCTCTTTCTCTAATGGATCAAATCATTTATCTTTTGCTTATCAGTGAAGCACACAACTACTATACTATATAGCAGTGCTAGTGGTCTGTGTTGTTGTTTGTCATCAAGTTGGAGTCAACTAACTCCAAGGGGTATTCAGTCTATGAATATAAAACATTCTCAAATTTTAAAATAATTTGTATGAATTACTAGTGAGCAAAAACAGAATATAAGAAGAGAGAGGGGGAACTTATAGAAGAAATTGGGTTCCAATGGCTAAGTATCTGTGGTGAGAGCAGGTGGAAATTGCTAAAGAAAAAGAAAAATTTATTTTTTAAAAAATAACTAGAACAGAAAGTACAGTTATTGAAATGATATTTTATTTAGGTTCAATTTTATTTTTGTTAAGTATCATCAAGTAAACTATAACTCATAGCAACTTTGTAATAACAGAGCAGGACTTTGTTCTACAACCACCACCACCCTATAATCACCTTGTGTCGTCCAGGCACTGTGTCAGTTCATCTTATTGAGTCTGTCTTTTGTTTCCTATACTCTAATTTTTGTTACTCATATAATTGAATTTCAGGGCCCAGTGAAACTGAATTCTTTAGACATATATATTTAGAGATATATTGTTCTCTGATTTATTGAATATTTCTGTTCAATTTTCTGTATCTCCATTTCACTATTAAAGAATTATTAACAATTACTGTTACTTCACAATATTTTAGAAAATAAAATCTTATCAATATTCTAATAATATTAATATGCTTGTTACAGAAGATAAACCATATGGTTGCTACTGTTGATATTTATTATTTTTATTTTTCTTGCTTGCTGCTATTTGTAACATGACAAAGATTATGCAAAAGTGGTTTTCAAGAAGAAATAGTAATCCACAATTTAGGTTGTGTATTAAATGTACAAGAGTTTGTAAAAACATCAAGTTAATATTCATATCTGGTCACCCTATTCCTCCCCAAACAACAATTCAAATAAAGAATTAAGACATAAGCAATTAATCTGGCAATAGTTGTCACTATGTGATATTATATGTTTTCTCCATGGATACTCAATCTATATATGGAACAAATTATTCAAGAAGCTTAACTCTTTGAAGAAGAAAGTAGCATCAGGGATAGAGGAAGACTCCTTATGAGCCTTCTTTACACAGACGACACAACCTTCTTCTTCTTCTTGTTGTTGTTGTTAAGTGCCGTCGAGTCGCAGACGACTCATAGTGACCCTATGAAGGAGAGTCCTGTACGCTTGGGTGCCTTTCATCCTCTCTCCAGGTTCATAGGGTTTCCAGAGGCAAGCTATTATGGGAGTGGATGCCACTCCTCCTTCCAAGCTAACACAACCTTACTTACTGAAAATAAGGAGACTTGAATCACTTGATGCAGAAGATCAAAGAATACAACCTTCTGTGTAATTGCATCTCAGTCAAGAAAACAAAAATTCTAGACACTGTACTGATAGACAACATCCTGATAGATAGGTAGATAGATAAAAGATTGAAACTATCAATGGCTTCATCTTAATTGGATTCCCAATCAGCACACTTGGTACCAGCAATCAGGAGATTAGGAGACATATGGCACTAGCAAAATCTTTAGTCACTGACCTCTCCAAATTATTGAGGAGGAATGATGTTAGTTTTGGCACGAAGGTTTCCCTGATTCAGACCATGATCTTTTCAATCACTTGCTATGATTCTGAGAGATGGACAATAAATAAAGATGGCAGACATTTTAATAATAGTGTGACTTTTT
>NW_006399835.1:7278868-7295755 GCF_000299155.1 Elephantulus edwardii | reverse complement strand
GAATATACCACAGCTTCTCTACCCATTCGTTTGTTGATAATAGTGTGACTTTTATATGAGTCCTACTATTTGGAAATGAATATATTGATATAAACCATGAGTTGTGTTATCAAATAGGAAGTCTAAATTTTGACACTTGAATCTTAATTTCCTTGAATTTTATTCCAAAGGGAAGTGTATTAATTTTTGTACTGGATTGTAAAATAATCCTACTCTTTTTTCTGAGAGGAAAGGAAAACTCTGTTTTCTTTTTTTTTATTATCATTATTATTATTTTTGTGTGAGTGTACCGTCAAATCAGGTCTGACTGGTACAGGAGGAGATTGTCCTTCCTTCCCCTGCAGAGCATCTGATGGATTCGAACTATGCGCCTCTGGGATTGTAGTTGCAGCTCTTTGCCACTAGGCCACCAGAGCTCCCGAAAACTCTATTTTCCAAAACTGTAGGCACTATACATACACCTCTAACTCAGTTTTTGTTTTCCTAAACAACAGTAATAGAAATAGCCCAAATATTACATTAACAGTATTTAAATTCATTTTAGAAGAGAATATTTTAGTCAAGTCAGACTGCATAAGAAATCATTTGTCTTCTTGGGGCTTTTTAGCCTTATATATTTCTTATTTTCAACGAACTATATTCCACAAAATTGACTACTTTGAAACTTAAATATGTTTATGTGAGTTTGCGGGGGTGGGGGCTCTTCTCATAAAAAATTGACCAAAAAATTCCCAAACTGTCCATATTTTAAGGGCTTGTTATTAAATTTTAATTTTTTTAAGTATAAATATTTTTATTTTAGCATAAAATCAATCATGCAAAACAAAAACACATAGGTAGATGCAAATGATAATTTATGCAGTAGCAGATATAAAGTCAAATGTAGAATCTTCTCATCAAATGGCTTAAATCTGTTTGCAGAATTCAAATTCAACATTTTAGGACACTTTTTTGAATCTAATTTTGCTTGCAAATCAATAATTTAAGTAACTTATTCAGTGCCAGGTGTAAGCATTGCCTATGTATTTCCATGGATTCTCTTAAAATACATTTTCTCACTGTATCACGGGTGACTCGATGGCACCTAACAACAACAACATTCCAAACAATTCTACTAGCCAATCACAAGATGATTATTGTTAGATGTCATTGAGTCAAATATGATTCGTAATAACTATGAACAATACATCCGGAATCTGTTCTGTCCTGTCCCACTAATCGTCACTGACACACTTGATCCCATTACTGCAGTCACCGTGCCAATTAATCTTGTTGAAGGAGTTCGACTCTGGCTTGTCTTCCATCTTTCCAAATATGATGTCCCTCTCCAAGAAATAGTCTTTCGAAGCAACATACCCAAAGTATATGAAATAAAGCTTTGTGATTTTTACCTTCAAGGCATATTCTTGCTGCACATTATTTGTCCTTTTGACAGTCCATGAAATATTCAGTATTCTTCTCCAACACTATAGCTCAAAAGCATCAATGCTTCCTCAGCTATCCTTATGCATTCTCCAGCTCTCAGATGCAAAGCAAGTGATAGAAAAGCATGGACTTCTTTATTTATTAAATTTAGCTTTTTGGTATGGTGCTTCTTGATTTTATTTTTTTTTGTGTGTGTGTGTGTCAACAGTTCTTTTTAATATGATGACTCTGTTTATCCCTTTTAACTTCTAATGTTTCTTGGATCATTCAAGATTTTGCAAAAGCAAACATTCTAACTTTTATGATTTTTCTCTTTATTGCAAAAATTACTTTATGTGTTGGGCTACTCATTAGTTATTGAGATTTTTAAAAATCTAGATTCTGACCTCTAACATTTTGGAATGTTATAAAACAGGATTTTTTTTTATTTAGTTGTCTAGGAACTTGATAAAACAATATCTAATTTTTCTAGGCCATTATTATTTCATTACTTTTAATTTCATTGAAAGTTTGCAAATCATCTTGAGTTTTATGCAATCATTTATTCACATTTTCTTTGATGACGTTTATTTCAGTAGATTGTTTTCAATTAATTACAATGTCTCATTAAACTGTTATTGGAATCATATTATGTTGTGGCATATTATTATCTGGGAATGATTTTCTGGGTACAGTTCCTGTGTGGATTTTCAACACATCTGCATATTTTGTAAATTTGTCCTCTGTTGTTGAAGTCTGCAGAGTTGGAGGTGCCAGGAAGTACAGGTCTTTCTTCTAAGGATAATTCCTTCCCTCCAGTTCATTCTTCTTCCTATTTCAAACTCAGAGTTTTAGAACAATCTTATTAAGGTAGTACCACTAATTAACTCATTAACTTCCATTTTTGGTGGTGTTAGTGTGAGGGAGTTCTGGTGGCAAGAAGCTGTACTGAAATCCTGAAGACACGCAGTCTGAGGACACCAGCTGCTCCACTGGAGAAGGATGGGCAATCTCCACCTGTGCAATTAAGTGCCTCTGAAAAGCCACGGAAGGGTCAGCTCTGGGGCAGTTCCAACTCTAAGGCACACAACAACAATATAGATTTAAATTAACTTTAATGTTTTTCAGCTAGAAATGCTGTTTTAAAAGAACTTTTTTAAATTTTTATTTTATTAATTTTAATGTACATTTACAGAGATTTGGGATTTCCAATTATTCATTGTTGCACCTTTTTTTCTCTACCCTCCTCCCCCAGTTCACTCCTCTCTTTGAAAAGCAAAAGATAAACTTCTTCATTGTTATGCAAGCCCCCCCAACCCCAATGCACTTCACTATGCAACCTTAATTCTGGATTCCTGTGATAATCATAATACCCTATCAAATATCGCTTTTAAACTGTTCTCTCCCTCATCTGTTTCAATTCAGTATACATAATCTATCCAGTTTTAAAATTTTGTTTTTTCCAATAATAACCATGTTTCACTTTTGTATGGTCATTATTCAAAGCCATAAACTTTCCAAAACATTTTAAAATAATATGTTTGTATTTCAACCAAATAATTAAAATAAAATTAAAATGCATTGTTTTTTAAAAAGGAGAAAATTATATTAAAGATATTTGAGTAAGGTAGTTTCTATGAAATAGTTGACAATAAAACTAAAATACATTCTTGTGGATTTATGCAAGATTTTTTTATGTTGCAGGATTTTTTTAACATGCATATTATGCAACAGTCTTTAAATATAATTACAATACAGTAAGCTCTCAGACTTCCAAACATAATGAGAGTGTTTATGTTAATGGATAGTTTTCTCTGTAGACAACAGGTTAATATGTGCTTTCCTTATTTTTAGATGTAAAATATTTGCTAGATTTCAATTTTCGTAATTGAAAATCTGACCATATGTATTTTAATGAGTCTGTCTGAACAGAATCTAAATATTCATTTTGATTGTAGACATTTGATCCACTGTTGAAAGATTATCTGTTCTTCTAGATAGCAGAAACTGCCAATGCAAGCTTTTACTAGTGTTTCTTGTAACCTCATTAGATTTTAATTTTCCAAAAGACTGAAAGTGAGCTATTTTCATATGTTTCTGTTCTTTACAAGGCCATAGAACTATGGATTAGAATCACCTGGACATCATCTAGTTACTGTCTAAAAGTAGAAACCTTGCACACATTCCCTTACTGTATATGGACATAATTTAAGATGGTTCCGTTTACTGGAAACAAGGAAATTTTCTAGAAGCATTAGCATTTGATATTTGTTTTATCAGGAAAGCTGTAAGAGTCTGATATGTTTTCTTGTATGAGAAGTATCTCTTCTAAAGTTGCACTTTTTTTTCCTCTACCCTCCTCCCCCAGTTCACTCCTCTCTTTGAAAAGCAAAAGATAAACTTCTTCATTGTCTATGTCTCTAAGTCTATGCTACTGCTCTTGCTGCCTTAGAGACAGCAGGTCAAAGGAAAAATTAATGGATAAGTGAACGAATTATCCATTTCTCCATCAAATATATGGAGTAGGTGAATATACTTACTTGCATGTATATTATAAATAAACTTGGTGGGTAGGCAGTTACAATGGGCATTTAGAATCTACCATCTGCTGCTTTGAAAAAGATGGACAATCTATTCCTGTGAAATTTAGAATTTCTGAAAACCAGCTTGAGGGTGACTTATGAGCTGGTTCCAACTAAATGACAATGAATTAAGTTATAAAAATGGCAAATGTTTTATATTTATCCTGTGATTGGCATACATGTTTTAAAGAAAAATAGTTAAATATTACAATAATGATTATTTTATTACTAAAATACTTATGAATTCAGTTCTGTAAGTTTCAGCAAAAACAAATACTTATTTGTGTGCAAAAACGGAGTGGACATGGAGATGACAGTATCTGACCTCCACAAACTTCATAAAAGGGACAAATTTCCATCAACAGCATCAGCAGTACAATTCCTATAATGTCAGATTTGCTCCTCCACTAAACCGCCCAAATGTTTCTTCTACCAAATCTGGCATCTATATATCCCAAGACATTCCCTATTTTTCTGACTTTAATAATTAATTGCATTGTCCTCAAAAATATCGCAGACAATATTAACCATTACTGGGTTTATTTATGTTTATTTATTTAGGGTTTAATTAGGCAGCACTGGAGGCCTAGTGGTGAGAATCTACACTGCAATCCCAAAGGATTAAAATCCACCAGCTGTTCCATAGGAGAAGGATGGACAATCTGCTCCGATGAACTATTTCTGAAAACGCACTGGAGGGTCAGCAATGGGTCAGTTCAGACTCAACGGTAAATAACAACAAGAATTTGCAGTAACTTGAGATACAGCTTTTCAACCAGGACCGTCTCTTCTTAGTCACACTGAAAGGTAGGCCTTTTTCTTCTCTTTTCAGTCTCTGTCTTGCTTTGGTAAGTAATATAAACCTGTTTAGTTCTGCTGTGTTCTATGTGCACAGGGCACTCTACTGTGCAATGAAAGCCTGGTTCCAAAGATACTGGCCTCTAAGACCCTGAATCTGTAAACTCAGAACCCTAACAAATTTCAAAAAGCACACAATCAACTAAGCAAACATCCTATATGAAGACATTTAATTCACAGTTTTGCTCAACCTAATCTGGTTTCTGTCACTTCTGTTGCTATTTCTTCTTTTTTTGTTAATTATGAAAAAAAATAATAGATCAACAGCAATGAATTATGTAGAACACAAGTACAGAAATTGCAATATAATACAAAATACTTATCAATGAAGCAACAGAAACAGTGTATATCAGTGATTGTATAAAAGTGAATGATTGTATAAAACAGTCCATCTTATTTTTTTTTTTAATTTCTATTTCTTCATTGTTGCACTTTTCTCCCTGCCCACCCATCCTCCCCAGTTCACTCTCTTTGAAAAGTAAAAGTTCTTTCATTGTTATACAATCCCACCCCCGCTAAGTCCACTCCACTATGCACCCCTCCTTCAGGACTCCTGTTATGGCAATAATACCTAATCACATATCCCTTTTAAACACTTATCTCCCTCATATGTTTTAATGCAGTATACATAATTTATCCCATCTTTCTTAGTCTCCTCCCAACCCTGGTGTCAGTCCCATTTTACAACAGTGGCACTATGCAGTATTTGCCCTTTTGTGACTGATGTATTTCACTCAGCATAATGTCCTCCAGGGTCACCCATTTTGAATAAGACTGCATAAATGCCTTGTTTTTCAATGCTGGATAGTATTCCATTGTATGAATATACCACAGCTTCTCTATCCATTTGTTGATGGGCACTTACTTTGTTTCCTCTTTGCTATTGGGAACAAAGCCAGGATAAACATGGGTGTGCATATATCTGTGTGTGTGGCAGTTATACTTTCTTTGGGATAGCTTCCCGGTAGTGGAATTGCTGGGTCAAATGGTATTTCTATTTGCAACTTTTTGAGAAAGCACCATAGTGGCCATTTTACACTCCCCCCAATGGTGAATAAGGGCTCTAGTTTCTCAGCAACCTTGTCAGTATTTGTTGTTTGTGGTTCTGTCAAATGTTGTTATTCTTACTGGGGTGAGATGATTTCTCATAGTTGTTTTGATTTGCATCTCTCTTAGAGCTAGTGATTTTGAACATTTCTTCATGTGTTTGTTTGCCATCTGAATATCTTCTTTGGCGAAGTATCTGTTCTATTTTTAGTTGGATTGTTTACCTTTATCTTGTTGTGGTGCTCAAGTATTTCTCCTGCTGCCATCACTTTTGTTGTTTTACTTTGTCTAGTGCCATCTTGCATTTCGTGGCTCTCTCTCCAGTGATACAGATCTGACTTTGGCTCCAGCATAAGGAACTTTCATTTCAGCATAGATATCTTAAATTCAAAGAATGGGCTCCTTAGCTTATTTTTCTGTATACAGTGAGAGTGTAACTTTTTATTCCTGCCACAAGTCCATTTCCTACATTATATATCTTGTTTGCATGACAAAAGGTGATACAGATAGTAAATGTATTATTAACTATCTAATATCCATGTTGGTTTTTTGTGCTGTGGAATCAGAACCAAATCATAGCTGACCCTACTTTTAGAGGCAGTATATTGCACGAGAGATTGTCTATTCTTTTCCTTAGAGCAACTGGTGAATTCAAACCCTGTGTCTTTGGGATTAAAGTGCAGTTTCTTACCACTAAGCCACCACAGCTTCCATAAATATCTCACATTTGTTTAATTCTACTTAGCCATGTGGTGAGGGTCCCAAAGACCATGGTTAGAAAATGTCACAAGTAATTCTTTGCAGAGCCAAGTTTGTTAAAGCTGCCTTAAAGGAGACACATTTATCAGTATTCTTCTGTTAAGGTTACCTATTTGGAACCCCAACTGGATAATTCTACTGTTCTATCGGATAATTATAAATCAGAATTTACTTAACAAAATCAGGTATAAATCCTTGGGCTTACTTTAAAAAATCCTATATAAATGTCTTTGCTCTTGTCATGAACAACACAAATTTCTTTCAAATTGGCATTTGGTTGAAAAAGAACCATTTTTCTTTTCATTCTGTCATTACAATGAAAAGAATTTATAATTAAAGAAAACAATGTATGATAGACATCTTCATTTTAATCTATTCATATCATCAGGTAATATAAACATCCCTGAGTTGTTATATAATTACTGAGTTTCATAAAGGTTAACTTCTAAAGAATTATTATTAGGTGTTATTGACTTTGTTTTAATTCATAACGGCCCCATATACAACAGAACAAAACTTTCCACAACATGGGTGATCCTCATAATCTCCTCTGTGCTTAAATTCACTGTTACAGTTAGTCTGTCAACCCATTTCACTTTCTCACCTTTGTTAATGCCCTTTTCTTTGTGTATGTGTGTGTGTGGGAGCTTGATGTCCATTTCCTGATAACATATACACAGTATGTGAAGCAAAGTTTCACTCTTGCTTTTAGATGTCACAGATTTACATACAATCCACAGCAACCCTCTGAATAACAGATATGAAACTTATCCTAACCTGCGGTATCCTCACAATGTATGACACAATCAACCCCATTGCAACATTCACTGTGTCAATCTCCTTCCCTGACCCTACATACTTCCATGTCCCAAGTATGTGAGGTGAAGCTTTACTTTCTTTGCCTCCAAGAAACATTCTGGCTGCACCTTCTCCAAAATATGTGTTTGTGTTGCAGACTGAAGGTAAAATATTTTTATAATTATTAATAATGAGACAGGCAACCAAAAATGAAATAGAACAGAGAGCATAAAAACAGGGGACCAGCAGTTCTCAACTGAAGGACCTTGATTCCAGCTTCCCTGTATCTTTATTTAAAACTCTCTGAAAGTAAATCACAAAGAAAATTGAATGCAAATTAAGTCAAGCTCTTTCTATTGAAAACCATCCCTTGACTCAGGAGGGAAGAGTCAACAAATACAATGCAAGAATCTGGTAAACCCTTACAGATTGCCTTAGTGCCTCATGGTGAATTCCATCCTGAAATAGAATTCAATTTATTACAAATATTTAGTATTGGCTTCCCACGTTTCTCCCCTTTTGTTTTTATTATAATTATGTTATTATCTAGACAGTAAGGCTTCTTCTCTTTTTTTATTCATCCTCATGTGTTTTTGTTTTCTCCGTCCTTTATACACAAAACAAACAAACAAACAAAAACAAACATAATAAACTCAAATACTTTCAAAAATCTCCACGTGATCAGAAGGATTTTGGTTGGATAATCCTTGACAGTCTGTTTTTATTGTTATATGGCCACAGTCCTTGTCATAACCAGTTCCAATTAATCTCCTTACATGTCCTTTGCCATTCCCTTTCACTCCTCCCTGAGACAGATTTCACCCTGATTCATTAGGAGTGGGGGCACTGGACTCTCTTAGCTACTTCCTGCTGGAAAAGGGTGATGAGTCTCAGAGTGAAGATCTTCTCTCACTACTCTAAAGGGTCCCTTTGGCAATAAGAAACATGTAGACTATTGTGATGATTGATTTTGGAATATAGATGCACTGTTATCAATTGTGCTTAAGGATACAGGTTCATATCCTTGGAGATGCATCATGAAACTGTTGCACCCTAAAAAGTTTGTTCTTTTGAACAAGCAGTACTCTTCTCCAATACCATAGCTCAAAGGCATCAATTCTTCTTCTGTCATCCATATTTATTGTCCAGCTCTTAGATGCACAGCAAGTGATTGGAAAGACCATGACCTCAATATAGAACATGATAGTCCACAAACTGACATCCTTGTTCATCAATAATCTGCAGAGGTACCTGACTACAGGCTTTCTCAGTGCAATACATCTCCCGATCTCCCGATTGCTGCTATCAAGTATAGAGATTGCAGATCCTAATAAGATGAATTTGTTGAGAGTTTCAGTTTTTTCTCCATCTACCAGTGGTGAGAATTTTTGTTTTCTTAACTTTGCGATGCAATTTATTTTGAAGACTATGTTCTTTGATCTTATACAGCAAAGGCCTTCAAGTTCTTCTCACTAGGTTATGATCTTCATAGTGCAGGTCATTGATAAATCTTTCTTTGGTTCTGATGCTCCTTTTTTTCCAGAGAGTCCAGCTTTTTTAATAATTTGCTCAGAATACAGGCAGAATAGATATGGAGACAGGATGCAACCATGATGCACACATATCTTAATTTTAAACCAACAAGTGTTCTCTGCATAATAGCCTCTGGCTCTAGGTATAGCTTTTGTATGAGTATAGGTAAGCATTCTTGGATTCCAATTCTTATCAGTGGTAGCCATAATTTGTTAAGATCCACACAATCAAATGTCTTTGCCTAATCAATAAAGCACATATAGATATATTTCTGGTATTCTTTTCTTTCAGCCAGGATCAGCTGGTATCCCTGGTGCCACAGACTCTTCTAAGTCGTGCTTGAAATTTCTTGTAGTTTCCTATCTATGCCCTGTTTTTGCCATTTCAAAATGATCTGCAGTAATGTGTTGTAACGATATTGTTAGATAATTACCACATTCTGTTGGATCACCTTTCTTGGGAATGGAAGGAAAAGTGGACTTATTCCTGTAAGTCAGTCAGCTTGACGTCTTCCAAATTTCCTGGCATAGACTGGTGTCTACACAGAATCACTATGCTAAAAAGAATTTACTGACACTTGATAATTTCAGGAAGCACCATATGAACCCAGATCCAACGGTTATGAAGAAAGAAGTTAAAGCCGCATTGAAGGCACTGTTGAAAAACAAAGCTCCAGGAATCAATGGGATACCAACTGAAATTATTTAACTAACAGGGTTCTGATATGTTGTTCATTGGTTTGCTATGAGTTATACTTAACTTGAGGGCTCCTAACAAGAATAACAACTTCATCTTTCTCTCACATATTGTAGTATGGAACCACTCAGCTGTGGCTGACACTCCAATGGGTTTTCAAAGGTTATAAAACTCATGAGAGGAGATTGCCCATCTCCCTCCCACTGAACAGTTGGTGGATTAGAACCACTTGCCTCTGGGTTGGCATTGTAACTCCATCTGCACTAGGCTACCAATATACACACACACACCCTTAATGACCTGTAGTCTATTCTGACTCGTGGTGTCCCTCTATTTAGTTTGAGTTACTGTATTTTTAATTGAAAGAGATAGTCTATCTTTCTCCCCAGAAACCACTGATGGATTTGAACCATCAGAGGTCCATGGCCTCTGGATTGTCACTATATATCTCTAGGAACTCATCTAATCTCTGTTTCTTTCTTATTTTATTTCTTCCTTTCCTTGCAGTCCTACGTTTGGTACTCTAAACATTCTCTACTAAATGAAAAACATAATTTTATTGCAGTTAAAGAGAATGTCACACTGGTGTTGACAAATGCACGCAAAGAGAAAAAAAATCTTTTAGTGAATAAATATCCCAACTCAGCCCTGATACTATAAATGAATTCCCTGCTTAAATCTAGCAATCAAGTCTAATTATTCTTGGTATGCAAATACTATTCAATATATTTCCTTTATATTTTTTCTATACCAATACTTCTTTTTTATCATCATCATGAATATTTCTTGAATCTTCAAGGCTTTTTTGGTTTGTTAGGAAAAAAAATAATTTCCTGGAAGAAACATTATGTAAAAATGAAACTGGTATAAGTGACATAACAATGCGCTGAGAGTTTAAATAACAACTGAAAACTTCCACCTCAATTTGCACCAGGTCAAAGCTCAGCTCCACTATTGAATCTGCAAGGAAGAACAGTGATTCAAGGAAAGCTTACTCAAGAGGAAAACACTTGACATACCATGTTTTTATCATCAGAAATGTTGAAAAGTGAATTTGGAAATGAAAGAAAAATTTCAGTCAGTAAGTGAAAGTCAAAAGGATAAAATAATTTGGAAATATATTTTTAAGATAAAAACAGACAGTAAATGAAAATGTACAGATCATTCTGTTTATTTCCTAAACTTTCTGGGACAGATATAAATGATTATGAATATTACCAAATACTATCTTAAAACATTAATTAAATAATTTATTAATTGTCTTGATGTGTTTGAGTTCCAATTTTGTGGCTATTATTTTGGTGTATATTTTTACTAGCATAAAATCTGGATTATTTTCCAGTATTACAATAAATCCATAGGTATATAAAGAGAAATAATTAGACTCAAGAGTGGCATTGAGCATTCACCATTATTTGTGAGTCTAGAGAGGTTCCTATCCTCAGTTTGACTGCACATTTAACTTGGTTTCCTTCATTTTTGTGGGGCTAAAACATCCCCATTTGTAAAGAGGAAGTTGGTCATTAAATGAGGGCCCTGCACACTAAAGATGCATTTAGGAAAAATTGTAATCTATGGTTTCACTTTCCCTAAACCATTCTTTAGGTGCTAGAGGGATAATGGGACTTTGTCAGGTCTAATTTACATATATCCAGTGTTTCTGATTGTAGATGTATCAGTAGACTCCTGGATTTCTTGGAAGAAAATAAAATGGAGAAAATGGCTTTCCTGGAATAGCCTAGCTAATACCATATAAATCATTGGGGGAAAAAAAGAATTATTATTAAGGGGAAATACTGCAAGATTAATATATGTTTAGTTTGCTGTATTTTGTTTTATTATCTTTTCATTCTTCTTAAAAAATTATAATTTTTTTTTCCAGATTAAAAAATATGTTGATTTTTTTGCATTTGAGGTTATAAACATACTATCCTTAAAGATGGAAATAATAAAAAAATACTACACTGCTCATAAGATTCTGCATCATTATCTAAATTTATCATTTAAATTTATCGTTTTTCTATTTTTTATAGTATATCTTCTTCCTTTTAACTCTTCTGAACTAAACTACAACTTTCTCACCAAAATAAATACATTTATTTATAATCTACATTTATTTATGATGCACATTTATCTACCTACTATAGTGATATTTTTAAGCCATCTAAAACCAGAAACATAGCTATAATTCAAAAATATAAAAATTAGATATATTGAGGATCATATCATTAACTTTGTTACTATACTAATATTTGCATTTTTGTATCTATATTACTTATAAAATAGAAAGTGTATATACATTCCTTAGCTTAATATATGTGCATATTATATTTGCATACAAAATTCACGTACATTGTTTTTCATTCATGCACATTGTTCCCCATATTCCTTCACTCACATTGTGTTTCATATGATTATTCCTTTACATTGATTATTCTCCTACATTGTGTTTTATAATATTAACTGGTATTGTTCTATGCTCACACTTTTCATGTTCCCATTGGATCTTTCCTAATTCTTTCACTCACACTCATCCGTCACCAAACTCTGCCATCCCAATGTTCCATATTCCTCCTTTCCTATTCTTCAACCTTCCCCCACTACCCTTTTCCTTTTGGGTTTTCATACACATCTTAAGTGTAATTTTTCTATTTTTACTATAATGGTCCTGTGCAATATTTGTCCTTATGAGATTTAGTTCTTTCAGCATCATGTTCTCCCAACTCTCGCACATTATAAAGTATTTTACAAGCTTTGCTTCTTAGTGCTGCATAGTATTCCACCATATGAATGTACCACAATTTTTCAATTTATTCGTTTGCTGATAGACTTTTGAGCTGTTTCCATTTTCTTGCTTTTGTGAGTAATGATGCTATGAACATAGTTGCAAATCTCCAAATGTGTCTGTTATCTTTTCCTTTGGGTATATTCCTAGCAGTGGAATAGCCAAATCACATAGGATCTCTTGCACAGTAATTTATATTTTGTACTCCTTATTGTTAGCAGATATTAATATAATACAAACAACCCCACTGTTGTTGAGTTAATTCAAACTTATAATGACTCTCCAACATGTACCCTGGATTGCAAACATTTACATAAAGAGACTGCTCACAACACTAGAGACAATTATTTGAAAAGCTACTCCTATTTTTTTTTCATTTTTATTGAAACACTGTCATATAACACTCTAAGAAACTCTTATTACTATGTTATAAAAAAGCATATTAATAATTAAAATTAAACTGACTATAATTTTTACCACAAATTCCAAAATGAATTACATAGTGATGTTTCTGTTATATTTAATAAATAAATTTAGCCTAATTTGCTGGTTATTAGTAACAATTTTCTTAATTCTGTTTTAGAAAGACGATAACGTTTCCACAGAAAGAATCATTTCAAATGCACTTTCACTTTTCCTCTTTAGTCTAAACAACTTATACTATTTTTAATATATATTTAAATGAATGTTTATAAACAACTTTGATTTCCATTCATTCATTGTTGCACATTTTCCTCCCTATCCCTCCTCCCCCTCAGTTTACTTTTTTCTTTAGAAAAAAGTTGTTGTATTGTCATACAGTCCCCCCCCCCACTCCCTGGACTACTTTACTATGCAACTCTTATTCTGGTCTCTTATCATGCCAATAATACCTAATCATATATTTGTTTTATACAGTTGTCTCCATCATCTGTTTCAAGGCCATGTACATTATTTTTACCCCATTTTCTGTTTTCTCCAAACCTCCATATCAATCCTGTCTATAACAGTGGCATTATGTAGTATTTGTCTTTTTGTGACTGAGGTATTTGACTCAGCAACTTAGACTTCTTAAGGAGACTTATAGGCATCCAGGTATTTTAGTGTGTGCTCTTGGATTAGAAAAGCTAATTATACTTTTCCTTTCCATCACCTGAAATCTATAGACTACACTTTAAAAACCAGAATAGTTGTTAATTATGATTCTAAATCTCCTTCTATGGGAGGATTGTTGTTGTTGTTGTTGTTGCTGTGGTTGTTGTTGTTGTTGTGTTGTTTTAGGTGCCATTGAGTTGAGTACAACTCATAGTGACCCTATCTTAGCCCTCTTCTATCCTGTACCTTCCTCACACTTCCTGACATACAAGAGTCTGTTGCAGCAGTCATTGTGTCAATGCACCTGGTTGAGGGTCTGCCTCTCCTTCACTCAACCTCCACCCCTCCCAGCAATTGGGAAGATTATGATGAAACTATTTAGCAGTTAGCTAAGCAAGAGCTCTGGTGACCTAGTCCATAGGTAGTTGTCATACTAAGTCTCTATCTGGTTTGAATCCATCATTATCTGAGCATGTTGCCAGGAGGGTCCCATTCTCAGAGAAGGACTTCATGCTTGGAAGGGTGGAGGGACAGTACAAGAGGGGAAGAACCTTGATGAGATGGATTAACATAGAACTGGGATAATGGGGTCAGGTGTGTCAGAGACAGTGAGGTTCGCTCAGGATAAGGCAGGGTTCAGAGCTATGGTGTATCAGATCACTGTGAGTCACAGGCAACTCGACAGCATATAAAAACAATAACATGAAAACTAGTTGAATTATATTATTGTGTTATTGATTAGCTTTTAACTATGAAGGCAATGCATTTCTAACTTTGTAATTGTTATTAACTTTCCCTCCTGAAGATATATTCAATCTATCTGCATCATTATACAGGGAACTGGTGAAGAGCACCAATCAGATTGGATTTCCTGTTGTGCCCTATCATTTATTAAATTTAAGATTTATCCTTGTTATGCCTCAGTTTGGTTTTATCTAAAATATAGCAAATAATGGTAAATGAAGGAAAGTCAAGCAGTACATTTGAAACACAACATATATTGGCATATTATAACTATGCTAAACTCTTATGAATTGATATTGATTATTATTATGATAAAAAAGAAAATTATCTTGAGAATAGGAGTAAAGTAATCAAAGTAAAAGTTAATAGTCTTAAGTGATAGGGTCCAAGTCTGTTATCTATAACACAGGATTTAAATGATGATTAGTACACTATTATTGTGGCAGGAGGAGTGGCATCCACTTCCATAATAGCTTGCCTCCGGAAACCCTATAAACCTGGAGAGAGGATGAAAGGCACCCAAGCGTCAAGGACTCTCCTTCATAGGGTCGCTATGAGTCGCCTGCGACTCGACTGCACTTAACAACAACAACAACAACACTATTATTATAAATCGTTAGTGCACCATATACGTATCATTAAATACATATATATGAAATAGACATTAAAACTAATTTAGCTCTGATTTTTTTCTCTTCCTACTAAGTACAAAAATGAGAAACTGTGAGAAGTATTCTGTTTCTCACCTCAAAGATGAAAATGAAATTTTAAAATGAGAACTAGATTCCGTAAGTCTTCCTCTGTTGGATTGTTCACATGATAAGATTGGAAAAAAAATTTAATTCTTACTATGAGAATGAGTAAGAAAAAATAGAATAATAAGTACTGAGTGTATAATTTTTTCAAGAATTTTGTCTGATCATTTCACTAGGTCAGTAATGTTTACAATTAAATCAGTACTGTTGAGGATAAAGAGGTAATCAATGTGATGCAAGCAGTTCTCGTTGATCTTTCAAAGGCAACTGAATTAGTTGATCATCAGCTCTGGAATTTCAGTGTTAGATATGCCAATGTTAGAGGTGGAATAAATTCACTTTCTTGACAAGTAGGATTATTTAGAGAATTACTATAACTCCTCTTTTCATCACAGAGACCTTGTTAGGCCATGAAACCCTGTGGTGAGAGTAAGATGTAAGAATTGCATTGATGTATTTTTATTTATCGCTTTTCAGGTTCATGTCTTCATTTTAGAGTTTGGTATAATAAAAGTACAGGAATTTTTGTGCCTAAAGTAATTAATACAAATATCTAAGAGATCATTCATCATTTGTAGGAAAAACAGAATCATCTTGATTTATCTTTTTTTTTTTTTAACAAGTCTGTTTTGAATGTTAGGAAAGTTTGGGGTTTTTTATTTTTTTAGTAATTTTAATGAACATTTACAGAGAATTTGGATTTCCATTCATTCATTGCTGCACTTCTCTCCCCGCCCAGCCATCCCCCCCCCCCCAGTTCGCTCCTCTCTTTCAAAAGTAAAAGAAAGACTCCCTCCCTGGTACACAATCCCCCCCGCACCCCTCCAACCTCCCCAAGTACATTCCACTATGCAACCTTAATTGTGGACTCTTGTGATAACCATAATACCGTATCATACATCACTTTTAAATTATTCAGTTCCTCCTCTGTTTCAGTGCAGTATACACAATTTATCCAGTTTCTCTCCATCTTACCCGCACCCTGATATCAGTCCCATTTTACAGCAGTGGCATCATGCAATATTTGTCATTTTGCATCTGACAAATTTCACTCAACATAATGTCCTCCAGGCTCACCCATTTTGAATAATATTGAATGAGTTCCTTGTTTTTCAATGCAGCATAATATTACATTGTTTTGGTATGCCACAGCTTCTCTACCGATTCGTTTGTTGATGGGCGCCTGGGTTGTTTCCAACTCCTTGCTATTGTTAACAGAGCTGCGATAAACATGGGTGTGCATGTATCTTCTTGGAGGTCAGTTATGGTCTCTTTGGGGTATATTCCTAGTCGTGGAATTGCTGGGTCAAATGGTATCTCTATTTGCAACTTTTTGAGAAAGCGCCATACCGCCTTCCACAGTGGTTGCACCATTTTACACTCCCACCGACAGTGAATCAGGTTGCAGTTTCTCCACAACCTCGCCAGCATTTGTTGCTTGCTGTTCTGTTAAATTTATCTTGAGGTAATATAATAATAATATTACTGTGATGTTTATTTCACAGAGTTCATGGTAAAGCAATTTCCTAACTGTTAAGTTACCTAACTAAATTCAGCAGGAGAAGAATGCACAGTCTTCTCCCGTGTGACTAACTGCCTCTGAAAATCTTCCAGAGAGTTAGTTATGGATCCATTCCTACTCTATGGCCCACAACAAAAACAATGGCTAAAATAAACCATCTTTGTTCTCTTTTCAATTTCTCTTACCATGAAAGTGAGACAAAGTATGCTTCTTTTCTTCAACCTTGGTTGATTAGGGATATGTTAGTATTTACACATTTCTGTGTTTGTTTCCAATCAATTTTACTTCACATTTAAAACAATAACTGGCTACCAAGCACATAAAGAAATG
>NW_006399835.1:7260637-7274643 GCF_000299155.1 Elephantulus edwardii | reverse complement strand
TTGGGAGGGTGGAGGGACAACGCAGGAGAGGAAGGCCCTCTATGAGGTGGACTCATTCAGTGTCTGGGATAATTTGGATGGGAGTGTCAGAGACAGTGCGATTTGCACAGGATAGAGCGGAGTTTAGGACTGTTGTACTTAGGGTTTCTATGAGTCGCAAGCGACTCGACGGCACATAACAACAACAACAACAACAAGCATAGAATATGCTTCATGTATATTACAATACTTATACATACTTCTTCCTTAAATAATACTTCGTGAGTTCCATGTTCTGATTAATAATGATTGTTTGCAGCTTTTAGTTCTCATTTTGAGTCTTGCCTCATAAATAAATAGAAATCTCAAAAGTTTTATTCCATCTGTATCATTAATCCTGACTCTAAGGAAAAAGGTATTCCAAAAAGTATTTTGAGTACCTTTCAACCTGAAAGCCTTATCTTCTAGTACTATTTTGGACAATATTCTGGTGTTATTCTAAAGACTTCTTACCCAGAAGTTTTTAATCATTGTGTTTTGGAAGTAGATCTCTAAACCTTTTGTTGACTTCTTTAAAAGTTTGAAAATTTAAAGTGTCACTTTGGTAACTTAGATGTATTTGACTCACATCATGATCTTTCCAATAGTTTAATAAACATGAGAGAGCTGAACATAGGGAAACAGAAGTGATACATTTTTTTTATTGTGGTAAATATTAACTATACTGTGAACCATAAGAATAACTAAATAGGTCAAAGAAAACTAGAAACTCTTTAAAAATGAGGATGGTGAGACTTTTGTTGGGCTTTCTTTTTTTACTTTTGAAATTATGGAAAATAACAGTCACAAATAAGGACATCATGATACTTGATTAAGTAGAAATAAAACAAAAAAACAGAGAAGATTTCTCTGAGGTAATATTTGAAATGTTGTTATTGTTGTTGTTATGTGTGATCAGATTGCCTGTAACTAAATATTACTCTGTCTAAAATAGCTGCAAACCTTTCCTTATCCTGAGCCAATCAGATGGTCTCAGACACCTACCCCCATTACCCCAGGTACTGTGTCAATCTGTCTCATCCAAAGGCTTCTTCTCCTGCAGTGAACCTTCACTCTTCCAGGCATGATGTCCTTCTCCAAAGACTAGTATCTCTTGGACACATGCCCAAAGTAAGTGAGACTGAGCTTCAAAATCTTGCCTCGAAGGAGCAGCCTGCTTTCACCCTCTCCAGGATAAACCTTTTTGTCCTCTTGGTAGCCCATGGCATATTCAATACTCTTCTCCAGCACCACAACTCAATGGGCTCAAATTATGCATAGTACACTGGACAAAGTTTTGTTCTGTTATGTAAAGTCATCATGAGCAAGAGTTGACTAGATTGCTACTGACAAAAAGAACAATATATACAGAACAGTCATTTTCTGGAAATGTGCTATATACACATTGTTGAGGAATATTGACTAATGTTCTTTTTTCATTGCCAGACAACTAGAGCCTGAACATAGTTGACCCTCTAAATGGTTTCTGAGGCTGAACTACCAGAGGGCCATGGTTTTGGAGATTAGCAATGAAACTAACTACGGACTATGCTGCAAGATTTCATTAAACTAATAAGGAAGATATAAAAATGGTTTTCATTTAGGGACATACTCTAATCTGAGGAGAAATGTATTCAGATAAATTATAATACTACTTATACATTTTAGTAATATGCTATGATCAGCATGAATAAAAAAGCTATGAAAACTTAAAAAGAGAAGATGTCTTATGCGTTGGTGCTTGATATGATTTAGAACCTATTATTAGATTTTATTAACTGTGGATCCATGCAAGATGAAGCTGCTGACAGAAGCAAGATGAAGCTGTTGAATGGAACAGGGGGACAATGTATGGTTTAAAATTGAGAAAGGAGTGTGTCAGGGTTGTATTCTTTCTTCATACCTATTCAATTTGTATGCTAAGCAAATTACAAAAGAAACTGGACTCTGAAGAGAAGTGTGACAACAAGAGAGAGACTTCTCAATAACCTGCATTATGTGGATGACACAGCCTTGCTTGTTGAAAGTGAGAGGTCTTGAAGCACTTGTTGCAGAAGATCAAGGAATGAAACATTTGGTATGGATTGCTTCTCACTATCAAGAAAAAGATTCTTACCAGTGGACCAATAAGTAGTGTCATGATGGATGGAGAGGAGATTGAAACTGTCAATGACTTCACCTTGCCTAAAATAACTTACGAGGAACCTGGTATTTATCATTATATAATAGAGGTTAAGGATTCTGTAAATAAGAAATAGATTGTACTTCAAATATTCATCACTTCAATACATTAGCACTATAGTTAAATTGACAGTTCAGAGAGGCATTTTAAAATATCTTTCTACCAATTTTGAAAATAAAAAATCCAATTCTTAGGTTTTAGGAAATGCAAACTTCTTCACAAAATAATGTGTGTTTGAGTAGGACATACTATTTTTATGTATGTACATATTTGTCAATATATCCTCCGAAACGAGGCTAGATAGCAGCACATGATTCAATTTGCATGTGCAATGCTTTATTCACCACAAACACATTTCTTAAAAAAAACAAAACACCAAAAAAATAACATTATATATAACCTTCACTTGATACACTGCACAGGAATCAGATTGACTGAATCATTTGAGTTCTTTATCAAAATCAAAGCAAGGCCAGGTACTTACTGGGCAACAGACTACCAATTACTCATATGTAAGTTCAAACTGAAGCTAAAGAAAATTAAAACAAGTACAAAAGAAGCAAAATACAACCTTGAGTCTATCCTACCTAAATTAAAAAAATTATCTCCAGAATAGGTTTGAGATGTTGAACACTAATGATCAAAACCTAGATGAGTTATGTGATGACATCAAAGATAGTGTCCATAAAGAAAGCAAAAGGTCATTACATAGAGAGAGGAAGAAGAGAAGATCAAATTGATTGTCAGGAAATTGTACTAGACAACTGTAATAAAGCACCGAACAGGCAAAACAGGAGGAGAAATGTAGAAGTAAAGAGACAAAAAGATTTCAAAGGTTAGCTCAAGAGACAAAGCATAATATTTTAAAAGAGTGTTCCAAGAACTGGAACTTGAGAATGAAAAGGGAAGAATACACTTGGAATTTCTCAAACTGAAGGAACTGAAAAGCAAATTCAAACCTTGATTTACAATATTCAGAGATAACATAGGTAAAATTATTTTTTGGGTTTTTTTTAATTTTTATTTTATATTTGTTTGCTTACTAAGTTCATATACATTGTGTTTCACAATGTCTTCATGGGCATTATGTTTCATACATACCTTCCCATTCATTTTATTTTATAAAATTAATCATCATTAGACTATGCCCATAATTATCTTGTCTTTTCAAGTCTCTGTCAGATCTTTCCATTTCCATTAGCCCCTTCCTCCACCCATCAAATTATGCAACTCTGATTCACTCATACCCATACCTAACCCTCTATTCCCACCTCATCCCCACTTGGATTCGATACATGTTTTACTAGTCATCCTTTTATTTTTACAATGATGGTCTTATGCCCTTATGAGACTGAGTTAGTTCTCTCGGCATAGTGCTCCTGGTCTCTTCTAAGGTATATAGTATTTTTCAAAATAATTTCTCTTGAGTGCTGCATAGTATTCCATTGTGTAAATGTACCACAGTTTCTCAGCCATTCAGTTGTAACATTTGGACTGTTTTTATTTTCTTGAGATAGTGAATCACGTTGTTATGAACAGTGGCATACAGATCTCCATTTTTGTTTTAGTTGTAATTTCCTTGGTATATATTCCTAGTAGTGGAACAACTGGGTCTTATGGAGTTTCTATATTCAGCTTTTTGAGGAAATGACAAACTGTCTTCCAGAGTGCTTGTGCCATTTTACAATCCAACCAGCAGTATATGAGAGTGTCCAGCATTCCACATCCTCTCCAACATTTATTGCTTGTTGCCCTACTAAACATTGCCACTGCTACTGGGGGAAGACGGTATCTCATTGTGGTTTTGACTTGCATCTCTCTTATTGACAGTGATTTTGAGCATTTCTTCATTATCTGTTGGCTATCCAAATGTCTTCCTTTGTGAAACATCTTACCATGTCTTTTACCCATATTGTTATTGGTTTATCAGTCTTTTTCTTGTGGAGACCCTGTAAGATTCTATAAACATTTGATATGAGACCCTTGTCTGAAATGGTATTGCCAAATGTTTTTTTTTCCAGTCAGTAGAGTTTTCTTTTCACTCTCTTAGAAAAAGGTCTTGACACACACAGGGATTTAATCCTAAGAAAGTCCCATACAACAATTTTATTCTCTCCAAATTGTGCATTTCTGTCTGTATTTATTAGCATCTTTAAACCATAGGTTAGGCTTTCTAAGCTTGGTTATAGTTTGTCTCTTATAATCTTCATGGTTTTGAGATTCACTCCCAGTCTCTAATCCACCTTAAGTTGAATCTTGTATATGCTGTATATGTGGATCCTGTTGTAGCTTTTTGCAATTAATAGTCCAGTTTTGAATGATCTAGGCAGCATCAAAAGAAGATGGGAAAAATACACACAGGTACTGTATCAAAAATAGTTGGTTGAATCCGAAAATTTCAGGAAGTACCATATGAACAAGAGTCAATGATAATTAAGGAAAAAGTTCAATCTGCACTAATGGCATTGGCAAAAATACAGCCTCGGAAATTGATGGAATATCAGTTGACATATTTCAACTAACAGATATAGCACTAAACATTCTTTCCAGTTTATGCTAAGGAATTTTGAGGACAGCTACTTTGTCAACTAACTAGAAGAGATCCACATTTGTTCTCATTCTCAAAAAAAGAAACTGATACAACAGAATGTGAATATTATTTAACAATATCATGAATACGTCATGCAAGGAAAGTATTATTGATGATCATCCAGACATGGCTAGAACAGTACATTGGTAGATAAGTGACAGAAGTTTAAGCTGAGTTTAGAAGAGGTCATAGTACCTAAGATCTCATTGCTGATGTCAGATAGATCCTGACTGAAAGCAGAGAATACCAGATGAATGTCTGTTTCTGCTTTTGTATATTATGCAAAGGAATTTAACTATGTAGATCATAAAAAAATATGGCTAATACTGAGAAATGTTAGAGTACAAAAATTAATTCTTTTCATACAAAGCCTAAACCTAGACCAAGAAGCTATTGTCCTAATAAAGCAAGGGAATACTGCATGGATTAAAATTAGGAAAGGTGTGTGTCAGGGTTGTAGTCTTTCTTCCTACCTAGTCTATCTTTTACTGAGCAGAGTATTCCAGAAACTGGAGTTTATGAAGAAGAATGTGACAGCAAGATCAGAAGAGGACTCATTACCACCCTACATTAATCACATGACACAACAATGCTTGCAGAAAATGAGAAGGACTTGAAGTACTTGCTGCAGAAGATCAAAGACTACATAGTCTTCAATAAAGATTGCAGTTTAACATCAAGAAGACAAAAATCCTCACTACTGAACTGATGAGAAATATCATGGTAGTTGAAAAAAAAATGAGGTTGCCCATAATTCATCTTACTTGGATTCGTAATCAACATCCTGTTACCATAATTATTTAAGTCAGGAGATGTATTGCATTGGGCAGGTTTGTTTTCAGGGACCGCTCCAGATTCCTGAGGAGCTATGATGTCAGTTTGAAAAAGAAGGGGCACCTGATTTAGGCCTATGTCTTTTCAACCATTTGCTATGCATCTGAAAGCTACCTAATGCATAAGGATGACAGAAGAATCGATGCTTTTGAGCTGTGGCTTTTTGTGAAGAGTATGGGACCTTATGGACTGCCTAAAAGACAAACATACATTGTCTTGGAGGAAGTACAACCAGAGTGCTCCTTGGAGGCAAGAACGACAAATCTAAATTTCACACATTGTAGGTAAGATGCTAGGAGATGCTACTCCTCAAAGAGAAATATAGTGCTTGAAAATATGGAAGATCAAAGGAGCTCTGGTGACCTAGTGGCAAGAAGCTGCGCTGCAATCCTGAAGGTATGCGGTTCCAATCCACCAGATGCTCTGCTGGAGGAGGAACAATCTCCTTTGCCAGTCGGATCTGCTTTGACGGTACCCAACAACAACAAAAAAAGAAAGTATGGAAGATCAGCTAAAAAGGGGAAGACTATCAATGAGATGGATCGATACAATGACTCAGCAATAAGCTCAAGTGTGTTAGAGATGATAAAGCCGGTACAGCAAAGTACAGGGTTCACATCTGTCACTCATAAGGTAGCTGTGAGTTGTACTTAACGGCATCTAACAAAAACAACGTATGTAGCGTGAATATGCCTGTGTGTGACTGAAAACGTAGGAAAATATTTAGAAAGCAATCATTATATTATTAAAAGTCGTGATTTCTGGATTCTCTATTATTTTTTAAAGTTTTCTGCTTTTTTATACCTTGTGCATGTTTGTTGTGTTGTTGTATGCTGTCGAGGCTGAATCAACCCATGGCTGACCTTCCGGCAGGTTTTCGGAGACAGTAAATCTCACAGGAGGAGATTGTCCATCTTTGTCCAGCGGACCGCATGCCTTCGGGATTGTAGCACAGCTTCTTGGTAGTGGGCCACCAGAGCTCCAGTATATATTGTTAGGAAGGTTACTCCTTGGAAAGAGACATCATAGTATGAAAGATCAGTTAAAAGAGAGATAGATCGTTTAGGAGACGGAGTAACACAGTGAATGAGACAAGGGATACAGGTGTGTTGGGAATGATAAGAATGGAGCGGAGGGAAAAACTGGATTCAAATCTGCTGTACATAAGGTTCCCATGAGTTATAAGCAATTTGAAGGTTCCTAAAACAACAACAACAACAAATTTGTATTTGTTTCCTTTTTTTATAGTCACACACACACACACACACACACACACACACACACACACACACGTTGTTGCTGTTTACCGTTGAGTTGGAACTGATCCATTGCTGACCCTCAGACTGGTTTTCAGAGCCAGTTAATCACACTGGGGGAAATTGTCAATCCTTCTCAGAACTAACTCACAGATGACATCCGGTTTTCAGAGACAGTTAATTACATGAAAGGAGATTGTCCATCGTTCTCCCATAGAGTAGCTGGTGGATTTGAACCACATCCCTTTGAAATTGTTACAAGGCAACCAGAGCTCCCTACAAACATATACGTATTTGTTAATTATGTTGTTTATTGTTGACTAAATTTAATTCCTGGCAGTGCATGTTGGTTTTTTGTTTGTTTGATTTTTTTTTTTTTAAGTCAATCTCCCAGTGGTGCCTCTGGTTAGGTTTAAATTACCGATCTTTCTACTTTTCATGAAGCACTGACCATTAAAGGCCACTCAGGGATTCCATAATAAATATAAATTAATATAAAAGCCCTGATGGCAGAGCTCATAATATGTTGCATTGCTAATCAAAAGAAGAAAAATGGACCATCTCCTCTCATAAAGATTTGCAGCTTTATAAACCTGACAGAGGCTTGTTATGTGTTGGGTCAACTGGATTCAGCAATAGATTTAGTTTAATATAAATATAAAAGCTAACAGGAACAGCAATAAAATTTGTCTGTTGTATGCTTATTATTGTATGCTTCTTTTATACTAAATATAAATTAATAATTAAAATTAAGAGAAAGAGCTGCATGATTCTTATTCTTGAAACTTATCAATACAATCAGGCCTATCTTGTTTAAATAAAAGATAAAAAAACACATTTCTTTTTCAGAGGGTCAAAATATTCCTTAATTACAACCATAAAATAGTATCTCTAAAGTTTATCATGAGAAAAATCATAAATTGTTCACATAAGGAACTCACTAGCAATCATGGAAAAAATGTTATTGAAGAAATAAGCAAAAAATATGACTCATAAAAATCACATAATTATTCTAATCAAAAGATCTAAAACAGTTTATATATTAGTGAAAGAAAAAAATGAAACAAACCTTACTTTAAGACCGATAATAATATGTTTATATGTAGTAATGTTATTCAAATTACTATTTTAAAATTCTCTACATTATAGGTGGTCTGGCAAACAAGCCCTGGCACTGCACTAGTTAAACCACTGAGCTGCTAAGCCATGAGATTGACAGTGTGAACCACTAGCCACTCCATGTAAAAAAGAAAAGGCTATGTACTTCCTTAAAAAATGTACAGTCCTAGAATTCCTATAGATAGTTCTACTCTGTTCTCCCTATAGGGTCACAGTGAGATCTAATGCACTTTATGACCATGGACCTGTTTTATAGCTGTTATTTGCTTACTGAACTAGTATAGCTAAAATAGGGTTTATTTTTACATATTTCTAACAGATGAACTCAAACCATGAATAGAATAAATAGAGTTGAGTAAGAAGAATAAAGAGTGTAAGAATTTGCACTTTTCTTTGTGAAGATAATTTTAATTTTTCTGTCTCAGACAAATGTAATGCAAATCATTAAAACATCCATGCCCTTACAGATGTCTTTAGGTTTAATCCACCTCTAGAAATGAATATGAATTACATCAATAGAAACTTTAAAACTCTTACAACTAAAGTTTCTCTATTCCCAAATACACAAACCAACTGTGCTGAAACACTGAATAAAACTCTTTGAGTTTCATGAATAATAATTATCGTTAATTCACTTTCATTTTTTTAATGTCAATCTACACCTAGTCTTTGTAGGAAATATACAAAATATTGTTCTTAAAATATTCAAAAGTCATAAAGTGAAAAAAAAAAAAAAGCAACTCAAAATCTCCTCAGAATCTGTGTTTTGTGAGATTCAGGGATTCTGTTGTTATCCCTTGACAGTTTTGTTATAGATAAGTTTTAGTGAAATTATCAAATATTTTACTTGGCTGAACTGAACTTAACCCAATCTAAAGATTGTTATATGCTGCTGGAAGTTTCTTGTTGTCTCAAGAGCAGAATAAGATAGATGGAGGCACAGAGTCATGAGTGTCTCTCTGACAGAGCCAAAAAGAAGTGAGAATTGCACAGCTCCTCACTGCCCCAGAGCAGAAAGCAGATAAAGAGACAGTAGCTCAAACCCCATGGTGCCTCTGAAGCCACAGCAGCAGCAAGAGGTTAATTTATTCATTACTGACTCAGTTGTTATACTTAGAATGGGTTTTATTAGGGAAGTTAGTTGGAGAATGGAAGAGGAAAAGAGTATCAGTCAATGCAAATCCAGGGTTTAGCACAGCAGTCCCAAGGCAAAATTCTTCAATTAGTCCATGCTCTGGTTTCAGTTCATCAACACAAATTCCAGAATTCTTTGGTTTCCTCAGTCATCTTGTAAGGTTTACCTCAGAGCAGTTACAAGTCAACTTCTCTTTAATTATTTACCAAGTACAGCAAAACCTTTAACTGTGGTCTTTAGCTCAGGGTTTTTCTGGTTACACATTGCCACAGTTTCGCCACCTGGGTCTTGCCACCAGGGTCTCAGAACCAGAGTTTCACCACTAGAATTTCGTTCTCAACAGGGACTTGCTCCAGTCTCCCTCAAGTCTTACCTGCCTTCAAGTCCAGCTCCCTAGTGTTGAAAGCCCTCTTTCTCTTATCCTAGTCCCATAGCTGTTGTTGATTTGCAAGACTATGTGTCTACAGTTAAGGTAGCTGGAGAACAGAGGGGGCTAAATTAATGGCTTAAAAAAGCTAACTTTAAGAGTATATCACACTTGTGGGGTCAAAAATGTTAAAACATAGAATATAAGTATAGAAAAATATAAACTTTCAAGTTCACCCAAATTATTTATCTAAAGGCAAAATGTACCCCGCAAGGTTATTTGTTCTAAGCTAATACGATGTGGAATCAAGATTGGAGGAAAACTCATCAACAACCAGCATTATGCAGACAACATAATCTTGCTTGCCAAACTGAAGAAGACCTCAAAGGGTTTACTGGAAAAGGTCAAGGACTATAGTCTTCAATATGGACTTATGGACTTCAGGTTAAAACAAAGATTCTCATCACTGGGACAATGGACAACACCATGATAGATGGAAAAGAGATTAAGATTGTTAACAACTTCAACTTGCTCCATTTCACAATCATTACATTCAACACCAGAAGTGAGAAAATCAAAAGACAAATTGCATCAGGAAAATTTGCTGTCAAAGTCCTTTCCAGAGTTTTAAAGAGCAGGGATGTCAATCTGGAGAGTAAGGTGGACCTGATCCAGGCCATGGTCTTAGCAGTTACTTGCTATGCATCAGAAAGTTAGATAATGACTAAGGATAACAGAAGAAAAATCATTTGAATTGTGATGCTAGAGAAGAGTTGAACATTCCATAGTCTGCCAAGAGAACAAACAGGTCTATCTTTGAGAAAGTGAAGCCAAGTTGCTTCTTGGAGGCAAGAATTTTAAGGCTCCTTCTCACATAATTTGGGCATGTTGCCAGAAAGGGCCAGTCTTTGGAGAATGACATTGTGATTGGAAGGGTACAGGGACAGTGCAAGAGAGGATTTCTCTGGATTAGGTGGATTGACATAGTAACTGGGGTAATGGGAATAGGTGCATGAGAGACAGATTGGTTTAGGACAGAATGAGATTCAGAGCTATTGTCCATAAAGTCACTGTATGTCTCAGGCAACTTGACAGCACATAACAAAAACAATAACAAATGTAATACCAGGGGATAATTCTCATGTCTGATTAAACAGTAGTAAAAGGATGAGCAATATAACTTGTTGTTCTTGTTAGGTGCCATCAAGTGGAGTATAACTCATAGTGACCCTTTCAATGACAGAATTGAACCCTATCCTATCCTGTGCCATTTTTATCACTTCTGACATATACAAGCCCATTGTTAATATCACTCAGTCAATCCACCTGAGTCTTCCTCTGTTTCACTGTCCCACGACCTTTCCAACCATGATGTCCTTCTCTAGGGAATAACCTCTTGTAGCAACATAGCAAGTACTAAATTAGGGAGGTGTGGTGGTCTAGGGCTAAGAAGCTGCACTGCAATCCTAAAGGCAGGTGGTTTGAATGGGCCAGCTGCTCCCAGAGAGAAGGATAGACAATCTCTCCTTGCAATTTACTGCTACTGAAAGTCCACTGGAAGGCCAGCTATGAGTGGGTTCTGACTTGACAACACACAACAAGCTTGTATAGAATTTTTGTATAGTATAGAGAATTACAACAAATTATGGCTGACCTTGAGGAGAATGGGAATACCAGAACACTTGATTGTGCTCATGTGAAACCAGTAAACAGTCCTCCAAACAGAGCAAGGAGACACTACATGGTTCAAAATGAGGAAGGGAGTATGTCAGAAATATGTCCTGTCTCAATCTATATGCAGAATAGCTCATTCGGGAGGCTGGACTTTATGAGGAGGAACATGGCATCAGGCTTGGAGGAAGACTCATCAGTAGTGTATATTATGCAAGGCGCAACCTTGCTTGCTGAAACTGCGGAGGACTGAAGTGTTTGCTGCAAAAGAACAAGGACTATAATCTTCAATATGGATTAAAGCTTAACATTAAGAAAACAAAGATTCTCACCACTGGGCCAATTGGAAGCACCATGATGGATGGAGAACAGATTGAGGTTATCAACAATGAAAGATTTTTTGGCTCCACAATAAACATTCTTGGCACCAGCAGTCAGGAAATCAAAATATAGATTGTGTTGTGGAAATCTGCTGTCAGGGACCTCTCCAGTGTACTGAGAAGAGACAATCTCAATCTAGATACTAAGGTGTGCCTGATCCAGGCCATGGTCTTCACAATTATTTGCTATGCATCAGAGAGCTAGACAATGGCTAAGGATGACAAAAGAATAATTGATGACTTTGAGTTGTGGTGCTGGGGAAGAGTCTTGAGCACACCATGGACTACCAAGAACACAAGTAAGTCTGTCTTAGAGAGGGTGAAATCAGGTTACTCCTTGGAGCCTCAGATTTTAAAGCATGTGGTCAGGAGGGACCAGTCCCTAGAGAAGGACATCATGCTGAGAAAGGTGGGGGGACAGTACAGGAGAAGAAGACCCCAGAAGAGATGGATTGATACAGTAACTGGGATAGTGAGGGTAGGTATGTTGGAGTCAGTGAGACTGGATCACAATAGGTCAGGCTTCAGAGCTGTCGTACATAGGGTTGCTATGAGTTACAAGCAACTCAATGGCACATACCAACAATAACAACAACGTAGAGAAGTAGTGAAGAGAATAATTGTAGATATGTGCTGACAAGTTGGAACCGACTCATAGCTGATTCTTCAGCAGGTTTTCAGAGATTGTAAATATGCAAGATTACCCATCTTTCTTCCATGGAGAAGTTGGTGGTTTTGAATCCTGTATCTTTTGGTTGGTAGGATTTACACACTAGGCCACCAGAGCCTTAAGAGAATAGTGTGAGAATGAGTCTACATCACTTTTATCATAAATTATACTTTTATATTTCAAGAGACAAATTTCAATGCAACCTGAGATTCTAAGAAAAATCAATGTCGTGATTTTAATGTTACTCTTGAGAACATCTATTTTTATTTGAAACAAATTCTCAAATGAAAAAATATTATCTGCATTCAATTTATAAATGTAGATTAGATATATGGGTTATATAAAATAATAGGTCAGTGCTAAGTGTTAAGGTGGAATCACTTACTAGATATCATTTATAATGCAGTATGATTAGTCACATTAAATATCAGTGGCTATTTTCACTAAATAGAACTCTGGTGGTCTAGTGGTAAGAAGTTGTGCTGGAATAGCAAAGGCATGTGGTTTGAATCCACCAGTTGTTCTGTGTTAGGAAGGCTTAGCAATCTCCTCCTACATTATTTACTGCCTCTGAAAGCCCACTGGAGGGGACAGCTATCAGTCAGTTCTGACTCAATAGTACCTAACAACAACATTTTCAATAGAGTTACCATAGCATAGTGGGGTTAAACTTGGGTATTTCTCAAGTCAGAGCAAAGTGTAGGAACAATAATCAAAGATTATTGATCCAAAGAACTAATCAATTTTTAAATTTCAATATCCATGATGTTGAGACAAGAACTATCTGGTGACAAGTTACCACTGCTGACAGCTCTGCTCAGAGTTGTGATAAAGTGTTTCAGACAGAGTGGATGAAAAATGTGGATGAACGCTCAAAATCAACAAGACTGGGATTACTAATCTGATAGAGACTAGACTTCCTCATTCAGAAATTAAGATTAATTTCCTAGTTAGGCAATGTTGTTGGGTGCCACTGAGTCAACTGTGACTCATAGAGACTCTAGGCACCATAGTTCTGAGTGTTATCTTGTCATGAGCCAATTTCACTGACTCCATCATAGTTACTCCCATTTCCCCAGTACTGTGTCAGTACATCTCACGGATCAGAGTCTTTTACAACATCACATCAATAAGATGTTAAATAAAACCAGGGAGTAATATACTACTTGGAAAAATCAACCAAAAAAATCGAAAGGGTGGCATTTGACCAGGATAAAGCTCAAAAAATAAAATAGGATAATAAAGAAGGATGGATTGGGGGCAGGGGGTGGTAAATGGGAAGATTGCTCTTCATATGTAAGGAGTGTAACCATATCATGAAACATAGAGTGCAAAAATTGCTGGACAGAAAATCAATGTGTTTTGTAATGTCTCGCTCAAATAATAGTAAGTAAAAATATTTCATAGGGTACGTCAGTTAATTGTCATTAAACTTAGAATCATGTCATTAAATTTAGGTTGTACAACTTTCTGAGATGATAAACTAAATACTATTGTTCTTTGATGTCATTGAATCAATTATAACCCATAGCAAACCTTTGAACAATACATCTGAACCTGCCCGATTCTGTGCTGTCCTCATGACCTCCACTATGTTCATGCCTATTGTTGATCACTGTATCAGTCCATCTCCTTGAGAGTATTTCTTTCAGATACCTTTTTCAGCATGAGGTCTTTTTGCAAGGATTAGCCCCATCTGATAACATATCCAAAGCATGTGAGATGATGTTTCACCAAATTTGTCCCTAAATAGCACCCTGGATACACTTCTCCCAAAATAAATG
>NW_006399835.1:7259938-7260537 GCF_000299155.1 Elephantulus edwardii | reverse complement strand
AAAAGCAGAAAAAATTGCAAACGAATATTAGGAAAACATTTTAATCTTCCCTTAGTGGGAAGAAAATACAGAGTAGGGGTACTGTTAAATTATAAATTAATTATGAGATTGTTATATGGAAGGGCCACAGTAAACAGAATTCTCAGAAACTAACACAGCAATTAAGTAAGTACACAACAGGGGGAAAAATCTAATACGCTGGAGCAATCATCAAAATATTATTATCAGTTTCTAAATTAAGTCAGATTGGTACAAATGAATCTTAAATTACAAATATATTATTAATAGATGTATATTTTGTATATTAAGTATGTTGGGTATCCTGTGTATGCAACTATCGTACATTAAGCATATAATATTACATAAATGTCCTGGAAAGGGTTAAACCGGGTGGCTCCTTGGAGGCAAGGATTCTGAGGCTCAATCTAACATATTTGGACATGTTGTGAGGAGAGACCGGTCCTTAGAGAGGGACATCATGCTTGGGTGGGTGGAGGGACAACACAGGAGAGTAAGGCCCTCTGTGAGGTGGATTGATTCAGTGACTGGGATAATTGGGATGGGAGTGTCAGAGACAGTGCGATTGGCACAGGACAGAG
>NW_006399835.1:7250907-7253378 GCF_000299155.1 Elephantulus edwardii | reverse complement strand
CCACCTCATAGAGGGCCTTCCTCTCCTGCACTGTCCCTCCACCCTCCCAAGCATGATGTCCCTCTCTAAGGACCGGTCTCTCCTCATAGCATAGCTTAGATTAAATGGTTCAGTCTTGAATTGATATCATTGCTCTTTAGCCCTTTGGAGAGTTCCTTGGAAGCAAATTTTTTGATATCTTGATTGCTTTACTATGGTTTTGATTGTGGATCCAAGCAAAATGAAGTTACTGGTAACTTCAATTTTTTTTCACCGTCTTTACTGATGTAACTTATAGGTCTATTGGTAAGATTTTTTTTTTCCTTGAATAAGATTAAATCCAAATTGAAGATTTTATTCTTTGATATTCTATAGTATTGCTTCATGTCTTCTCAAATTCTTTCAAGAAAGTGTTCCGGTGTTATAGTAGGATACAGCTTTGTGTTGTTTTTATGTGCTGTCAAGACAAGTACAACTTATAACATCCCAATGAGCAACAGATCTGAGCCCCAACCTATTCTATGCCATCTTCCCTTTTCCTGACACACTAGAGTTCACTGTGCCAGGCACCGTGTCAATACCTCTCCTTCGCCAACGCTCCACCCTTCCAAGCATCATGCCACTCTCCAAGGGATACCCCATTTCAGCTACAAGTCTAAAGTATGTGAGGTAAAACCTCATCATTCCTGCCTCCAAAGAACACTCTGGATGTACCCTCTTCAAGACATATTTGTTTAGTTCTTTTGGCAGTCCACAGGATGTTCGTGCTCTTTTTCACCAACACAACACAAAGGCATCACTTCTTCTTCTATCATCCTTATCAATTATCCAGCTCTCAGATACATAGCAAATGAACAGAAAAATCATGGCCTGGATGAAACAGATCTTAGTCCTGAAGCTGACATCATTACTCCTCAGTCCCTAACTGCAGATTTTCCTGGTGCAATGTATCTCCTTATTTTCTGATTTTTGGTACCTAGAGTGTTAATTGTGGACCCAAGTAAGATTAAGTTCTTGGTAGTTTCAATCTCTTCTCAATCCATCATGATGTTGCCTATCATTCCAACGGTAAATTTTTTCATTTTCTTGGCATTGAGATGCAATCCATACCCAAAGCTGCATTCCTTGATCTTCTGCATCAAGTGATTTAATTCCTTTTCACTTTCAGCAAGCAAGGTTGTATCATCTGCATAATACAAGTTACTGAGTCTCTCCCTCCCATCCTGATGCCACATTCCCCTTCAGAGAGTCCAGCTTCTCAAATAATTTATTAAGCATATAGATTAAATAGGTATGGAGAGAGAATGCTGAGGAGGACCAGACGCCATTATTGGAAGTCCAGCCCCCCACGTGGGTGGGCTCTGGGGTTATTGAGAGTTCTTCCTGCAAACAGGTAACTTTTGGGTTTAATAATTAAAGAGAAACCTTTGTTCCCTGTCCTGCAAATGGGCTGGGAACTTGGAAATCTCTCTTCCTGTAAATCATGTGTCTTAAGTCATCTCGGTCTCCTGACTCCTTTCAAGTGAAAAGCAACATCTATTATAAGGAACAGAGTGTGTACGGTCCCTTGCTCGATTGTTTCTGTACCCATATTTTATGATTCTATGAAAACTGAGATAGAGATCACTGTTTATTATGATTCTATGGAAACCAAGGAAAATGAGATCATTACTTAGACCCCTATAAAATTCAATAAATGCAGACCCACAAGGCTGCAGTTTTTGTCCCATCTGTGAGAGTGTGGTTTTTGTTTGTTTGTTTGTTTGTTTGTTTCTGCAGTCATGTCTTGTCTTCTGTGTGCATTTGTCTCTTTATGTTTATTTCTTCCAGAAAAAAAGGGTTACAGTTTGCAACAAATGCAGCTGTCCCACACTTAACTTCTTAATGTTAAATTATGCAGTGTTTAAGGGAACACTTTGTTTGCACAACAGCCTTCTGGTCCAAGAAGACATTTTGCATGAGTTCAGTTAAGTACTCTGGGACTCCTATTTTTCTCCATGTCATCCACAGCTAGTTATGATCCACACAGTGAAATGCCTTTGCATAATGAGGAAAAATACAAATTATTCTAGTATTCTTCACTTTCTTCCAGAACCCATCTAACATTAGTAATGATATTTCTGGTGTCAGGGCCTCTTTTAAATCCCACTTAGACTTCTGACAGTTGCCCATCTATGTATTGTTCTAGCTTCCCCCTCCCCCCTAAAAAATATCTTTCTGTTAGAGTCAGTTAATTTAAAATTATAGGAGTCTGTGATAATTTTAGGTTCAGTTTCTGATTTCATAAACACTGAGTAAGTATCCTCAATGTGATATTGATGTCAGAAATGAGGTCTGAGATTAGGGGATAGAATTTGGCACAGCCAAAGACTTTATTCATTGTATACAACTTTAAAGGGGGGCGAATGGTGGATGTCAATGTGAACGTCACCAAATAATACACAGGAATTAAGTAAATGATGTTGTTTGTTGTTGTTATGTGCCGTCGAGTC
>NW_006399835.1:7243640-7247062 GCF_000299155.1 Elephantulus edwardii | reverse complement strand
GAACACATGTTCCAATTTGACAGCATATGCCAACACCAACAAAAGAAGATGCAACAAATACAGAGATTCACTATACTAAAATGAATTGATTGACACCAAAACATTTAAGGAAGTAGCATATAATTTAAAAAATGGTACCAAAGCAAGAAGACTAAGCTACACTGAAGATATTGGAAATCAAATAGTCCTCCTAGAATGGGCCAGAATATAAATGGAAATGTTTCAACAAGCAGATGAAGCATTAGATATGCTCACTCATCTATGCCAATAAATTTGCAGGACAGCTACTTTGTCAACTAAATGGAAGATATACACACTTGCCCCCCAGTAAATTGTCCATTTTTCTCCTGATGATCAGTTTGTGAATTCCCACCCTCTACAATTTGATGCCACTTAACAACAACAACATAACATAGAGAGAGCTCAGTTGGCCTAGTGGACAGAAAGTGAAGCTACCAAGCCAAAGGTGGGTGACTTTAATATGCGTCCTTCAGGCCTGTTTTCTAATTGTTTTGTTCAAACATTCTTCTAAATCGTATAGCCCTGGTCTGTCCACTTGCTGTACAGAGGTTGCTGTGACACTGACACTGTGACACTGATGTGTCAAATCAGATAATGGTCACCCATGGTGGTCGGTGTTTGGTGGAGCTCCCCAGTTAAAACAGGCTTGGAAGCAGGAGTGGCATCCATTTCTTAAATCACTTGCCTTCAGATACTTTATGAACCTGGAAAAGTGATGAAAGTTATAGAAGTGTTCAAGTCTTTCGTGCTTAGGGTCTCAATGAGTCGCCTACGACTCAATGGCACTTAACACAACAACAACAACCCTTCTACTTTGGGTTGGCATCCCAACTCCTTTGAGTTAGCAGTTTCACTTCCTACACACTCTGCCACCAGAGGCCCTTTGTTGCTGTTGTTATGTGTTTTCCAGTAAGAGTAGGCTCATACTGACCTTTCAGTGGTTTTTCAGAGTGTGGTGGATGCCAATCACTTGCCTTTGTAATGACAGCTTACCTCCTTAACCACTAGACCTAAAGCTCCCTTAGCCATATGAAATTGTTTTTATCATTCAGGATTAATCATTATGCCAACAGAGAGTATATTACAAAAAGTATATACTAAAGCAGTTAATAGGTTTTGTCTAATTCTTGTAGAAGTAAATGTTTTCAAATATAAAGAATATTTGTGGGAATTAGTCCCATTAGTTTGTTTCTCTTTGCTTTCTATTTAAATTTTACTTTCTTGTGCAAAAATATTTTCATTTAAAAAATATTTTCTATGTTCTCCCTATTAAATCATTTTATAATTGGGCTGGCAATAGTTGGATTTGGAACATTGGTTAATAAATGTCTCTTAAAATGATGTTTCGTGGAAAATGTATCAGCAAAGAAATTCTTAGACTTTCTGGAACCTGTGTCTCATTTCTTGGCAAACTGACACAGCTCTTTAGTTTCTGAGAGATAAGGTTTATTCTTTGTAGTTTAGTTTATTTAGGTATTTTTTGGTGAGGGAGAGATTTTCTACTCTCAAAGCCTGTACTAACCATATAGTTAATGAAAACTTACAAATAGAACTTTTTCTTTCTTGTTAAATTTTATTTTATTAATTTTAATGAACATTTACAGAGATTTTGGATTTCCATTCATTCATTGTTGCACCCTTCTTCCTGCCCAGCCCCCCCCTCCCCATGTACGCTACTCTGTTTGAAAAGCAGAACTTTCTCTTAAGTAATTTCTTAAAAAAAAAACACCAAACTAAAGCTAATTGAAGCTCAGCATTTTTTTAAATGTCAAATATTTTAAAAGAAAGTAATATAATACACTCTCACATGTTTGTTTGGATTGACAGTTGCCCCAACTATCAATGAACTGAAGTTAATATTTTTCTGTTTGCAAATACATGTTTAAGGTCTTATGCATGTAGAGGGTTGCTGTAGATAATCCAAAGACGGTGTCATTTTGGCATTGAGTCTGTCAGTGACTTCATGAAAGAAAGATGACCAACTCCTCCTTGAGCAGGGGCCATGCTAATCTTCTCTGTGTTGTTCCAATCTTAGTATATGTGCTGCTGAAGCAAGCACCCAACCTCCTCAAGTAGAATTTATAGACTGAAAATCCATCAAAGGATCTGCTATAGTTGGTTCCAACTTCATGGCAAGAAGTGAGCTGTAAATGCATGTAAATTATTATCTTAACAAACAAACAAACAAACAACCAAAAAAAACCCCCAAAAAAACCCAAACCAACCAAATCCCATATATTCCAATCTAGAACCTTTGTTTTAGGAAATACTATTATTTCCTAATAAATATTTCCTATACTGAACAAGGAGGTCAAACAATATTTCTTTTATGTTTATTTCTTAAAATAAATAGTGATGTCAGGCATTAGATTCAAGAACACAAATGACCTTAATTAAATTCTTCCTAAAATGCTGTGAATATTCCTTGTTCTTTAGTTGTAGCAATACTTTAGTATGCTTACTAATTGTGAGAACCAATTCATAAAATTTTATCAAACTCCAGGATAAAATCATCACAAACTTAACTTCATGTGTTAGTGAGACCCTGTTTTTTCCTTAAGTGAATTAATTTAATATAAAGAGAAAAAGTAATATACTTTGACACATAAAATATCCAGACATATTTGACTGTTGGAAATGTAAACATTTTAAAGAAAATTATGGTTTAGTGTTTTTAAAAAGTCCTAAAAGCAGAATTTGATGCCATAAGCATTTCAAGTTTTGTTTTAAAATATTTAAAATTAAATG
The DNA here is from genome assembly GCF_000299155.1 of Elephantulus edwardii. Taxonomy (NCBI): domain Eukaryota; kingdom Metazoa; phylum Chordata; class Mammalia; order Macroscelidea; family Macroscelididae; genus Elephantulus; species Elephantulus edwardii. The sequence continues at coordinate 7,244,293 of NW_006399835.1, read as the reverse complement.
AATATGAGTCATTTGTTTACATTTTCACCATGAAGGGAAAACCTTTGTCCAAGGCAGCCTAACAGTTTGCAGCTTAAGTGACTTCAAAAAAGCTTATGGTATATAAGTAGAATTAGAAGGCATCTGATTTCAGCTCTGTATGAAAGACTACAGAGATAGTCTCTTTAATAACAACCATAATGCAGGGTACACTTCTACATCATTCATAGAGACCTAACGGATGGCAGATCCAACAGTCATGGGCAATGGTTTCAGAAGCAGGTGCACAAATTTGCTAGTCCCTTAATGCTTATGTCTTTCATTCAAAGGGGAAGTTGGGAATTTGAGGCCATCTGCTACTAACTTCACCTGTGTATATTATTGAATTATCACATGAAAGTACTAAGGATGACATTATTATAGTCATTTGACAAGAAAATTAACCATGGCTAATTTTGCAAACAGGGCATATGAGAACAGTGAATCAAACACAGGCTACCTAACACATTCTAGGCCCACTAGACACTATTTGATTCCTCACTCACATATACATCACTATGATTTCCTTGCTGATAGTGTTCAAATTTTACCCACATAATTTTCTCTCTTACTGCTAAATCATTATGGTCATCCTGTTCTTGTAATTTATGTTTTATTTAGGCACTATCATGGTC
>NW_006399835.1:7229358-7242531 GCF_000299155.1 Elephantulus edwardii | reverse complement strand
AAAAATAAAGCATATTTGAGAAAAATAAAGCATATATGACCCATCAATAGTTACAGTTACATTTAAAAATAGTGTGGAAATAATATATTATAATGAAGCCAATTAAAGTACCTGAATTTCTATATAAAAAAGCACTCGTATTTAATATATTACTAAAGATCAAAAGACCTCATATAAGTTTTTGCTTGTCTCCTTTTGATAAGTTGGTGTAAATATTTGTATTGTCCTTTATAGAAAATATATGAAACCCAATGCTTTTTATGACAACCGAAAGAAATATCACTAACACCATGACTGGTTCATAAGAAGTTAGTCAATTGGGCTCTGTATTGCTGTTTTTCCACAAGCATTTTATTGCACTTTCCCCATTATAAAAATGGCAAAGTGTTCAGAAAATGAAATTTTTTTCTCGAGGACCAATTCACAAGGATTTATTATCTTGTCTCAAAGGGATGATATTGAACCATTTTGTATCCAAAAATCCCTATTATTTTCAGGATTGAAAATATTTGCAAAGCTTTGTAATGTGAAAACATTCTGTTGAGCATTTCTGTCATGGATACCATCACTAAAACCGTCAAAGATATTAGCCAGTCATTTTCATAGTCTCACAATGAGTTTCAGCTTAGGCAATGCATTTCAATTACTTGAGAAACTTTTAAAAATAGAGTTCAAGTCTTTATTCCAGACATACTAAATTGAACTTTTCAAAGATGACTTTTGCAAGTCTCTGTATTTCAAATAATCTTTAGGAGATTCTCATTTACAAGCAGGGTTGAGAAGTTTTATTAAAAGAAAGAGCAATTTTCTTGATAACATAAAAATTTAAAAAGTCAATCTCTACACTATGGTTATTTGTCTCTTTATATATAATGTTGAGTGCCTAGGAATTACTCAAAAGTACACACGTCTGTAGCATCCATCCAACGATTAAAGGCAGCTTCTGAAGCATAGCATTGGTCTTATCAGACTTACCAATGATCTGTGCTTGGATCATACCCTAGGATTCTAGTTAGCTGAATGCTGCTATCATTTATTCTGGGAAAACTAGTGTCAGAATAGTCTTCTGTTTCCTTCAATGGGTCAGTTAGAACTTCCTTTAATATGGGAAGACATGAGCAGTTCCAGAAAGCACTTTTTCTCTACTAGAACATATTAGCTAAAAGTAAACAATATGCCTTGTCAGTTGCCTATCATAGTAAATACATGATAATTAGAATATTGTTTTTACTGAGTGCTAAAAATAATTTGAAAGATGTTTCCTCCTATAAAAATAATGTTAACATTCAAGTTTTCATACTTGTATTTATTTTTAAATTTAAAAAAATCCACATTGTGGCTTAAGCTTTGACTGAAACCCTCAGAGAATCAGCGAATTCTACATTATGAATTTACCACATGCACATAGATAATATTTTATGCTTAGATTTTTCTCTTCTGCCTTGTATCATAAATGATTAATATGTAAAGTTAGTACTCTCAACTCTCATTGCCATCAAGTTAGAACAAATCCATAGCTGACCCTCCATCAGGTTTCTAAGGCCATAAATCAGAAGAAATACTGTTCATTTTTCGCTTGTTGAGCTACTGGTAGGTGTTATATGCAGACCATTTTGGTTTCACTGCATAACTCCTCATGAACTAAGCCATGAGGATTCCCTAAGGGCACTACAGACACTGGTGTAGCTCAAGTATTTAACATATTCCTAGTTGTTGTTTGTGTGGAGTCTAAACTGATTCATAGCTGACTCTCAAGGGGGTTTACACAAAAGGAGATTGTCCATTTTCTCCCATGCAGTAGCTGATAGATTCAAAACATGTGTTTTGGGGTTGACAACCCTGTTCCTTACCACTAGACCACAAGAGCTTCCTTTATTTCATGTTACTATGGCAAAATAACTAAAGCTACTGATTTAATTCTTAGAAATTTAGATGTGATTAATTACAATTAAAATTGAAAATTAATCAGATCCATCCCAATAAAATTATGCTATATAATTTTTTAAAAATATATTTTGGGTAGCTCTGATAACCTAATGGTAAGAAATGGTGCTGCAATCCTAAAGGCATGTGTTTCAAATCCACCAATTGCTCAGCAGAAGGATGGACAATCTTTTGTCATGTGATTTACTGCCTCTGAAGACCAGTGGAGGGCCAGCTACGGGTCAGTCACAGTTCAGACACACAACAATAACAACAATTGTAATTAAATTTGAATACTGAACATATCTATCACAATAAAATTATGCTATGGGTTTACAGAGTGGGAGACTATTATCAAAAGAAATGGCTCACTTTCATTACTATCTACATCAGATATTCACTACTCTTAATTGTGTTCCATGCAGCCTTAGGCCTATGAAACTGGTCTCTACTTTCTTTAATAGTTTCCACTTCTGAATTCCATGGTACAGTATCTTCTTGTTGTTCTTGCTGTCTTCTATCACTGATTTTTAACCTCTTTTACAGGTAAATCCTCCCCTAAGCAGAACTTATTCCAATATATCTATGCTCTCGTAGTATTATTATGCAGATGGTGCAACCTTGCTTGCTGAAGTGAGGAGGATTTGAAGTGCTTGCTACAGAAGAACAAAACCTACCACCTTCAATATAGATTGCATCTCAACATCAATAAGATGAAAATTCTTATCAGTGAATTTGATTTGGAGCACTTACTAAAGAAAATCAAAGACTGCAACCTTAACTATGAATTATGTATGAACATCAACAAACATAAATCCCCATCACTGGGTCAGTGGGCAATTTCAGGATAGATGGGGGAAAGATTAAAGTTATTGATGATTTTATTTTACTTAGATCTACAATTAATACCCATGTTACTATCAGCCAAGAAATCAAGGCTTGTTGCACTGGGATCTTGAAGTCCTATCTCACATACCTTTGGTGTGTTACTAAGAGGGACCAGTCCTTGGAGAAGGACATCATGCCTGGAAGGGTAGAGGGAGAGCACAACAGAAGAAGACCTCAAATGACATGGAGTGATATAGTGACTGAGGTAATTGGGTCAGGTGTGTCAGAGACATTGAGAATGGCTCAGGATAGAGTAAGGTCTAGAACTATTGTGTCAATATGAGTTGGAGTCAACTTGGCAGCATATAACAACAACAATTAGAGGCAACAGACTAAGATAGATATAGATAGATAGAGATAATGCAGATAGAGATAGAGTGATAAAGATAGAGATAGATAGTATGTGTATGTGTATGTATATGCATATACACACACATACAGAAAAGAAAAAGAGAGAGTTCTTATCTTTCTATCATTTTCTCTGTAAGAGAATATGGAATTCAGAAGGCAAACGTATTTTGACAACAGACTTCAGACAATTCTTTTCATATTAGAAATGACAGGAAGTGGAAGAAGGGTGAAACAGTTTTGAAATATGAATTCTAGCCTCTCTTGGTTCATGACTCAATGTCATAATTTATAAATACATAAATAATAGAGGGCTTTTACTTTTAAGCTAGTGAAAGAACCCAGTTACTTCTCTTCTCTCTTGTTTGCTGCTTCAAAATAAAAAGAGTTCTCCTTTGGAGCTTCTCTTACAAAGTAGTAGTTGGAAAATTGGTACTTTGACTGTTAGCTAGTGAGATGAAAGAGTATGGTGAAATGCCATAATGAAAATAGATGATCTCAAATAAATAAAAAACAGAAAAACAGAAACAAATCTAAAGTAAGAAAAAGTTCACTGTGCGAGTCATTTTGAAGAAAGTAGAAAAATTAACCTGAGTTGTAAAGGCAGAACATCTGCCTTAGAGAACATTGAATGATTTCAACCAATACAGTTTGGTTCATGTTAATAGTCAATTTTGATGAAAAAAAGTGATAAAAAATTCTCCAATATATTACATATTGTTTTTATTTGAGAATTGTAACTACAGATATAATAGAATAGTGAATACTATAAATCAATAATTGAATAAGCTATGTATTTCATATTATACTAATAAAAATTTAACCAAAAAAACAATATGAGAGAACTAAAATAGGGTTCTAGATCAAGTCTTCATTTTTTGTCATGAATAACATTTATTATAACTAAAATGATCAATATATAGGTTCATAACTAATTATATTAGTTATCTATTGCTGCTATAACATGGATACTGCAAATGTGTGCCTTTTAGCAAACAAATTTAAAATTTAACATATTTACAAGTTATATGTATATATATATGTATATGTGTGTATATAGAAATAGAAATATTAATATAAAACTATAACAACTATAACTACAACTACAACTATAACTATAACTAATTATAACTACAAATATATGCTGTGCATTGTCAAGTGGGATGTGACTCAAAGTAGTAAGAGGCAGTAATAGTGTGGAAGGAGATTGCCTGTCTTTTCCCTGCAGAGCAGATGTTGGATTTGACCAGTGCACCTTTGAGTTGGCAGCATAACTATCACCAACCCTTCACAGCTCCGTATATATAAAAAGTGCAAATATGTTTTCTAATTTAAAAAATAATAATACTATAATAGTTTAAAATTAGTTACCTCCTTGTAAGACTAACATCACAAATTATTCATACAAAAAGAAGTGATAGTAAATATAAGATAAACATATATTCTGAAGAAGAATACACTTCAACTTGAATTCTTCAACTTGAATTTAGAATATGGAAAGTTGCTACTAATGTCATCCTTCAGCTACTTATGGAAACAACCCAGGTAACAAAGAAATATTTCATTAAAATTAAGGTGGGAACTGAAGCCAAAGAAATCAAAATAACTAAATCTCAAGACTAGTAAAACTGAAATAGAACTAAAAAAAATTTATAAATCATAAAAGTCACATTGAGGAAGAAGTAAGAAATCTGCAGCAACCCTAAAATGGACAAAAAGAATAAAAAAGATCTTCCCACACTCAAATTTGAGGGCATATTTAGGGAAGTCCTGATCTAGTACTAAAATTATTTGAAGACAACAGTGAATGAGTCTATCTAAAGGAAGAGCAAAACACAGATATAATTTAATTACAGATTAGATACATTTTAAATAGATTCTGCTTTTTTTTTTCTCTTTACACTAAAGACTTAACAAAACACAGTACTCTTTCTAGGAGTAAATATAACTTACTTCAATCTCTATAGTTATTTTATATATCATATCATATTGATGCTGTTGTTACGTGTCATCAAGTCTACTGTGACAATAGTGACTTTAGTATCTCTGAACTCTGCTCTATCCTCTGACACACCTACTCCTATTACCCTAGTTACTGTGTCAATCTGTTTCATCCACAGTCTTCCTCTCCTGAGCTGTCCCTCTATCCTTCAAAGCATGATATCCTTCTCCAAGGACTTGTTCTTCCCGGTAACATTCCCAAAATATGTGAGATGGAACTTTAAAATCCTTGCCTCCAAGAAGAAGCCTGATTTCACTTTCAAGGATAAACTTGTTTGTTCTCTTGGAAGTTCATGTTTTTTCAATACTCTTTTCCAGCACCATAATTCAAAGGAAACAATTCTGTCATGTTTGGTCATTGTTCAGCTCTCTGATGCATAACAAGTAATTGCAAAGACCATGGCCTGATTCAGGCATAACGTCATCTCCAGATTGGCACTGTTACTCTTTAGCACTTTGAAAGGTCCCTGAAAGTAGCTTTCCCTAGAGTAATTAATCTTTTGACTTCCTGACTAATGGTGTCGAGAGTGCTGATAGTAGAGCACAGCAAACTAAAATTGTTAACAAAATCAATCTCTTCTCTATTGTGATGCTGTCAATTGGCCCGGTAGTGAGAATTTTTGACTTCTTGATGTTGAGCTTCAATCCAAGCTGAAGACCACAATCCTTGACCTTGTTTAGCAAACATTTCAGGTCCTGCTCAGTTTCTGCAAGCAAGATTGTGTCATCAGTATAAGCAATTAAATATTATAAGATACATGGAGAGTGAAATGTGAAATGTATTCTTTTTTCTAAGACTGCTGTAATAAAATATTACATAGTTTATAAGAACAGAAATTTATTGTTTCACAGTTCTAGAAAGTAGAAATTCATGACTAAGGTGTTGGCCTTGTTGATTCCAGTAGAGGGCTTAAGGGACAATGCATTTATGCCTTTCTCCTCATTACCAATATGAGATGACTTTTGAATTTATTTGATTTATAGGTGCATCACTTTAATTTCCTTCCCCCTTCACTTAACAATATTCACTTTGTGTCTATCTTCGAATCTCTTATACCAAGACTCAACAGTCAATTCAAATTATCATGTTCCTCACTCTAGTAGCATCTCAGGTAAACTGATAGCTTATTTAAAGACCATATTTTCAAACAAGGTCACACATATAAGCGTTGTAGGTAAGACAGCAATATAGATTTCTTGGATAATAAAATTATTTCTATAACATGTCACAACAAAATGAATCATATATAGAGATTAACAAGATGTGCATGTTAGCAGAAATAGAATTAAAAATATTCATGATAATATGTTAAATATATTAAATGGCAAAGTGCATATAACACCCAATTAAAAATCTAGTCTTTTTTCTCTTACTGAGGCAGTGGAGGCAAAAAAAAAAGAATAGACAGTGGATTCTTAATATAATGTTTTCTTCTCATACAGTATAGTAGAATCCCAGATTAATCAGCAAAAATAGGGAAAATTGGGAACAAAAAATTACAACATTGGCCAATCCTGCACCACCACTCAGTATCTACTTTGCTTAAGCTTATTGTTGCAGTCACTGTGTTAATGCATCTACTTGAGAGTTTTCTTCCCTTTTGCTGACCCTTTTTTTTTCAAGTATGATATCCTTTTCCAAAGACTGATGTCTCCTAACAACATGCCCAAAGTATGTGAGATGAAATCTCCTTATCTTTGTTTTTAAAGCAAAATATTCTGGTTGCATTCACTTTTTTTCAAGGCAGATTTGCTTGTTCTTTTGGCAATCCATGGAATATTCAATAATCTTCTCCAATTTAAAGTCATGAACTCTTTCTCCTTCAGGTATCCTTTTCTCAGATGCATAAGAAATAATTGAAAATATGTGGATCAGGTGTACCTTAATCCTTAAGTTTACATCCTTACTCTTCAGCAATCTATTAAAGAGTTCTGTGATCACAGATTTTCCCAATGCAGCATATCTTGGTTTCCTGACTATTGTTTCTACTAATGTTGACTGTGGATCCTAGTGAATTGAAATAATTGATAATTTCAATCTTTTATACATCTATAATGATAGTCTATTGGTCCAGTGATGAAGATTTTTGTTTTCTTAAGGTTAATATATAATCCATGATGAAGGTAGTAGGCTTTGCTCTACTGTATTAAGTGCTTCAAATATTCTTCCATTTATGCATGCAAGGTTTTATCATCTGAACTTACAAATAAGTGTTCTGCAATTCTCATTCTTGCTAAGATTATTCATAATTTATTTTGATCTACACACTCAAATACCATTGCATAGTCAACAACATAAATATACACATCTAGCATTTTTCTACTTTCAACCAAGATCCATCTGATATCTATAATTATATCTCTTTTACCATGGTCTCCTATGAATACAGCTTGAATTTCTGACAGTTCTATGTCAATGTATTGTTCAGCATTGTTTTAGGGAACTTTACCAATATTTTATTTGGAAGTGATATCAATGATATTGTATGATAATTTCTGTCAGTATATACTAGAATAATGGTAGAATTCCTACCATAAATTGAAAATGTCACAAAAAATAGTAAATAGTTAAACTGCTGAAAGAAACGTATATAAATTCTGCATAGAATTCTGTATCTTAAAAATATTCTTCAAAATTTTAATATTCTGACTTTATGTTTAAAAAATATGCAAACATATATTGTTGCTATTGTTTTTAGGAGTGGAGTACTCATAGTTGACCTTCTAGCTGGTTTTCAGAAGCTATTAATTGCACAAGAGGCTATTGTCCATCTTTCTTCTGTGAATCATTTGGTCTATTCAAACCATTTACTTTGGGATTGGCAGTGCAATTCTTGACCACAAGATCATCAGATCTCTCTATATAAGTATATAAAGAGGAACACATAAAAAGGAAAAAAAGTAATTCTTTATATTACAGATAAAATTAAATTGATCTCAACAATTTTCTAGAGAATCATTATTTTTCTAGTGCTTCTTATTTATACAGGAATGTCAGAAAAATTATTTTTATTTGCAATTCTTCAATATATTATTGATATATTAAATTAATTTATTAAATAATTTAATTCTGCTCTATAAAACTGTGGAATGGTTGTCTATGGTTCCCTTCTCCTCATAGCTAGCTCATTAATTTTCTTTTTTAAAAAATTAATTTCTCATTAAATCACTGAACTTCGAAGGTACTGTCCATTAGATTGCTGTACAAAATTATATATAGATAATTCTGTTTTAAAATTTACTAGTGACCCCATTTCTTCTTCAAATGTGCCTATTTGAGTTGGCTCTAGATCTATGATTAACTGTGGGTAGGTAATAAGTAAGAAGTAGTGATATGTGATATTTACAAGTGGAAAGTTTACAGAGTCAAAGTGCAATTTTCCCCTGATTCCCCTAGTCTGTAGGAAGCAGACCATTATATGTATAAGGAGATAGGATCAAAGCATTCCGGAATGCCAAGACAACCAATAAAAGTCACTTGGAACTGAGTGAGTAGTTTTGTTGTGTGCATGTGCATTCTCACACAAGTATGTCTTATCTATTCATGAAATATTTATTGACACTTCACTGTATGCCAAAACTCCAAAATACATGGGTAAAAAAAACCCCTTAGTCCTTGAGATTATTCTTTTTTAAGTAAGAAATAAATATTTTCTCTCTTCATTAATGTTTCTTGTTTTTTTACTGTTGCATATTGTAATCTATTATGACTATTGTAATACTAAATGCTAGTAAATACCAAAAGTTTGTACTAAGATGCTTTATACTAATGTGTTTAATAATGAACCAAACTTTTCAGTAACCAAATTACATATAAATAATATGTGCAATCAGATTAAAAATAACTATTTTCACTGTTAACGTATAACTAAGGGAAAATCAATGTAGGAATGTTAGAAATATTGATTAATACAAGGGAAAACTAACCTTTAACATCACAATTCAAAATAATCATCCAAATATTTCATTTACATTCTCCCAAATTTTTGTGTAAAGACCAGAAAGCAAGGAGATCAGTTAGAAACTATTCAGTAGACCTAGAGACAAAAAATTTTAAAAAAGAGCTAAGCTGCTTCTTTTTTAGGTAAATAAGAAGCATAGAGATACGAATGTTTAAGAAGAAAAATAGAATTCATTAGATGCTGTAGAATTAATTATGAAGGAGGACTTCAAGGGTGCTATATTGCATACTCAAAACTCATTGGGTTTAAACAAACTCATAGCTAATATCCACCTGAGTCAAGGCTGTAGTTGCATATTAGGAGTTTGCCTATCTTATTCCTGAGGAGTTACTGATAGATTTAAACCACCTGAGAGGTGCCATCTTTGAATGAGCAGTGTAATTCTCTATTGACTAAGCCACTAGAACAAGTAGAAAGTTCCTGTCTTCAATTGACATAAAAAGAGAGAGGACAAGAAATGGAATAACTTACACTTACATTAATGTACGCAGCCTACTAACATGGTTTTTGAAAAATATTATAAAGAGAGTTTTACTTAACAAATACTGAAGGGTCTTTGGTGAACGAGTGGGTGTTTCAGTGCTAATGGACATGTTGGCAGGTGAATATCCGAGCCACAGTGTTTAAATAGAGATGTGCCACTGTGAGGATTTATATTGTACATCAACATGAGAAGTATTCTCAGAATAATATAACCATTCTTTGTGCTGAGAATTCTAGCCACTATGATGTTATTATTGAGCTCTGGTGTTGCAATTTTTAGGGAGTTATGCTCCTAATGCAAATGTGGGCTCCCTTTGGTGGTTCAAATTCACTACAGCTCTACAGGAGAAAGATAGACAATCTTTTTCTGTGCAACTTAAAGTATCCTAAAAATCCATTAGACAGTCAACTATGAATTAGAAAGCATATATATAATTGTAAGCAGATCCATAAAGATATGATTGTTGTTCTTATTTTGTGCCATCAAATAGACAACAATTTATTCTATGCAGGAGTGGCATCCACTTCCTAAATAACATGCCTCCAGAAACATTGATAAATGTCGATAGTTGTACTGGAGCTTCAAGCCTTTTGTTCATAGGGTCGCTATGAGTTCTACTCAACTCAAAGGCAATAAACAACAACAACAACAGTGCATAATAGCTCTGAACCCTGCTCTATCCTGGGCCAATCTCACTATCTCACCTACCCTGGCCTGGATGTGGTGCACCTTAATCTCTAGACTGACATAGTTATTCTTTAGCATTGTGGAGAGGTCCCTTAAAGTAGATTTTCTTAATTAATCTTTTGATTTTCTGACTACTGGTACAAAGAGTATTGATTGTAGTACCGAGCAAGTTGAAACTGCTAACAATCTCAATATTTTCTCTGTTTGTCATGATACTGCCATTTGGCCCATAAACGAGAATCTTCATTTTCTTGGTATCTTCAATATATACTGCAGACTACAGTCCTTGAACCTCTATAGCAAATGCTTCTGGCCCTCCTCAATTTCAGTAAATAAGGTTGTGTCATATGAATAATACAGGCTGTTGGTGAATCCTCTTCCAATCCTGATGCCACATTCCTTTTCATAAAGTCTAGCCTCCTTTATGATCTGTTTCACATATAGATTGAAAAGGCATGGAGGTAGGACACATCCCTGATACACGCCTTTCCTGATTTTGAACCATAATGTTTCTTTGGTGTTTTGACAACTGCTTCCTGGTCCAAGTATAAGTCTTGCATGGGCATAATCAGGTGTTCTGGAATTCTCATTCTTCTCAAGGTTAACCACAATTTGTGATGATCCAGACAATCAAATGCTTTCGCATAGTCAATAAAACACAGATAGACATTCCTGGGGTATTCTCTGCTTTCAGCCAAGATCCATCTGAAATGTGTGATCATAGTCCTACTTCATGGTCTCTTCTAAATCCATATTGTATTTCTCTTAGTTCTCTGTCAATGTACTGTTCCAATTGTTTTGAAAACTCTATGCACAATAAAGTACACTTAGATTTGACTAGCAGATATGACACCTGAGGCTAAGCCCTCCAGTTGGCAAATACAAAGAAGGAGGAAATATTGCAAGCAGACACTAGTGGTTGCAATGAATGTAGAAAAATTGAAGATTGTTAAGAGAGAAATGGAATGCATAAATAATGGTACAATGGGCTTTGGTGTGATTAATAGGATTGGCAAGGGACATTTTGAATCAGATAGTTGTATTGAATACTATGCCAGAAATTAAAAAGTTAGAAAAAACAGGGTTGTATTCATAGTTAAAAAGACCATTTCCAAATTCATCTTGAAATACAAAGTTGTGAGCAACAAGATAATATCTATACACCTACAAGGAACATCAATTAATGCCATGATTATTCAAATATTTGCACCAACAACCATAACCAAAGAAGAGAAAATAGATAATTTCTAGAAATTTTTGCAGTTAGAAATCGGTCAAATATACAACTAGGATGTATTACTAATAATAAGTAACTGGAATGCAAAAGTGAGAAAGGTGAAGAAGGATCTGTAGTTGGAAAACATGGGCTTGGTAACAAAAATGAAACTAGAGACAAAAATGACACAATTTTGTATAGTCAATGATTTATTTATTATGAATACCTTTTATAAGAAACATAAGCATGACTATATACATCGACCTCTCATTATGGTCTTCACAGAAATCAGATTGATTACATCTATGGAAAGAATCTTTGGAGGTCAATATGAGCTGTCCAAATGAGATCAGGTGTTTATTGTGGGAAAGACCATCAACTACTCATATTCAAGTTCATAATAAATCTAAAGAAAATTAAATCAAATCCACAAGAACCAAAATTTGACCTTGAATCCGTCCCACCTGAATTAACAGTCTCAGAAACAGGTTGGAGATCTTGGAGACTAATAAGCAAAGGCAAGATGATAAGGATATAGGCAAGGATAAAAAGAATATTATCTATTAGGGTACAAAACATAATATGAATGAAGAATAGTGTGAAACACAATGTATGTAAACTTCATATACATTGTGTTTCACACTATTCTTCATTCAAACTAATTTTAAGCAAATGGAGGGTAAGGAGAATAATGTAGAACAATGAATGAATGAAAATGCCAACTTTTCTGTGAACTTACATTAAAGTCATAAAAAAATTAATAAAAAGATACTACCCATGAGGAATACAAAAACAAAGGAGGGAGAAAAGACCAAGATGAATATTGGAAGAGACTCTAAATAGTGTAATAGAGCACCAAGAACCCAAAGAAAAGAGAAGAAACCAGAAAGTTAAGGAGCTGAACAGGAGTTCGAAGGACAGCTTGACAATATAAAGCAAAGTATTATAACAAAATATGCAAAAAGAAAATCAAAGGGGACAAACTTGCTCAGCATTTCTTAAGCTGAAAGAACTGTAGAGCAAATTCAAGTCTCAAGTTGCAATATTTAAGGATGCTAAGACCAGAATATTGAATGATCGAGGAAGTATCCAAAGAAGAAGAAAGAGTAGAAAGGGTCACAGTACCAAAAAGAATTGGCTAACACAAAAGAATTTCATGAAATAACATATGACCAAGAAGCAATGGTAATGAAGAGGAAGTTTAAGCTACTCTGAAGGAATTGGCAAACAACATGGCCCCAGGAATTCATATAACGTCAGGTGACATATTTTAATAAACAGATGCAAACTTAGATGTGATCACCAGGCTGTGCTAAGAAATCTGAAGGACAACCACCTGGCCAACTGACCAGAAGAAATGAATGTTCATTTGGATCCGACAGTATGTGGAAATAACGAAACAAAAGATATGGTTAGTCTTAACTAATTAAGGTAATAGAGTTCTGGTGGCCTAGTGGGTAAGTATATATGCATCTATAGGAAATACCTCTCTCACTTTTTGGTATTATATGTTATTAAACCAAAAATATTATGATGGTTTTTATTATGGCTTATTTATCTGAAATATGTTTCACTCTCAATATTAACCCTACTAAACCTTTTAATAACTATTGATTCTTTTCCATACCATAGCTCCATTACATTTAAAACTAATTAGAAATTCT
>NW_006399835.1:7226577-7228893 GCF_000299155.1 Elephantulus edwardii | reverse complement strand
ACCCAGAGCTATCAGCTGAGCTGCTGTGGAACTAACCTGACAGGAGAAAGGCCGAGAACAGTTGACTGAGAGCATCCTCCATGAAGGCAGCACGGGCTGTGGTGTGGTGAAGTTCCTGAAGATCCTGCAGGTGGTGGTTCGGAACCTGTTCAGGTGTTCAAGCCCTTCCTCCCCAACATCCTCCCCTGTGCATGGAGCAGGTGGACCCCATCATCGCTGAGCATCCCTCCCCTGATGTGAAGGCCCAGCTATCTAAGCTGCTTTTCCGAATGCTCCATCACAACCAGAAGTACTTCTTCAGTCCAGTGTCCTGGCCAGTGTCCAGGCGGGATTTGCTGAGGAACAGATGGAGAATGAGCCCCAGTTCAGTGCCAGCGTGCAGGCTTTTGGGCAGTCCTTTCTTCAGCCTGACATCCACGTATTTAAACAAAATCTCTTCTCCTTGGAGACATACAACACCAAACAGCTCTACCACAAGAAGATCTTACAGACCACCGTGCTGTTCCAGTTCACTAATGTGCTGCTCCAGGTCCTGGTTCACAAGTCCCACGACCTTCTGCAGCAGGAGCTCGCATAGGCATTTACAACATGGCCTCAGTCGACTTTGACAGCTTCCCCTCAGCCTTCCTCCCGGAGTTCCTGTCCAGCTGTGATGGTGTAGATGCCAACCAGAAGACTACGCTGGGGTGGAATTTCAAGGTCGATCGGCACCTGCCTTCCTCCACCCAGAATATGAACAGCATGGTAAACGACCTGCGCTAATACAGACTCTGCAACGACAGCCTGCCGCCTGGCACCATGAAACTCTAGGCCGCTCACCTGAGGGACACCACCTGCTCTGCCACCGCTGCGGCACCTCCACCTGCCACCATGCTGTCCCCAGACAGTCGGACACTCCTTGGAGTCTCACAGCGGAGCTGCGGAGCCTGCTCCCCGCCCCTCCTCCACACTCTCTGCTGCCCACTGGCTTCAGGATAGAGCTCAGGTTACGGGCATGTGGAGCAGGCAGCAGTGCTGTGCCAGGAAATCCATGGTGGATGGTGCGGAGCTGTGGCCGTCAGAAGCACCAAGGACAGCTCTGCCAGGGACATCTTCTCACCGTTCCACCCACCACTTCCGCTGACCCAGCTGTTCAAGAAGAGAAGTGGTGTTAGAACTGTGTTGATATTTCTGTCAAGCCCCCCCTCCCTTCCTTGCTCTGAAGTCTCTATGCTAGATATTTGCAAAGACTCATGTTTTTGTTGTTTCCTGCTTTCTCATCATTCTATTGTGATAATAAGAGATTAAAAAGCTTAGTGAGAAATAAAATGTTTATGTTGTGGTTATATTTAAAAGGTTACATAGGGTTTTATTGGGGGGGGGAAACCCAAACAAACCTGTAAGTCACATGGGAGAAGAACCACCTGGTTTTAAGGTTGGCAGTGTAACATTCCACCCACTAGGCTACCCACCACGTTCCCTTTCTTTCTCAGATCCTGCCAGAAATTTTTCAGACGTCCTGTTGACTTCAGTGACTTAAGCCTGTGAAAAGATGATCCATCTTTGGAGTGTCCACTTGTTACAGCTTTCTACCACCACTTCTTAGCCCAAGACAGGTTTAAATGGTAATTGAGTCAATCTCAGGACTAATGCAAAGTTAGCACTGTTTGGGGAATCTTCTGGTGATGGATATTAGAAATTGGACAGTGATTATTGGTGATGAGTACACAATATAACTAATAAAACTGATATTGTTAACCTGCATACATGTAAAAAAAATTATATTATGGAAGTTGATTAACTGTAAAATAACCAGCAAACTTTTGGAAATTTCCATATATGGTATTGAGTATTCTTTTGTTCTCCAAAGAATAAATAATTTAAGGTCATTGTGACCCGTACTGAGGATAAAATTAACATTTCTTATAAAAGAAAATACTTCATTTCAAAAGGTTGCCTACAAAGAGTTTCTTTAAAAAAACTAATTAACTAAAATTAAATTTCCACTCAAAAGAACAATGTAAAATATTCTCTGGCATATATATCTTTCCACAGATACCTTTCCATTCACTTTACACTTCTGGTAAGTATGTCTTGCTTCTGAAAAATGCAAACAATTGGAAACTATTTATCTTAAAATATTGTTTTTATATTAACTATCGTTTTTAATAACATTATAACATACTAAAAAGATCTCCAAGTTTTCCATTACACCTTTGGTATAGAATTTTTTTAAACTTTTCAATGTCATTGTTGTTGGTTATGTGGCATCGAATCTCCTGCGACACAGTGACTCTATGTACAACAGCGCTAAACCCTGTTCTATCCCATGCCAAT
>NW_006399835.1:7216619-7221892 GCF_000299155.1 Elephantulus edwardii | reverse complement strand
ATCATTTATTATTCTGTCCAAAGCATCCTTAAGTATTAAAACTCGAGGTCTGAATTTGTTTTTCAGTTCCTTCTGTTTAACAAATGCTAAGCGAGTTTGGCCCTTTTGATTTTCTGACTCCGGCTCTTTGTACATTCCATTGTAATATTTTATTTTGTCTTCCTGCGCTGCCCTCTGGAATCTTCTGTTCAACTCCTTAATATTTTGATTTTCCCCCCTTTGCTTTGACTTCTCGGCACTCTAGTGCAATAGTAAAAGTTTCTTCTGTCACCTATCTTGGTCTTTGCTTCCTCCTCTCTCTTTGTAATGACATTTTGCATTCCTTCTGGATGATATTCTTGATATCCTCCCACAGCTCATCTGCTCTTCACTCATTAATGTCCAAGGTTTAAACCTGTTCCTGAGATTGGTTTGTAAATTCAGGTGGGATAGACTTGTGGTCAAATTTTGGTTCCTGTGTACTTGATTTAATTTTCTTCAGCTTCATCTTGAACTTGAATATGAGTAGTTGATGGTCTGTTCCACAATCAGCACCTGGCCTAGTTTTCACAACTGATAACTGTGTTTCTCCACCTATTCTTTCCACAGACGTAATCGGTCTGATTCCTATGTATACTATCAGGTAAAACTAATGTGTATAGTCTGCATTTGTGTTTCTTATAAAAAGTACTTGCAATGACTAAGTCATTGATTGTGCAAAATTCTGTCATTCTATCTCTGGCTTCATTTCTGTCACCATGCCCATGTTTCCCAGCTGTTGATCCTTCTTCTCTATTCCCAACTTTTGCATTCCAGCCATCCATTATTACTAATGCATCATTATTCCTGTCTTGTATCCTTTAAAGTTCTCTTTTGTAGGTACAACCTATCCTCTTTATTGACTTGAATAATATTGCCCAGAAGCAAATTTGAGAATTCTAAGCTCTGTGAAAATTTCTGTCAATATACAGTTCTCATAAAGTAAATGCCGGATATTTAAACTGGATTTAAAAGAGTTCATGGTAAGAGTGACATTATTGCTAATGTGACATAAATCTTGACTGAAAGAAGCAAATGGCTAAAAAGTGTTTACTTATGTTTTATTGACTATGCAAAGACATTTGGCTGTGTGGATTTTAATAAATTATTATTAGCATTGAGAAGAATGGAAATCCCAGAATTAATTGTGTCCTTGCAAAACCCATACATAGACCAAGAAGCTGTTATCTGAATAGAACAAGGGGGCACTGAATATAAAATTTTTTTAAAAAATAATATGTATGTGTGTCAGGATTGAATCCTTTCTGAATACATATTCAATCTGTATGCTGAGGAAATGATTTGAGCAGCTGAATTATATGAAGAAGAATGTGGCATCAGATTTGAACAAAAATTATCAACAGTCTGCATTATGTAGGTGTACAGCTTTGCTTGTAGAAAGTAAAAAGGACTTGATATACTTACTGCAAAAGATGAAAGATGACAAACTTCTGTATGGATTGAGTCCCAACATGAAGGAAACAAAAAATCTTTAACACTATATCAATAAGCAAAATTATTATAGACAGGAAGGAGAAAAAGTTTTAAGCTGTCAATGACTTTCTTTTTCTTATATTTAAAATTAACACCCATTTTAATAGCAATCAAGAAATCAAATGACATGCTTCACTGAGAAAATCTTCGGTCAAGGACCTCAAAATGTTAAAGAGTAAGGATGGCAGTTTTATATGTCAAGCCATATTACTTTCAATTATGTTCTATGCATCTAAATGTTGCACAATGATAACAAGGATGTTTGAGGAAGAACCTGTCTTTGAATTGGTGTTGACAAAAAGTACTGAATATCCCATAGATTTCTGTAAGAGCAAACAAATCTATCTTAGAGGAAGTGCAGTCAAGATTTTAATTTTTTATTTATTTTTAATGGAATCTATATTTCTTAATCTTTGTCTTAAATTATTTTACACATTTTGCACAGGTGATAGAAAAACAGTTGAAGACTACATATGGCAAATAATATGATAAACATATTTCAAACAAGATTTTTTTTAGAAATAAGGATGATGATCCCAGAGGTATGCAGTTTGAATCCACCAGATGCTTTGCTGGAGAGGGAGAGGCAATCTCCTCCTGTACCAGTCAGATCCTATTTTACAGTACACACACACAAAATAATAAAATAAAATAAAATAATTTTTAAAAAAATAAATAAGGATGGTGAAACTTCTTCTCATAATTTTTTGGCATATTTTCACAAGAGACCAAACTTTGGAAAAAGATATCATACAAAAAAAAGTTGAGAGTCAAAGATAAATGAAAACATTAAAAACAAAAATGGATTAACACAGTAACCTTAGCAATGGGCTCAAGCATGTCCAAGATAGCAAGAATAATGCAGTATAGGGTAAAGTTCTGATCTAGTTTTCACAGGGTCATAGTCAAATGAATGTCACATACAACAGTAAGAAGATTGGCCTCTGTACTCCTATCCCACAAGAAAACAACTGGTATAGTTGTGTATTATTCCCTAATGCTGTAAATCCAATTCCCTTGTGTTGATTTAAATTCATATTGATCCTGTTTGGATCAATATGTAAATTTTTGTTCCTGAAGTTTCAGGTGTGATTTTTTTTTTCCAAGTAGATCACCAGACCTTTCTTCTCTGAGTGTACATGAACCTCCATTCAGTTTGTCACTCGAGTAGTTATTGTTAGGAACCATTTTGGTGACTATGACTCATAGGGAGTTTATGAATAACAGATCAGAACCATGTCCCATCCTGCACCATTCTTAAGATCTCCTATAAGCTTGAACCCATTGTTACAGGTACTATATTGAAGAGTCTTTATTTCTCTGACCCTTCCCCTTTCCCAGCATGATGTCTTTTAATACTGGCAGCTAAATACCAACAAACCCAAGAACTAAAACAATACTTTATTGAGCTGTAATATGCACAATTTCCTCGGGTGAAGGCTTTTGATTTCTAGCTAGCTAGATACTCTGATTTTTGTTTCCTAATGGAATCCTTTGTTTTCTTGTTTTGATGCTGGTTTTGAAAGAATTATTCTCTGAATCTTTCCTAGCTGTCTATTGAGTTCAACTCTGCATTTTTATTCTGTGCTTCTATATTAGTATTTCATAACCTGGATATAACAATTTTCTCCTGAACATTTGTTGAATGAGATACTTAAGATTGTCATGCAGAGTTTTAGATAGTCATTTCTTTCTTTTGTTTTCCTTTTAAAGGAAGAGTGTTAGAGTTACAGAATAGGACTTTTAGCATTATAATGTAAAAGTATGCTTTAAAAAATAAATATATTTATGGCCCAGTTAATATATACATTAATAAGTGTCCTTGAATTGGTTCTTGACTTCAAATATTTTGTATCAGTACTATTTTCACTGGTCATCCTACAATTAGAATAAACTTTATTTTGGATTCTCCTTATCAAATCATGCTTTTGGATGTTTGCTCATGTCATGCCTGCCTTTTTACTCATGTTTTCTATCATCTTCCTGCTTTAGCTTCTACTGTCCTGCTGAGTAATCAAACAAATCTCTAGACACTGTGGTCTTGCTGCTCCTCTCAGTTAAGGAGAAAAACAAATAACAGCTGCTGAAATTGGGAACCTTTCTTCCTGGCTGTCAAACTTAGTGAAAACAGATGCTTCAAGGAGTCATTTGTAATTTAAGTAGGCACAGAGGAGAAAGATAAACTCTGTATTTGCTGAAGTTAAAGAAGTTTCTACTAGGTCAATTTAGCTTCCATCTTACTCTCTGAAAGAAACTGTGTTTTCTTACTCTCAGTACAACTGACTAGGATTACATTTCCAAAATAATATAATCACTTAAACTAACAATAAGTAAAAAATAAGTCTGTGACTTTATTTGTTGAAAATGAAATTATTTTATAAAAATGAACTAAATTTTAAATATACTTCAAACTTCCAATGAGCAAAATAATACTTATTTATACTTTGCTATTTACAAGCCAGATTTCTGGTTATAGAGGGGAAAAACATACTGAACCAGCAATTGAGAGAAAGCATCTCTGATTAGATGAACCTTGATGAACCATTTGCTCTTCTGATTCCTAGTTTTCCTCAGTGGTGGCATGAAGGGCATTAAATTAGATGACATCTAAAATCTCTCGTAACACTGAGTGTTGTTGTATGGTTTCATGAAGTACATACAATTGTATTATTTCATTAGCAAATTATTGACAAAATAACCATTCTACTAAGGTCAAAAATTTGGCAGTAGGTATTAATACAAATTGTTATTCAATTTACCAGAATGTTTGCCTTTGTTCCAAGTTTAACAGAATGCTGGCATGAAGACTGGTATGGCTGTCTTTTCTTATAGTTAACCAGCTAACTCAAATTGTCAACCTACTATTGCTTTATCTGATTCCCAGGTTATAGCAGTTCATTTGGCATGGAATTAATAGAAGGGAAAAGAAGAACAAAGCAAAAACTAAAACTTATATCATCCAGTCACTGGTTGGTATTTGAGAGACAGGAAGAAGTTAGTCAATTCGAATTTTAAGTGCAACTGTGCTGATTAAAACACATCAAAAAAAGTTTGTACACATAACTCCTAACCTTTAATTTGGCAGCTTGAACCCACCTGACAGTATCATAGTGAGCTGGCAGTGTTAGCTTAAAACTCGATTTTTATTACATTAACTCCCTCTGGCCTCTTGCTTCCTTAACCACAGATACACGGTCTTGGAAATCATGAACAACTATACGACTAGGATAACAGAGAGAGTGCTTTCCACACTGGATAGGAAGACTTAAGGGAGACTTGAGCAATGCTCTTGTGAAAGCCAGACATTAATGAGATCCTGGGGAAAGCGAAACCTTGTGATGGTGCTGAAGAGAAAGTGATACTGCTGTGGAGAAACTGTAGCAAGGTGTGACCTGAGGCTTCTTGCATTTTTGCTCACCGCACTTAAAGATTTTACTGTTCTTACCACGGGATTGGACAAAAGCCGATTTATAATTGCTCTAGGCAACCTTGCAGGATTATTGAAGAAATCAGAGGCTTCTAGAATTTGTGTGCTGAGCTGAAACCAGGACTTTCAGTATTTAAGGAATTATGTTTTGCTGTTAATTTGGTTTGGGACTGCTGAACTATGCATGGACTTGTAAGATATCCTTTGCTTCTCCCACTCCCCAACCTATTTCCCCAATAAATTCCACTCATGGTTCCATAACTGTGGATCAACAATGAATATCAAACCCAATGATTGGTGGAAATACACACAGAAGCATGGATGTTGCCCTGGA